>NC_045651.1:2311253-2614283 GCF_009829145.1 Chiroxiphia lanceolata
CCAGGGAAGGTTCAGGTTGGACACCAGGGAAAATTTTTTCACGGAAAGGGTTGTCAGGCACTGGCACAGCTGCCCAGGGCAGTGGTGGAGTCACCCTGGAGGGATTCAAAAGCCATGTGGGTGTGGCACTTGGGGACATGGGTTAGTGGTGGCCTTGGCAGTGCTGGGGAACGGTTGGACTTGATGATCTCAGAGGTTTACCAACCTTAATGATTCTGTGATCCTATGGAAAGGGTGATCACCTCCCACCACCTGCTAGTTCCTGAATCCTCCTCGTGCCCTAATCACATAAGCAAGTATTAACACACAATATTTTAACTATTTTTAGTTCATTTTCAGTTCTCTCACCTCACCTACAGCCAGGCAGCCACACGCACAGCCAAGGAGTGAACTGCAAGGAGCACCAGGTTGTGGACACAAGGACTGGGGACTACTGGTGTGGCTTTATGAGCCCTCTCTGTGTTCGCTCCTTGGTGGCTGCCTTTCATTGTTCCCTGTACTAAAGCTCTTGTGTCAAGGAGAAAAGAGCCGGCGTACGCATGTCTGCCTTTGAACAAAACCATTGTTAAGCTCCATCAACAATTTAATAATCTTTCCCTGGCAGGACAATGGATGGGGGGAAATTGTTCGTGCAGGGGGGCCGGCAGCCACACAGCAAAGCTCTGCTCCAGGCCTTTGAAGTCACGTAGGTGTTTAACTGACAAAAGAAATCACAAGTTTATGAAAAGGGCTCCCCTCAACAAGGGGATCTGGAAACAAAGGAAAGCCAGACCACTCGGAGAGAAGCAGAGCAGGCAGAAGGAAGAGCCCTTGGAAGAGAGTCAAGCCAAACCCCAAGGAAACTGGGAGAGGAAATGACAGTATGGATTTGCATGCGGATGCTTTGTTTTCTTTCCATGGATCTTTCCTGGGCTGCTCGGGAGTGAAGTGAGCACACTCACACGTCATTTCAGCTCTTTTACAGTCTGTTCTGACTGCAGGAACATGCTGGTTGCCTGAGCCATAGTGCAGACACCGAGGAGGAAGAGGTCAGACCCCTGCCCGAATTCGTGGTGGCTGTTTGAAGGATCAGGGGATGGGCACTAAATCCAGGGCTGATGCTCTTGGGTTGCCCTGAGAGGGAGATGCCTGTCTGCTGATGGAGGGTGGACACACGGCCCTGGACACCCCAGCAAGCCCCCAGGGAACCAAACACACATGAAATCCAACATACAGCAGTTCTGTGAGCATTTTACCAGGGATACAGCCAGGAAACTTGGGAGGAATGATCCGACACCAGACGAGGACGTCTGACTGCTGATTGCTCAAAGATCAGGAGCAGCCCATGCAGGAGAGCCCGAACCCCTGAACTGCCCAGCCCCTTTCTCTGCAGTGAGGAGACGTGCCACAAACCCAGCTGAAAATGCTCATTATTGACACCTCAAACGCCCACAGACTCAGTCACAGGCTGAAAATCTGCAGTGGAAGCAAAACGGGGAGAGATTCTGTGGCTGGCACGTGGCAGAGGCAGCATATGCACTGGTCAGATCCTCCTGTGGTGCAGCCAAAAGACATGCCAAGGAATCGACCCAGGTGGTTAACATTTCTGAATCGGACCACTTGCCATGCTTCTGGCACCATTCCCATCTGGGCACTGAAAGGATCTGCTGCCCTGATGGCCAGGGTTGGGGGGAAGTCACCTCCTCCTGAAAATCAGGAGGTATCAACACCAATGCAGCCGGTGAAAGGACAAAACGGGGATATGGGGAGGCTTAGGAATGGAGGCACACAAGTTATTTGGGAAAAAAAAACCCAGATCCTAATGAATATTGCTCTGCCTTAGGAATGGAGGCACACAAGTTATTTGGGAAAAAAAAACCCAGATCCTAATGAATATTGCTCTGCCTCATGTTTGTTATTAGGGTGGCAGAAAGACGCTCTTGTGGGAAAGTGGGAAAAAGACAGATAATCACTTCCGATAGGGAATATCAACCTCCAGCTGCCCCTGGGTGCTGCAGTTTACAGGCTGCTGGAGGTTAGATGCAATAAAGTTTGCACCACTCGAGGGAGGCCTGCCAGAGGCTGTCCTAAAGGCACCAGATGAATAAAACACACTTTAAAGAGCGAGCGAGGATTAATCCCAGTGCCTGAGATCCGGGCGGGACAACCGGGATCCATCAGCATGCCCCCCGCTAGAGGCAGACTGGCAGACGGGGTTTGCCAGCTCTGCCACCCCCAAAGCACAGCAGGAGGGGGGCAGCAGGATGATCACGAGGAGATTTTGATTTCACGGTCCAAGAGAGACGCGTGAAAATGTCCAGAATCGGTCCAAGGGCGTCATTTTTGGAGCGATTCTTTGCCGACAGGGAGGGTTGGTACCAGCAGCTCTGCTCCTGCTGCACAGTCCGTGGCAAAATGTGTGCAGCATCAGGCAGAGCAGCCTGTACCTGTCGGAAAGAGCAGCCCAGAGCTGGGCAGGGAGAGAGCTCGAAGGGAAGCGTGATTTGAGAGGTGCAGGATCAGCAATTGACCCTTTGAAGGAAGCTGTTCATCATCATTAAAGAGGTTTATGTCCCCGGGGAGCGAGAGGCAGAACAACACCGGTCCTGTGCCTCACGATGTGGGTGAGCACAGAGAGAAAACAGGGCTTGGGGGATGAAAAATGGGATGTGTGTGGGTGGGTGGCAGGGTTTACCTGCAGCAGGGAACTGCCTGAACACGGGAAGGGTTCAGGATCTGGCTGCTGAGGAAGCTGATAGGGGGAACAATAGCCTGGAAGCCGCATTGTTTGCAGGAAAGGCAAGATATTTGCCTTCTCTCACTGATGTAGCTGCATCTCTGTGGGGGCCCCTTCCTGTGTGGTTAATAAGCAGCAAGATGCTAGACATGGAATACACAATTCCTTTTGCTTTTATTCATTTTCTTTCTAGATATAATAAGTCTTGCCTTTGTCAAGATCCCTGTTGTCTGGGTAATTTCATCTAGAGATCCTCAAGGAACAGAGATCTCCATATCACTCAAAGTTTAATATCTTGGTTTTAGTTGGCATATTTTCAAGCAATAATTTATACAGCTGAAGAAGAAAAAAAAAAAGATTACTTACGTCTAATTGGCATTACACTAATTACCAGCAAAATACATCAGGCAAATATCACATCTACTCACTCTCTGTCATTTTACATTCCCTACTCCATCTTCTCTTTCCTCAGCAGCTATAAAACAACTCGACATGCCGTTCTGACACATCCCTGAACAAATATCAGATCCTAACCCTCTCCTCCTTTCTCTCGCTGCCTCCCTGTTTCTCCACTTCAAAATAAGGTTGTTCTAAACCAGCCCCAGACATACAACTGATGGAGAACTGCTGCTCCTTCCTATGGACCTGAGTCCCTGTCCTCCAGCATCCTGGATCCCTTCTCTGCTGGATCCCTTCCCCAGCCTCTCCCACTGTTCCTGGTACAGAGGGTTCATGGCCATCCACGTAAGAACATTTTACCTTTTATATCTGAGCAAGTACAGAACACAGACTACAATAGAGGCACACGTCTCACACATGGGCCAGCTGAGCTGATTTTTTCCTGACTCCCAGCCTTTCTACCAGTTTACCCAAAATTAGTTTAAAAGTGAAATTATTTTAATGTTATTTTAACATGATAATGCCAGTTTTACACTGGAGTAAGGGTCACAAGTGTAAATGTGACCATCTCCAAGACCCACCACGAGCACTGTCCTCATTCTCTGGTTCATTTTGATGTTAATCTGCTTTCACCTGGTTCAGAGCAGCTCCCTGCCAGAAAAGAGCCCTGGCACAACCTGGAGGTGAGCACCGTGAAGGGACATTTCCCTATTCTTGGCCTCCAAGACCAAGAACAAGATGTGGCTGTTTGGTTTTCATGACACAGCAGTGGAAGGAGCCCCCACTAAGTCTCCATCAGCCCCAGGGCTGTCCCATGCTTCCACCAGCGAGGTGCAGCCCTCCTTTTCCACCAGGCTGAAGTGCACCACAGAGATTATTTGGGAAGCCTTGTACCCAGTGCAAAGGCACAGCCCCTTCTCCATCCCACTGGGTCCCAGTAACAACACACAGGGACAACTTGTCACCGTACGTTCCCGAGACCTGTCCTGGGAAAGCCCTCCAGCCGTAAGGCACATAAATTTCCCCCATTTCTGGGGGGAAAGATCCTTGTCCTGCTCAGACCAGACAGAGGTGCTGGAAAGGAAGCCCAGGGAAGAAGGACCTGCCCACCACGTGCCCTGCCCACGCCGCTGTTGTGCCGGCCCATCCCTGTGGCTGCATCAGCTCACACGAAATGAGCCCTGGTTCCTGCTGGGGACACTCAGCTCTCTCTGAAAGGAGAGGCAAATGCAGGGGCTGATACGGTTTGGTAACCTCTGAGTCAAAGCAGCCTATCCCTGGGATCGCTCTCCACATGCCATGACTAATGTGAGATTTATGGAGTGTCCTCTCCGCGAGCAGAGCAAAGCGCCGGCGTTACAGGCACTTAATGGAGGTGACTTCAAATCAGGATGGATGAGAGCTTGTGGGAAGGAGACAGGAAGAGAGATCCTTTAATAGTGAGAGCACAAAGGATAAAATCCTGGGGAAGAGCGAACAACTGAGACTGACATTTGACCTGTCTCAATAGCAAAGCTCCCATTGATTTCACCGGGGACAGGGATGAATCCCTTATCCTCTATCTCATGCCGATGAGAGGGATTTTCCATGTGAGGGATCTGACCGATCCTTCAAACTCAGACACATGCTATTTTTATGAGAAAGAAAATGCAGTGTGAAGTCCTCAAGAAGCTCAGATGGGAGACTTTGTAAGCTTCTCTGGCATTAAGTTTAAATCCCCCACTAATGCAGGTCCCCTTACATGGGCAGAGGCACTGCCAGGCAGGTTTATAGAGACATCCAGGAGCATTTGGAGGCAGATAAAGGGGAAATAACTGCGGTAGATCACACAGGAGCTGGAAATGGCACGTCAAATTACTTCAAAAGGAGCTTTCTAAGGAAGCAGGTCTTTGAAAACAACAAATAGTCTGGGGCTGCTGAGGGATCCTGGTTGTCTGTTGCTTTTACACTTGGTCGCTTTTTCTGGTTTAGACGTGTTCGAAACCCCAACGTCGACCTCAGCTCCTGCAAAATCCCTGCTCCTGCTAGCTCAGCGCTTCGTGGAGCCACGGAGCAGTCAGGTTAGGAAAACTGCTCTGCCTGAAGAGTAATATGGCCAAAAAAAAAAAATTGATCCAGCAAAAACTTCAGCCTGCTCAGCTCCCTGGTCCAGCTGGCCAGGCAGCTGTGTTGGCACAACAGGGCACAGGGATGAGCAAACCAGGACAGAGAGGAGGGGACCTGCCTCTTTTTGGCACTCCTGCTACCAAAACATATGGGGGGTTTGCTGTGGCTCATCAACAGAAAGGCTCACAATTCCCATTCCTGGCTCTTCCCCGTGGACATGACCTGGAGCACCTGTCCAAAGGTGGGACACTGGGGCTCAAGGCCTGTTCGAGTGCATATTCTAAAATGTGGTAGAAAACACAAAAGAAGAGTCTGACAGAGCTTCATCCAACCCCTCCACTCTGAGGAAATGTCCTCTCTGGAGAACAACATGGCACAAGGGAAGGACCCACCCTCTTGTTCCCATCGCGGATTCTAATTTGGAAAATTTCTTCCTGTAACACAGTTTAATGAACTTGAGTTGAAGCCATGAATAGTTTGAGGATGACATAAAGTATTTTTGGAAAATAGGCTTTATACCAAAGAAGGGATGTTTAGATTTGGTCCAGAGATAAGAATAGTTGTGCATGACCATTTGCATGGGCATTTGCATCGGAATTTGCAGCCGTTTCCAGGCAAAAGTAAAATATCAAGTCCTGTGTGGACTGAGTTCCCTGTTTTAATGCCACCAGGGTACAGGAGGGCATGTCCTGCCATGTGAGAGCTACAACCCTTCTCCAGGTCTGCTGAGGTGAAAAGATGGTGGAAAGTGTTCCTGCCCTGGACTGGAAGAGGTGCCTGATGCTGTTTGGTCTCCCTGATCTGGGAGACTGGGAAGTCCTCCCTTCCCTGGGCCAGCAGAAGTCATCATCCCTGCATGAGCTCATTTGTAGTTCTTAGATAAAAAATGATGCTCTCCAATCTGTTTGCAGCTGATTCCTTTAAGAAAAGCGTCAAAGTTTGCCATGGAGCTGACCAAGCCTAGTGAAGAGGGAAGAGTGTTTTTAAAGAGTGAGGTGAGTTTGGGGTCAGCTGTTCTCCAGTGTTCTCCAGGCCTGTGGTCTCTGCAGTACTGCCCTGTAAATCAGCAAATTTAGAGCAGGGTCATCCCCCTGAGATGTGCCCTCGTGGCAGCACAGGGAGAGGATCACGTTGGGTAGGGCTTCCAGATGGAAGAAAGAATAAAGATTAAGAAAAACGATCAGGTTTTCTCCATCCAGTAAGTTCAGAGCAGGAAGAATGTGAAGGGCATAAAACAAGGGAGAGGACATTCACTAATTTCCATCATCTTACCACAGACAGCAAGAGGGAATGGAAGAGCTCACAGGATCACAGGGAATAGCAGAAAACTCCAAAAATTCAATCCTGAATGCAGGAGGCACACACACAGCCATAGGGACCCATATATTCTACAAGAGAAGGCACCTTCCTACTGAAATATGGAGCTTTTTGTCTCTTGGGCGTTGACTCAGAATGACTGCACTGCCCAGGTCTTTCATAATCACATAATGGAACCACAGTTCAGGGACAGAAAGGGTGGAAAAAGAAATCACAATCCAACAATCCAAATTTGGTTTCTTCAAATAACTCCTCTAAAGGTGTCCAAGATCTGCAAAGGATCTTTGGAGAACTTGAGGACAATCTTATATGTGCACTACCACATAATCCTGTGAGGCGAGAGAGACGCTGCCAAATAAATTATTAAAGCTATTTTGGACAACGTCTGAAGGAAGTAGCATCCTTCTTAGAAGGTCTTGAGAGGATTAAAGGCATTCTCTGTAGCTGGTAGCAATGTACTCCTTACTCAGTCCGGGGAGGAATAAACAGCTGTACCCTGTTTACCCTGGGATTCTTGGGACAATTAAGGAAGGTGACCTGGCTGACGTGGTGTGACACAACTGCTCTGACCTGAGCAGCTCTTTCATAAGAGTTTACCCAGACACGGCTGCTGGAAACCATGGAAAATAAAGACACGGGGTGAGAACGAGTTTGAAATTACAGCTCAGGCAGAAATGGGGTGTTGAAACCAAGGTGGTGTAATCCATGGCCATTTGCAATCTGTTGGATGTTGTCTCTGGTGATAAAAATCTTTTTCCCACAACTCTCTTCAGCAGTGATTAGGCAAATCACGAGCTGTCTTTGGGGATGAACCAACATTAAGGGTGGAAAGCAGAGAAGCTCCTGATTTCTTATGGAGAAATGCAGATGCCTGTAGAGCTGAAGATCACCGAGGAGGCCAGTCATGATCTGTAGAGGCAGATGAGATGGTCACAGAGACTGTGCACACCCTAAACCCGAGCAGCACTGGAAACTGCTAATAGGGACAAAACAGTGACAGTAAGGAATTCCAGCCCCGAAGTCAAGTGTTAAAAAGGAAAGGGCTGAAGATCAGTTAAAAACCCCCAAAACCACAGTCTCATCTAGAGATGAGTCCAGGCAGCAGCTAGACCTGATGTTCTCAGCTGACCAGATGTGTGACCTGCTGGCCCTCCATCAGCAAGGGCAGACTGGTGCCCAGTGCCAGCCACAGACCAGCTTTATTCCAGGGATGGCAGCTTTTATCCCATCCCATGCCATACCCTCCATTTTCTCCCAGAAAGTGTGAGATCTTCCAGTAGCAGAAGAGGTCTGGGCACCAGACAACCTGTCCATGCACCCTGGCGTGGCCCAGGAGCTCAGATCCCACACCCCAGACAGAGCCCACTCCAAGGCATTTCCCAGCCCTCTGCTACAAAGCAAAACCGCTGCAGGGTACGTTTGGAAAAAAAGCTCTGCAGACTGAACATGTGCCTGGAACTCTTTCTGCAAGACAAAAGGCACATTTAAAGATAATGTAGAAAAAAAAAAGAATAGGTTTTAAGATCTAGACAAGTGGCTGTGCCAGAGAAGGAGGCAGAATGTAATTTTTTTGTCCCATCTGTTGGCTGGGAGGGATCTGAACAACAATCACAGTGTGAGCCTTAAAAAGAAGCTCATGACTGGACTGGCACTAAGCAGAGACAGGAGGTAGAGGCTACCCAGTGCTGCAAATCCATCCTCACCATAAGCAGGGAGAAGGGACTGTTGGTTTGGGAGTCCTCCTCTGAGCCACCCATCTTCTCAAGGGACTGAGAGCTGGGGGGGTTCACATGGAGAAGAGAAGGCTCCAGGGAGAGCTGAGAGCCCCTTCCAGGGCCTAAAGGGGCTCCAGGAGAGCTGGAGAGGGACTGGGGACAAGGGATAGAGGGACAGAACAAGGGGGAATGGCTTCCCACTGCCAGAGGGCAGGGTTAGATGGGATATTGGGAAGGAATTCATCCCTGTGAGGGTGGGGAGGCCCTGGCACAGGTTGCCCAGGGAAGCTGTGGCTGCCCCATCCCTGGGAGTGTCCAAGGCCAGGCTGGATGTCTGGTCTAGTGGAAGGTGTCCTTGCCCATGGCAGGGTGGTGGAATTAGCTGATCTGTAATGTCCCCTCCAACCCAAACCATTCCATGGTTCCCTGGCACTGCAGGGTGCACACACAGCCCGGTGCCAGCCGGGAGCCGCCGCGTTTGCATGCGATGGACACACATGAGCATCATGAGGCCAGGAAGACAAACACAAGCAGGCACATTATCCCTGCTACAGATGTCACTGAGTGCTGCTGGAGGGCTGTGGACCATCATCTGGACACGTCCACACCGCTAAGAGGTTGTTGGCAAATTGATGGTCATGCAGAGAAAAAAAAAGAGACAAAGGAAGGGAAGACTTGAACTATAATCAGAAGTGTAGCAAAGAGGAGGAGGACAAATGCTCCCCAGACTGCCTTTGCAAGGGTTGCC
The DNA here is from genome assembly GCF_009829145.1 of Chiroxiphia lanceolata. Taxonomy (NCBI): domain Eukaryota; kingdom Metazoa; phylum Chordata; class Aves; order Passeriformes; family Pipridae; genus Chiroxiphia; species Chiroxiphia lanceolata. The sequence goes on from NC_045651.1 coordinate 2,320,255, forward strand.
AAAAAGCAGCACATTACACCCAAGATGTGCCAGATGTTGCTGCTGCCCAGGAAAGGGGCTGCAGGTCTGTGGTGGTGTCAGGAGCAGATGGCAATGGCTGGGAGGAGCACGAGGAAGGGTGGGAGGAGAGGAAGAGAGACCCAGCTGCCAAAATAGCTTGCCTTGGCTCTGCTCACAGTGAGGGAGTTGATTCAGTTTTTGAGTGTATCAAAGAGAACTTTAATTGGTGACTTGCTTGAATGTTGATCTACAAGTACACACCGGTATCATAGGACTCCACGGAAAGAAGTGGGAGGTAGAGCAGCTGAAGCAGAATTTAAGTGTAGAATGGTGAAACTGGAGGCAGAGAGGACCTACCACTGGAAGGGCTCACCTGGGGTCTCACACACTTGCCACCATCTGCTCTCAAAGTGGGATATTCCCAAAGGAGTGCTCAGAAATCACAGGGTGGAATTTCATGGCCGTGTCACGCCAGGGTAAGACAAGCTGCTCCTCTGGCTTCACAATGCATCAACCTAAATCTCTCTTGAAACAAAGAAAAATCTGCACTGACGGGGTTTTATTAAGCCCAGCAGTCAAAGCCGGGAAATGGTATCTCAATTCATCTGCTCAGGCTGTGCTGAGGTGTACAGAGGAGGTGGGGGACCACGAGGAGAAGGCTGGTCTTGTCAGAAAAGCCCGTGGCTATGAACCAGACGAGAGGGTTTTACGTGCAGCCCTGCCACGAAGTCCCAAAGCCGAGCTGCTCACGCCTCCTACGTCAGCAGCTGCCTGGAGGCGGCCGGCACAGCCTTGGCTTCACCATCCAAGAGCAGCTGGAGACCTGCCTCGTGGCTCTGGAGCGCTGGGAAGGCTCTCACCTTCGGAAAAGAGCAGACAGAGGAGCTGCCAGCTCATCTGGGGGTCACCCAAAACTTGCAGACACCTCCAAAATGCAGAATATAATTTCCTGTTTCATCCCCCCACCTACGGTGGAGTTTCTTCCCTGGAAGGGGAGCTGCGAGGATAAACTCATTAACATCTGTGAAGTACAGATACTACCACACTAAGTGCAGTGCCAAAGCTCAGGAGATGACTGTTAATTACATATTCAGAGCGGGGTTGTTACAGAATGCATTTAAAAATGGCATGGGGTCCCCACTTTAAATAACGGGGATAAAACAGATTAAGTGTTTGCCCCTGTTCAGAGGGCTGAAGAACACAAATCAGAGAGGCTTCATCCAATATATCATAATCTTGGGTACGTCTGGACCACACAGGAGCAGAGGGAAGCAGCCTCCGTGTAACGTTTCCTAAATTGCACATATTGGTCCTGTAATCCTACTAAATTCTCTCCATCGCCAATGGAGAGCGACTGGCACTGTCATAATCCAAGCTCTGTGTGCATTATGGCAGGGCAGATCCTCTGCAGAGCACAATCACTCCCAGGCTCCTTCCAACTAAAGCAAATCTGTGATGCAGGGGGAACAGATGTCTCCAGAGAAAGCAGCGGGTGGCCAAGTGGGAGACTGAGCTCCGTTCCCAGCTCAGCACACCCCACCAAAGTGGGTAACACCACTGCAAAATGTTGGGGAGGAAACAGTGGGCAGCCAGGTAAAATACCAGGGATGGCAAACCTGGGCTGGCTGAGGAGCTGGCACACGAGTGCCAAGATCCTGGAGAAGTCTTCGTCGGGAACATCATAATTCCTCCTGAAAAGGACCTGGCTCAGCCCCTGCAATACAGCATTTTACTGCAGTCTGCACAGCAAAAAGTGTCCAAAAAAGGAGGACACTGATATGTGTGTTAATCAAGTGAAGAACCATCTACAAAGAAAAGGCATGGATCTGTCTTCCAGTTGAAAAGCTATAAATAGCCTTGCATACTTGCTTATCAGATTGGTTCGGCTGCAGGGATAATCTCCTGGAGAAAGCAATGGAAGCCCTGTTATGTTGGATATTTATAACTAGATGAAAGCCTAGAAAATGCACAGTCGTGTCAGTCTTGCGCTCGTGCCACGAGATAGGGTGTGTGGGATCCAATTCGTCTCCTCAGTTTAATATAAGGTCAAGAATGATTTAGTCTTCCCAGCCTCACAAAAACACAAGATCTGATCTCTTTGAGGGGTTGGTGCTGCTTGAGCCGAGACAAGGGCATGGTGAGACAGTCCCCAAAAGGTCACGGTGACCCCACATGGCTGGAAGCAAGGCATGACCCTTCTCTGGACAAACGAGACGGAAAGGTTTTGTTGGAGCCACAGAGGGGTCGGACGTGCCACACCTTGGGCAGGCAAAGCGTGGGAAACACAGCTCTGATGAGCTGGTCTAACACCACCAGTGCCTGCTAATCCCCAAATCACCTGTCCCGGTGCCAGGGTCTGCTTAAAGGATCATGACCCTGACCCTGCTCCTCAGGTCCCTTGAACTGTCGCTGCCAGATTATCCGCAGAGCACCAGGACCAGCTGGGGCTAATGCTGGTGGATTCCCCAGAGCCTTGTCCCGCCGTGGCCTCTGCACTCCCCCTGCTTTACACGGGTCAGGACTGGGGCCTGACCTCCCATCCCCTGCCATGTGAAGGGAGCTGAGACAGGCCAGGCTGGGGGACAGTGAGCAGAACAGGGTTCTGGTTCTGGTTATCCCCTGGGAGCTCTGCAGCTCTCTGTACCACACGTGCATTTGTTGGTGGATGGCTGTGGGGTGATTCCTGTCCTCCTGGGATGGGAACATACACAGGGAGCCTCGTGCAAAGAGAGGGATCTGCCTGGTTTATAGGGCGGGCTGGGGTTTGTGATGCTGGGGGCAGGAAGCCGTGCCCTGCACTCTGTCCCAGTCAGAGCCACTGCTCTGGGCACTGTCCCTCAGCCTTCCTCAGCTCTGCTCATCACCTGGGGCAGACAGGGAGCATCCCAAGGACTACAGACAGCCCCCTCTGCCCTCCATCTCCTGCTGCAGACCTCCCAAGTGCTCCTCTCTCTCTTCTCTTTCTACTTTTAGTCCTGCTCCTCCCTCACCATCTCCAAGTTGCCTGGCACTTCCCAGGACTCAAACTTTCCTCTTCCAGGTCCCCCACCACCACTGCCTCACCATATCCTTCAGCACAGCCACATGGAATCTCCTTGCCTGTATGGCCTTCAAGCCTCTCTTGACTTGGGAAGTCCACTGTGTGCCAGGGTTCCAGGAACCTCTCCAAACTGCTCTTCCCAGTTGCCTGACCGGTACTTTTGGGAAGAAAGTGATCTGCACAACACTCCTAGACAAGAGGGTGCCTCATATTGCAGGAGCAATAAATGGATTTGGGAGCCCTGCCAGACCTGGCCCCACCATGGGGCTTCAATGGTAACACAGAGAACTCCAGCAATACTCCAGGAACTAACAAGGGAAGAAGGATGAGAACTTCCACTGGACCTTCTCACGTCGTTCCTTAATAGAGGGATCCAGCAGGTTTGCAGCTCCCTAAAAACCAGCTGAACACATTCTCGTCCATTTTCACACCACATACAGACCTGTCCCAAAGTCAAGGATGCTCCCAGAGGTAGGAGGGGACTTCAGGAGAACCCTCTGCCACCACTTCCCTTTCCCTCCCAAAGGTTTCACTGAACTTTCTGGCTCCACAGCAACCTCCCCTCAGCACAAGAGCACAGAAGGCAGCAGGTGCAGGACAGAAGATGTTGTATGCACAGCGAGAGCCAAGCCTGAGGAAGCAACTGAAGCTGGCCAGAGAAGATAGCTGGGGAGTGGGCTGCTGAGGGCAGTCAGGCAGGCAGCACAGAGGCAGCACAAGGAGCAGAACCGGGGGTGAAGCTGCGCCAGGGCAGGGGAAAGCCTGCAGTGAGACCACAGACAGCTCCTGGGGGGTTCTCAGGGGAAGCTGGGCCCGAGCAGGAGGTGACCTGCAGGGCCCAGTGAAGGCAGGACATGCTGCTCTCGGGTTTGCCACCCCCACGCTCTCTGATCCTCCACTCCACGGGTCTCCTCACCCCGGCCTGTGCCCCTAAACCTGCTCTCCCCTCTGCTCCCCGGGAAACTCCCACGGCTCTGACTCCCACCACAGCGTGGAGAGCTGCCTCACACCCACCCACCCTGCCCTGCCATGGGGACAGGCGCCCGTGGGACCCCCTGAGCGCGGCACAGGAGCTCACCTGGGCTGGGTGCCCCTGGGCTGCCACCCTGGACCACCCTGCTGGACCCCCTCTCTACATCATGCCAAACCCATCTACCTCCTGCCAAACCCATCTGCCTCCTCAACTCTTCCCGCTCCCACATCCCCCTGCCTCCCCCAGACCTCCCCTCTCTCCCCCACCTCTTCCCCTCCCCACCACGTCCTCGCTGTGCCTGCTTTGAGCCTGGTCTCTCCTCCATCCTCCCCACCACAGCCCAGCGTGGCCAGCGAGCTCCTCGGCCCATCTCACCCCCCGGGAGAGGTGCGGGGCGGGGGATGAGCAGCCCCGGGGGAGGGAGGGGCGGGCCCGGGTGGGCGGGCACGTACCGTTCTCGGGGTGCTCCATCTCCCCGATGCTGCCGTCGGGCGTGGTGCGCTCGTAGTGGTCCTCGGGCAGGGCCAGCGGCCCGATGCGGGGCCCCGACGATGATTTGCTGCTGGGGGTCTCTGATTCCTCCAGCCCACTGTCGTAGTAGCTGTGCTGGGAGGGATCCTGCAGGTCCTGAGCCTGGCTGGCTGCAGAGAACGTCACTCGGCGATGAGGTAACTGGAGAGAAGAGAAGAGCTGTTGCATCACCCACCCAGCAGAGGAAGGCAGAGAGGGGGGGTCATCAAACCTGACCCAGAAACAGAGGCAGAGAGCTCCTGCCCGGCGCTGCCAACACCAGCAGGGTCCATCCTCAGCCCCCCACAGCCATCCTGACAGGCACAGTGTGGGGCCTTCCCCAGCCAAGAGCACCCCATCAGACACCACACTTTGCACGGTCCCTGTGCTCCCCCAACCCACCAGCTCCGCCCGCAGCTCCTGTCCCAGCCTCTTCTTTCACCCAGAGACAACCCTGGGCAGATGTCCTCTTCCATGGCAGGAAGGCTCTGGAAACCTCCCTGAATCCTGAAGCACTGCTCCCCCCTTTCACCTGGGGTCCCCACTCTACATGTCCCCTTGGTGTCTTCAGAGACCCACGTGGCCAAACCCACCCCAGAGCCCCTCTAATGGGATCACTGCCCAGCACAGAGCCACGGTGACATCATCCCTCACCTCCCAGCCTCTGGCCTGACCCCATCTCTCATCCTCAGAGCTTCTCCACCAAGGGTCACCATCGCAGCTTTTGTCTGCTCGTTAAGCATTTCAAAGACCCTACTTCACACTTTCTCTCCCCAGCTTTGCCTCATGCTCGGGAGGAGCTCCCCGCAAACAGCCATTAAGCTACATCATTATCCTCCTCCAAATCCTTCCACAAAATCCTTCTTTGTCGTGATTGCCGAGGAGTGGAGAGGGTAGCACGAGTTCATAGGGCAAGAGCGGGATGATGCGTGCGGAGAATGAAACACAAAACACAAACACCGGGAGAGAAAAAAAGACACCACAGCGCCCATAAACGTAGGAAGGAGCCCAAGAAAGGAGCTGTTTGATGGGAACCTGGAGGTGATGAGGAGATAAGTGGAGACAACACATCGTTTAGGCTGAATACCACCTTTTTTTTTTTTTTTTTTTGCTGGTGTCTTTACTACAAATGAGTGGCAATCAGGCGTCCCACACAGCGAGCACCGACCAGGAAAGGGAAGGAATTGAGACAAACGGAGGGAAGGAACACACAGGGAGCATTTAGATGAGCTAGCTGCTTTAAGGTTGGTTGGACCTGATTAAATTCACCCCAGATGCTTAGAGACCTGATTTAAGTAACTTCAGAGTTGTTAGGGCTGGGTGGTTGGGGTTTTTTTTTCCCATACTTTTTTTTCTTGAAGAATTCGTAGAGAATCAGGGAGCTTCCAGAAGACTGGAAGTGAGCTAAAATAGCACCTGTCTTTAATGATGAGAAAAAAGAAGAGCTGGAGAATTATAAAACAGTTAGCTTAATTTCAGTTCCTGGAAAAATACTGAAGCAGATAAAAGAACTCTTTGTAAGTACCTACAAGATAACAAGGAAATGAGTAACAGCCACTGTAGGTTTGTCACAAACAAACATGTCAAGCCATTGAACTTCTTCCTTTGAAAAGACAGCAGACCTGGTGGATGGAGGAGGAGCAGTAAATGTTCTACCTTGACTTTAGGAAGTTTTTTTGACACTATTTTCGATGACATTCTCATAAGTAATGCAAGAAAACAGTGTAAGTGCAGCATGTACATCTCTGCCTGGGTAATATAGTGCAACTCACTGCAGGGTGGATGCAAAGCGTTCAGAAAGTTGCATTCACAAAGTCATTACTGCAGACAGGCTGGGACGATGGATCAAATTAAATTCTCTGGGTTGTGTCCATCTCTAGCCTGTATTTTCATTAACTGCTGGGGTGACAGATGTGGGATGTATCTGTCACATCTGCCAGAAATAATCCCCCCCCCGAGCAGCGGGGCTGGTGGAGGGGCCGGGGGCTGCAGCACACTGGGGCTGGGTGATCCATCAACCTCACCCCAAAAAATGCATCTATATTGGGATGTGTAAACAGCCTTTGAGCCAGGCAGGGATCTCTCTGCTCTGCTCAGTTTGAGCCGGGCTTTGGAGGCAGAGCTGTGCCCAGCTTGGGTGCCACTCCCGAGACGAACCCAAACAAGCGGTTGTTAGAAACCACGACAAAACATTAAAAAAAGAAATGAGGAATTTAGTTCAGGAAGGAGAAGGGTAAGGCTGGCAGAGGCAGCACTCTTGAAGCTTGTGAAAGCCTTCTGCAAAGAAAAAGCTACTGCCCTGGACCGCGGGCAGACAAGAAGAGGCTCTCAGCCATGGGAAGACTGAGGTTAATCACTATGGAAAAAACCCCAATGGTAGTTTTGGCCAAGTGCAATCACAGAATCCTGGAATGGTTTGGGTTGGAAAGGTTAGAAAGATCATCTTGTTCCATCCCCCTGCCATGGGCAGGGACACCTTGTACTAGATCATGTTGCTCCAAGCCCTGTCCAGCCTCACCTTGGACACTTCCAGGGGTGGGGCTTCTCTGAGCAACCTGTGCCAGAACCTTCTTGCCAAAGCAGAAGGTGCAATCTTTGTCATGGAGAGACAGGCAAGACCCTCTCAGGAGGACTTTGTGCCCAGCCGAGGGCAAGGCAGTCCCACCCACGGCAGAGCTGTGTGCTGATGACCCCCTGGAGTCCCCTCCCAGCCCGCTCCAAGGGCTGCCCAGCTGTGTAAAGCTCACAAAAGCCACCACTGCACAGACATCACTGCCCACTGTGCCAGGAGCTGCTCTCCCACAGCCTCCTCCCTCATCCTGACTGCCTGTCTGAAGATGATTTCCTCCCTCACCGAGGCTCATCCCGAGCTCCAAGCTCCTGCTTTCACTCTGTGCTTGTAAAACCTCAGCCAAACAACCCGGGCTCCTCGGGGTGCCTGCAATAACACAAACAAACAGCCTCTGAAACCCAGCCTGTGACAGCTACTATCCCTCCCCTGAGGGGTCTCCGTCCAAATAGCATCCCTTTTACCTGAAAAACACCTCCTTTAAATGTCACATCCTGCCTGGCAGCCCTTGAAAGGGCTCTTCTCCTCCCTGGGGGGGAAAGACAACCCGCACTCAACCCCATTCCCCCCCAGCCCAACGTGGGCAGTGCCCCCCTCATTCTCTGCCCAGCCCTACCAGCTTGTGCCCTGTGAAGCTCTCCAGCCCGGAGAGCCTTGTTCTGGAGTCACGGAAAGACACTGAATCAATTTGTCTGGCACTGACTTACAGAAATTGGGTTTTGTTTGACCTTTCTCTTGTAGGTTAAAGAGCCTTTCAGCACGCAGCATCCTCTACACAAGGAGTTGCTTGTACAGTGCAATCCAGGCATGCCTCAGTCTTCTTTTCCAGTCAAACAAACCAGGACCAAGTCACAACCTGCAAGCCAGCAAATCAGTTTTGTGGCCCTCATTGTGTAATTGCCCCAGTTTTTCCCCATTCCTCGTGGGAGGTGATCCTCGCAGGACCACCGCTGCCATCTCACCAGGGCTTCCTGCAGAGCCTTCCTTCTCCTGCCTCTCAGGTTTGTCTCACCTGAGGTCTGTACTAGCCCTTGAGTGCCACGAGCGCTCACGCTGAGCTACTCATGCAGTGTGACCCTTAAATCCATTTTAAAGTCAGTGCTTCCCGGGATATAAACCAGCATTCCCCATTTCTCCACGCGCAGCTTTGCACTCGGCTGTGTTAAAATGCACTTTGTTTAAATGGGCCCAGTTTACCAAGCAATCTGGATTGCTCTGCATGACTGCTCTATCCTCATCATGATCTCCCTCTCCACCAACCTCCATGTCAGCTGCAGGTTTTATCAGCAGTGATTTTATATTTACTTCCAGATCGTTGATTGCGGCGTTGAATGGCAGCGGTGCTGCCGCCGGGGAGCTCCTCCAGGAGAACCTCCTTCCACCAGGACTCCAGACAAACTGTTCTTCACCCAGCTGAGGATAAACCAGATCTTCACCCATCTCACAATGCTTCACTTGGAATCACAGAATCATTGAGAAAAGCTCTCCCAGCCCGTGGAGTCCCCCCTGTGCCCCATCCCCACCTGGTCCCCCAGCCCAGAGCACTGAGTGCCACGGCCAGGCCTTCCCTGGTGGGGACTCCACCACCTCCCTGAGCAGCCCCTTCCAATGCTTGACAACCTTTTCCATCCTTCCTGATGTCCACCCTGAGAGTAGTGCTCATTCAAAATAATAATAATAATAACAACAACAACAACAAAACACATCATCAGCTCAGCATATCCATCAACCCCAAGCTGATCAGCCAAGCCCTGTAACCTCAAACCAGCTCTGCCGCTTCAGACCCGCAGGAGCGCCTCGAGCAGATCCTGTTCCTACAGAGGCCAGGACCAGATGCCTAAGGAAAGGTTTAAAAGCTGGACCTGTCATGTGATGACACTGCCCAGTATCCCTTTGCCATCAAGCTGCGGTGACTGACGTCAATGCTATTTCCATCATCGAGTTGCCTGCTTTAGCTATTAATCCAGTTGTTCCCCGGGGCTGGCGAGGACAGTGTGCACTGCACACAACATCCCCATCCTTGTCCCAGCTGGCTCATGCCCTCCCACTCCTCCTGGCCCTGCCTGGGCTCCCCAGCTCCGTTAACACCCCCGGATCAGAGAGATCCTACTCCAGACTTTTGAATACTCTTTGGTACAAATTATTTCATTCAATTATATTAAGTTTCACTCTTTCAAGGCAATTTTGAATGACTTTGCTGGTTACCAATGCATGGGCAGGTACTACATCCTACGTTGTTATGTCTCAGTCCAAATTACTACAACTATTCATTGAATACTTTTGCAGTTTTCTACATAATTAACAATTTTGCAGTCTCCAGTTGGAATTGACAGTTACTGGATTCTACCTCTTCCCAGCACATTTTTTAAACTACTTATTGTGTTTACCTTGTCAAAATTGATTTCCCCCCAATGTCTTTGGCTTTCCTTGTTAATTTTCTACACTCCATAACTACTCATTTCTACTAATTGCTATCCACTCCTTCCCTTTTCCCCCAGTATTTATTGGTTTTCTATTTCTATTTCTGCTGCCTCCACTTTGCCACCACGCCAAAATGGGATCTGGGGCAAAGCTGTCTATTTTCTCAGCTGAGAAATTGTGGCTCTGGAAAAAAACTCCTTTCAAGGGCTCCCCAGTGCTAGGGAGATGATGGGGAGACCTGTGCCAGCCTCTAAATCTGAGGAACAAACCAAGCCCCCATCCCACTCTTTCCTCAGGGAGCACCAGCAGCTGCCTCCAGCACTGGCAGATGCTCTGATGATGTTCATCCCCTGGTAAGTCCTGTGGGTTCCTGTGCTGCCACAGTTCAGGGGTTTTTTTCCTGAGAAGGAATGGTTTGCAGCTCCACATTTAATGACCCCCCATCCTCTGTGAAGTGTTCTCTTGCCTTTTTGAGCCCGTGGCATCCTGCAGCAATGAACTCTCTGCTCCGTGGAAAAAGCCCTTTGGTTCTATATCTGCTGCCTGGTAATTCTGCCTTGAACTTCTCCTACCTGCAGGGTTGTGAGGAAAAAAAAAAAAATTGCTCCTTGCTCTGCTCCTTTCCAATTCCACAAATCCATGCTGCATCTTGCTCCGTGTGTTCTCTTGAGCGTGTGGGGACGTGCAGGTTGTCCTCCTGCACACACCAGGCAGGTCAGCCCAGCCCTGCTGCCCTTCTCTCTGCCTCTTCCACCTCTGCCACAGCATCCCCACAACGGGGAGGTCGGGGTCACACCCACGGTTCCAGTTTTGGGGCTTGTCTGAAGTAACACGACCTTGTTTTGATGAGGAATTTTCTTGGGCTGCCCCCGACAGCCCTGCCCAGCCTGCCTGGTCCTGGCTGCACACCCCAAACCCCCCAGCACCAGTCCCTGCCTGTGCTGGTGCCTTCTACCAAGAGGGCACGGTACGAAAAACATTATATCAGGAGAAATTTCTTCATGGAAAGGCTGGTTAAGCACTGCTGCCCAGGGAGGGGCTGCCCAGGGAGGTGGGAGAGTGCCCATCCCTGGAAGTGTCCAAGGAAAGACTGAACATGGCACTCAGTGCTCTGGGCTGGGGCACAAGGTGGGGATCAGCCAAAGCTTGATGATCTTGGAGGGTTTTTCCAACCTTAATGATTCTGTGATTCTATGAGGATTCCACCCACGGATGCTGGATGGGGACCAAGGGGATCCACTCTCTCCGCAGCCCCACTCTGCTCGCTCCTGCCTCTTCCCTTCATCAAAACATTCCCAGCTCTCAGGACCTGCACCGAGCTGATTCTCCTTGCTAAACCCAGGGAAAACAAACTCAGCCCAAACGAGAGCAGCGCTAGGAGGGAACAGTGGCTCCCTGCAAACTCACGGCATGACCCCCTGGCGCAGAGGGCATGGATGGAGCAGCAGGAGATGCGGTCCCGAAATTCCATTGTTCACAAAGGAAACCGTAAAATCCGCCCCGGGCACCCTTTTCCTGCAGCCGGGAACGGAGGTGAGCCACCCTGCTCCCCCCCTGAGCGCCGATTAACGCTGGAGTGGTGAAAATACCCAAAGTGTTAACTCCCTCGCTGCTGATCCCAAAGCAGGATCCGCGGCTAATGGGCTCATCTGGCAGCCTCCAGAGGCTCCTGCGCCTCCCCACATGCCAGAAGCCTCAACGGCCTTTCAGCCAGCTGCCAAAGGAGCTTGCTTCCCCAACAGCCGCCACAATGCAGCAACTCACAGGGCTGAGAGTGAAAGGCAATGTCAGACCCAACGCCCGGAATATAAAAATAAGTGACAAGGGAGCCATTGTGGCACAGGAGTTAGTCAACTTCAGACTAATTCATGAACCCCTCTCCGTTACAAACCAACCTGGAGCGAGGCAACATCCCCGGTTACTGAGAGAAAAAGGAGAAGATAAGCCCAGGGGACCACGCTCCGAACTGCACAGATCCAGCTTTTCGTGTGGGGAGGCTTTGTGGCCTGTGGGAATTATTTTATTTGCCAGGGTCGTGCCTGGAGAGGAGCACAGCTCCAGGCCAGGGCTACACAGGCTTTGGAGCAGGAGGCTGAGGGGAATATTTTGTCCATGGAAACCAGGGCAAGCCTCGAGGAAAGCTGGACCTGAATTGACAAAACCACCCAGGGCAACGCTCAAGCTCTAGGAAACAGGACACCAGCTCGGCTCGTGGCTGTAACAGCCGACCATTTTACAGCTCGTCTGACAACAGCCCGTGCTCCTGCCGGTGTTCTGGGGGGGGGATGGACCAGAGCACAGACAGCTCTTCCCATCCTTTCCCCAGCAGCACACTGGCTGACCACTGTGCTGATTTTTGGAGAAGAAGCCTCCCAAGGCATCCTCTGCTCTTTCTGCACCCCCCCCACCGTACCTGGAGGGGATGGGAAGAGCTCATGGCGTTCGTTACCTGGCGCAGCAGCAGCGGGAGGGAGGGTGTTTGTGGACCAGCAGCAAACACTGCAAATCAAACACTGCCCTGGCTTGGTGTCACCTCCTAGCATCTACAGGAATCTCTGGCATCTCTGCTCCTCCAGGAGCTCCTCTGCCTCTCCCTCCCTTGTCTCCCTGGTCCCCTTGGTGGCCTGGGCACACTGTCTGCCCCAGAGGTCCCTCCCTGCCCTGCCACAGCATCTCCAGATGTTCAGAGGCACAAGAACAGGCTATCTCTTTGTTAAGCAAATCAAGACAGCCAGAGCTGCATTCCCAGCAGTGCTGGATTGCTCCCTGTTAGCACAACATGCAGGAATTGAGGAAAGATCTTGTGCAGAGCAAGGGAACAGGTCCCAGGGGCTCTCCCTGCTTGGACAAGGGAGGGATGGAGCACCCAGGCAGGAGCTGCAGCCAGCACAGACAAGGGAGGGAGGCAGATGGACCCAGCTCTGAGCAGAGGTGTGGGCTGTGCACACTTGTAAGACCCCTCCTGTATCAAAACAACCTTCTCAAAAATCTTCCATTGAAGGTGCTGTGTCCAAGAGAACACTGAAAACTCTGGACAGGACTACCAGGAGAATTAAAGGCCCAGCTCTCTGATCTACTGTTCTGACAATTCAGTGGGTCACCATCACAGCTACTGGGGTCACACAGGGCACATCAGACACGGGGCTGACAGTTCTGGTCCACCTGATGCTCCTGAGTCTCATTTGATGGCTGTGCTCTGCCCACAAATCCTTGTGTCCATCCCCATCCCAGTGTGACATGAGGATTATTCCCAACAGCCCTTTAGCTCTTTGTCCATCCCAACAGGAGGGTTGTTCCCAATAACCCTTTACTTCTTTCCCTGTCCCAGTGTCTGACACAAGGATTATTCCCAACGACCCTTTAGCTCTTTCCTCAATCCTATGTCTGACGTGAAGGTTGTTCCCAACAACCCTTTACCTCTTTCCCCATCCCAGTGTCTGACACGAGGGTTGTTCCCAACAACCCTTTAGCTCTTCCATTGTCGACAAACAATAGTACAGAAGGAATCTGCAACCAGAGGAAAGACACACAGGAATCCATATGATTCCATCTCCCCAAACCAGGTAATACCCTAAATGCAACTGCTCACCCTTGTGAGTGGCTGCTCTCATGGCTGCCACTGCTGACAATTAGCGAGTGCTGACCTTGCAGACAGAAGAGACAGTCTCCAAGTCCTGCCGAAATAATGATAGCAGAACAGCCATCCTAAAATGGACATCACATCCCCAGGCACTATTTAATGAATAAATCTGGGTAAAATGTGGGCTGACTCCACATAGGTGCCCTGAAGCCTCCTGAAATTTGCATGATGCTCAAAGAAGCCGCCAAAGCCCGGTGCCAACCTGCCTGGTCAGATCGAATTTATCTAACTCATAGCAAGATCTAACGCAATTAGAAACCCATTTAGACAGCCTCAGGACAGAGCTTGCCTAACCCCTCAGCCTATCAGAGCTCTGAGCCCATGGAGGGTGTGCAATTTGGCTTTTCTTTGGGTGAAATGAAGATTGGAAAGGAAAATATGGAAATAAATCATCTGAAGGGTGACTCATAAAATCTAAAGGGGTCATAATCTTTATGGAATAATGTCTCAATTGGACTGGCCGTGGTGTCCTGAAATGTCTGTCACTATCAAGCTGATAATAGAGCTATTTTGGAGATGGTTGGTGTAGAGTGGAAATTGCCCAGGACACAGAAGGAGGTCTCATAATCACATTTAAACCATCTGAAAATCCCAGGGAGAAAAAGGTTCCAGGACTGGGAGTAACACTTGAACAAAGCCCTCGAGGAATCCAACAGCTGTAGAGTGGGAAAATAATGCTGGGAAAATAATGAGCTAATCTGGCTCCCAGTTGCACCCAGTGGAGCTGACAGAGAGTATTGAAAGCTCTGGGAGAACAGGGGGTCCTGAGCCATAAACTCAGGACTCTATCAAAAAAACAGAGACAACCAGGAACGCTGCAACGGGAAGACTCTGCACAGAAAACCTGTCAATTTGCTGAATTCAGATCATTATTCAAGTGAGTTTCTGGTTTCAGGGTTGGGGCAGGGGGGAGATCTTTGCTGACATGTAAAAATGAAAAAATGATGCTCTTGCAAAGGTACCTTTCACTTCAGAATTCAAGCCAAGTATTAATTATGATTCAAAAAGGTCAGTGGGAATCATGCCTTTGGAAATTACTAGGAAAAAAATATATTTATATATTATATGTATATTGATTGACTTGGGAAATAGGGGGAAAAAATGCCGATTCTTCCTGATTTGTTTTCAAATTGAAATTTTTCCTCTGAGGGCAAACCTGTTCTCAAACCACCTCTATTTTCACTGGCAAAGGGCAGAAGCTTTTCCTGTTTGCCCAAGGAATTGTGACTATTCCATAAGTCTGTGCACCAACATGCTCTGTTGGGCAGAGCCCTCACTTTAGTGGTCTGCAACCAACCTGCATGGACGGTGATACTGGGTAAGTCAAGCCTTCATCTGGAGACATCAAACAGGTAGGACAAGTAATAGTGTGAGGCTTGGTAGAGCCACTTCTCCTGCCTGCACTGCTCTGGCATTACCAGGTCTGGCACAGAACCCCTGGTATGGATGAGCTGTCCTCAGATCCTGGGAGAGCTGTCAAGTCCTTGGGTCAAACCTTGCAGGCTGCGGCTCGAGACAAATTTCCCGAACATTAGAGTGTGTTTCTGAGCTCTCTTCTCTTGGCAAGAGACACCCCTAATAAACTGTGATCCACTTGAAATCCTTGGGGAAAAAAAACAGCCCAAGCTCCTCCAGGCACTTGCAGAGCCTTGAATCACAACACCCCAAAAGGTCTTGCCCAGCCTGAATAATAACGAAGGGCTCTTCAAACATCTGAAACACTGATTTTGCTTTCTACGGGGCTTGAGTGCTTTTGATGAAGAAGCAGGAAGATTAATAGATTAGTGTAAGAGGAACATCAGACATCACTTCAGCAAGACATTTCGAGCAGGATCTCCGTCCAGAGCTCAGACAAGAGGTTCCCCCCCTCCAAGCAGGGCTGGATATCTGTCAGAGTCTCCTCGGCAGCAGCTTCGCAGCTGCTCCAGAGCATCGGGGAGTTTGGAGGATGTGAAAACCAGGCCGTGTGGGAGCAAAATAGCTGCAGGCTTTCAGATTGCTCGGGCCTTTAAAGATGTCTCAGAGGAGCTGAATCAGGGCACTCTGCTCCGACAGCTTCGCCACGGAGCAGGATCAGTGCAGAGGGAGGGAGGAGGTGACTCGCTGCCCGCCCCAAGTGATGGCTCTGAACAGCTTTGATGGAACCCGCCAGGATCCGCCCGTGCCACGTGCAGAGAGGAGATCACAGGTGGGCATTTTGCAAGCAAGGAGGTGCTCAGAAGGATGTTTACCTCCCGGGGCAGGGGCATCTTCAGGGATCTCTGGGTAGCACCCACGAGGCACGGCTGTGAGTGCCAAAATGGATGTAAAGGAGGAGATAGTGTACGAGCTTTCTCCTGCTCTGCCAGCAGGTCACATCCCACTCTCCCACCACAAACCCACCCACGCTTTCCTGCCAGCATCTGAAGGACTGAGGGAGTAAACAGTTTACACCACACAAGACACCGATGCAAAACAAATAGGGGTTGTTTTTAAGGGATCCGGGGGAGTTGTTTTCTTTCTGGTCCTCTACCTGACCTCCTCTTCTTCTCGTGCTCTCAGCCACAGGGTTGAGTTGGGAACATCACCGGGAAAAGAAACCTTTACTACTGGTGGGATATGGAAAGCAGGTCCTCAAGGGTGGAAATTGAGACCTCCAGAAAGTCAAGAGAGAACAGAATCACAGAATGGTTGTGGTGGAAGGGACCTTACAGCTCATCTTGTTCCACCCCCTGCCATGGGCAGGGACACCTTCCACTATCCCAAGTTGCTCCAAGCCCTGTCCAACCTGGCCTTGAACACTCTCAGGGATGGGGCAGCCACAGCTTCTCTGGGCAACCTGTGCCAGGGTTGAACCACCTGAACCACCCTCACAGCCAAGAATTTCTTCCCAATATCTAACCCAAATCCCTCTTCTTTTAAAATTGTTCCCCCTTGTCCTATCACTATCTTCCCATGTTAAAAGTCACTTTCCATCTTTTTTAGAAGCCTTCTTGAAGTACTGGAAAGGTCAAGTCAAGAAGAAAAGGTCGATGAATGGCCTGTTAGGGGGAGGCTGAGTGGGTCTGAATCACAGATGACCCAGGCTCCCAGAGGAGAGGCCAAGACTGAGCCTCATCCAGTTGGACTGATGGACTCTGCAGCTGGTGTCAGAGGTGACAAGAGGGGGACCAAGATGCCAGAGGTGGCCTTTGCTGCCTCCTCACTTGTGTTCAACCCTCCTCTGCCCTAGCTGAGCAGACTGTGGGGCTTCCTGGGGCACCAAAGGATCAGGGCACTGCAGGAAAAGTCCATTTTGGAGTAACTTCCACTGACCATCTTGGTTTCTCCCAAGAGCAGAGCTGGGGTTGTGCAACTGCAGCTTGGAGGAACCAGCTTGTGGGGCAGCAGGGGGGAGCACAGCTCTGCCATGGGCAGGAGCTCTCACACCACAGGGATGTGTGGGGATGAGGGTGGAAGGGGAGGAAGGTGCTTTGGGCCTGGCACGGGGCTCAGATTTGGCAGGACACCACAGGGGCTGAATGTCCAACCAAGCCATGAAGGGGGATCCTGCTCTTTGCACAGCCCCACATGGGGAGATCCATTCCAGGGGTCCCTGCTGGACACCAGCTCCAGGGACACAAGGGCACAGGATCCACCTCTTCTCTGCTGCCCCAAACCCTGCCAGGGCTGTCCTCCCCACCCCGAGCTGACACAGTTCCCAGGGACAGAGCCACTCTGTGCCCTTTGCTCCAGGCATCCTTCAGCCCTCGCCCTCCTCCACAACACCCCTCCCTGTCCTGCCCTACATCACGCAGCCTTTCATTACCCCAACCTCCTCTCCATCCCATCCCAGAACATCCCTGCTCTGTCCTCACCTGGGAACATTCCTCCCTCCACCCCCTCCAGCTGCATCCCACCCTTCTCCCTTCACCCCATCCACAGCCTCCTGGATACGTTCTGGCCGGAGGGACCACCAAGTGCCCGGGAACACACAGGGACCTCCAAATTCCCAGGGACACACACGGGGACCTCCAAGTGCCTGGGGACACACGGGGACCACCAAGTGCCCGGGGACACAGCCCGTCACAGCGCCGGGTTTTGTCCCGGGATTTGGGTGTCGGATTACGGAGGCTGCAGGGCTGGGCCCCGCTCCAGGGAACAGCACTGCAGCTGAGAGCCCGGCCGAGCGGGCAGAGCAGTGCTGGGAATATCAATCAGCGTGGCTTGGAGTGGGCGGCTGCCCACACAGCCAGGGCTTTCATCGCACAGGGGATCCACAGCTCGGCCGTCAGAGCCAGCCAGGACTCGGCTCTGCGCTGCAGAGGGCTCAGCATCCCTCTGTGCCATCCCTCTGTGCCAGGGCCAGCACGCAGCCTGTCAGGAGAGACTGGTGCCGAGGGGAAAGCCACAGAGATCAGGAGAGAGGGGTGAAGAGCAGCAGATACACAAAAGAAAAAGAGGGGAGATTGGGGAGGAAAAAAAAGGAGAAGTAACCCAGATCCAAGCTAGGAAAGCCCGTGTTCACCACTGACCAACACTGGCTCCAAGGGCATCTAGCAGGGGAGAGGCAGGGGGTCTGAGAATGGAGAGGAAGAGGAGGGTAGGGAGGAACGAGCAGCATCTTGTTCAGCAGGGTGAGAAGAGGGGATTGGGCAGTGCTGCAAGTCACCCAGCCTGATACGGGGAGCCCCAGGAGGTGGCACACGCTGGGTGACCTTTCAAGGGAGCAAAGAATGAGGTCCCACGTGCTGGTGGGGCCAGGGACTGTCAGGCAGGAGAGACCTGATGCCCTTCTGGACGGGTTAGGGACAGCAAGTGCCACTGCCTCCTTGCAGATGTGCTGCTCACAGAAGAGTCATCACCTGCCCAAGGCTGCACACTACACACACCCCACTGTCACCTCCTGCCATGTCCAGGCTCTGTGCACCCCACTGCCACCTCTCCCTGTGGCTGTGTACACCCCCCCCGCCACCTCCCACTGCAGTACGGGCTGCACACACCCCACTGCCCCCTCCTCGGGGGGCAGGGGTTGTACCCCTCCCTGTGCCACCTCCTCCCAGGGGCTGCACCCCCTCATCACCTACCCCTGACAAACAGCCTGTCCGTGTGTCTCTGCCACCCCGTCACAGACATCATTCACCCCTCTGTGCCCCCCCTCTGTGGGGTGCTGGCTGTGAGCACCCCGCTGTCACCTCCCCCTGCAGCACAGCCTGCACACACCCACGCTGCCTCTGGCTGTGCAGACAGCCCATACCATGGGGATCCTCATCTCCTGTGGCTGAAGCTCTTCATTTTGAGGTCCCAAATACCCCACACTGCTCTCCCAGCTACAGGCACCGCTCCCTGCCATCAAGCAAAGTCCCCCAGCACAGACCTGCCACGAGCCACTGCACATTCCTGCCCTGCCCACGGGGCTCTCAGCATCCTCACCAACGCCCCAGAAGCCAGTACGGTGTACGACCCGCTCCTCACCCCCTCTTGTGCTGCCCCAGCTCCCCCAAGCACCCAGTGAAGCTCACAGGCTGTTGTTTTGACAAGCCCAGCCACTCTTCCCAGCACAATCAGGGATCTGCAGCCCCTGGGACCTCACCAACATGCTCCCTCGTTTGGTCTCTGCATAGCAGAGCCAAATCTGACCCAAGTCCAGTTGAACCCGGGAGCAGGAGCTCATTCACAGTGCCCAGGAATTGCTCCCAGCACAGCGTGTCTCTGAAACTGGGGAAAAACAGGGCACGTCCCCCATGAACCCTCAGCTCCATCTGCAGCTCGTTGCTGGATCCATTTATCAGCTCATTCCACGTGAACGACCTTGAGAAAACCCACTGACCCAGGACAGTAGGAGACTTTCCCAGACATCTGCCAACACCCAAACCTGCAATTTATGGAGACTCCCAGCTAAATTCTAAACCAAGACAATTTCATTTCTGTCCATTACAGCTACAATATTCCTCTTATTCCCCTCCCCCCCCCCCCGCAGAGAGTAATTAATGCTGCACCGCGCTCCGGAGCCCGCGGGCGGGTACAGGCACCTCTGCTGAGCTCGCCGAAGTTAACACCACTCCAGCCAGCTTCTGGGATGGTGGGGGGCTGTAAGGACCCGAGGCAGGCTTGGGTTTGTGCAGCCAGAAAAGGATGTAGCGTATTCCCCCCGGTAGGAAAGGATGGAGCCTGGGAGACGGCCAGAAGAAAGAGCCGCTCCCCACACGTCTGTGTTCTCACCCCGGGCTCATCAAAGAGCTGCGGAGCACAAGGAAGGAAGGGAAACTTCTCTCAGAAAGTTCCCAAAGGGAAGCAGATGTCAGGGCTGAGCCAAGCCCCCAGACTGCCCTGCCCAGCCCCGCGGGGACTAGTTATTTAGGTGGTTGCTGGTGTCTCCTTTCCTCCTCTGCAGCCATCACATCTCCCCGCGGGTCCCAGCCCTGCCTGCCCAGGAGGCCCAGACACTTCCTGGATGGTTCAAGATAAAACCTTATGCTGTTAGCAAAACAAACGAGGAGGCTGTGAGAGTCAAGGCTGGCACAGGGCTGAAACCACTGAAGCCAGAACCACTGGTTTCCCCAGATGATCTAATCTCTCCCAGCGCCAGAGCTCCTCTTCCCCGGCAGCCTGGTGCAGCCAGTTGGAGGCCCTGGGGAAGAGGTGAAGCTGGTGTGACGGGCACAGGGATGTCTGCCCCAGTTTGAAAGAAAAACCATGTGAAACAGGAATGGGCGGCCGGGGAGAGGGTCCCTGAGATGTGATGCTTGGATGGTGGGAGGGGGATGTAGGATGGACTCATCCACAGCCTGGGGAAGGGGTGCTGTGCTGCTGCTGCCTACCAGGATCCATCCACTCTCCTCTCTCCAGCCAGCTGGAGACAAGACCCTGAGCAAGCCCCACGGCAGCAGCATCACCCCCATCCACCCCGCCAGGAGGGGCAGAGCCATCTTTATGGGGAGCGTGTCTGCTCGGCTCCATCACCCTCCTGCTGCCAGCAAGCTTTTCTGGGAGCATCTCTCCTCCCCGACGCATCCCGGGGTGGGGGAGCACCTTGATCCGGGTGCTTCCCCCCAGCGCTGCTGACACGCCAAGGCTCCATCTGCAACCGCCAAGTGCGTCCTCATTGCAGCACTGCGGCTCCCAGCCCTCCCGGCAGGATTTGGGTCAGGGCACCGCATGGCAGAGACCTGCTCCTCCATGCACCGGCTGTGGGACACGGGTGGGGCGCAAGAGGATGTGGGGATCAACCAGGAGAAGCTTTGAGGGAGGATGTTGGGGTGGAAGAAAGCCGGGCTGGCTGGTCCGTGGCTGTGCATGTGTGTGTGTACATGCATGTGCTGTGAACCATGTCCCGGAGGGAGCTGCATCCTTAGAGGGCCAGGCAGTGACTGGAGATGGGAGATGTACTTGGGAATGAGGGGTCAGCACCATGAGGCCTCTGGATTGGCCACGCTGGCGTGTGGTGGAGGGTTTGGGGAGATGGCCAGCCCACGTGATCATCAGCTCTGGGCTCTGCGGGGCCTGACTGCTCCAGAGGCTGAGAACATGGAAAATACGCCTGGGAAATTGCTGGGAGCAAGAGCACCTTCAGGGGCAGCGGGGAAAATAAGGCACAACTGGTCAAAAATAGAAAACTTTATTGAAGTCAATCCAACAGGGCAGCTGAGCTCAGCCCCACGGCAGGAGCCCAGCCTGCCGCTCTCCGGGGTACAAA
Source organism: Chiroxiphia lanceolata (assembly GCF_009829145.1). Lineage (NCBI taxonomy): Eukaryota > Metazoa > Chordata > Aves > Passeriformes > Pipridae > Chiroxiphia > Chiroxiphia lanceolata. Next base: position 2,341,062 of record NC_045651.1, read on the forward strand.
GAAAGGAGTAGGGGTCTCCATAAGGTGTACAGCTCGGGGGGAGTGGGTGCTCCTCACCCAAGGGGCCCCAGGAAGAAGGCAAAGCCACAGGCACTCATCCCCCCTCTCCCTCCCTAGCTAGTTAAGGATAGGCCCGACAGGTGCCAAAGCAGAAATGTGGTGCAAGCTAACTGGCCAGACAGCCCGAGAAAGAGGGTCCTGCAAGCTCCGTGCTCACCCCACGACCTCCCGGGACAGCTCCAAGCTCCAGTGCACACCAGCGAGCAGCCCTTCCCCGCCCGCAGCCAAGACCTGCCTCCGCCCCGCCCCGCACGCAGCACGACCCCCGGCTACACCACGAGCAGTGACCCCGCAGAGACCCCGGTGCCCCGCTCCCCCAGCCAAGAGCACAAGACCCAACCCTGGCACACGGACGGTCCCGTGCCCACGCCACCAGGACCCGCTCTCCCTCCCGGAGCCGCAGCTCCGGGCCCGGTGCTCGCGCTCAGGAAGCCCGGCTTTCACCGCGCCGGCTATGGCAGGGGGCCCAAGCCTGGGGGAAGCCAGAGCCTGAGCCTGGGAAAAAGGCAGAGCTTTGCTCCTCCACCCAGCCCCACCTGCCCGGGCAGCCGCAGCGGGCGCTGAACTCCCTTTGAGGTGCCTTGGAGTAGGGATGGTGGAAGGTTCAGCCTCACCAGCAGAGCCGGGCTGGCAACAGTGAGGCCAGTGCCTTCCTCGCTGCTCCCTGAACCAGGGCAGGGCTGGAAACCGGCTGCCCAGAGCTGTGGCAGGAGCAAGACCAGTCCCTCCTCCCCATGAGCCAGCCCAAGCAGAGAGATGGATGGGAGGGTGGGCATCGCCCTCCTCAGTGTTCTAAAAGCCAGTCCCCAAAGGGGACACGGGTGGGTGGGATTCCCTCCCCAGAGCCCCACATGCAGAGGAACACACATGCAGCGCCCTTCACATCACCATCACCCAGGCAGCGCCACCAGGACCCAGCCCCGGGCGCTCTGACAAGGGCTCCAACAGTTTTTGACCTCCCCCTCCCCATCCCCGTCCCCTCCCTGCCCCACGACCAGGCTCCGTGGCTCGCTCCAGGGTAGTCCTCCGCCAGACCCCCGGGCCACGCATGCAGGGCTGGAGGCCAGTCCACGCTCACTCCCACACCTCTGTCCAGATGGCTCCCCGGTGCAGCGGGGGGGCCGCTGCCGGCCTCAGGATGAGCTCTCCTACCTGCTTGTTGGTGTATTTCTGGGGATTGGTGCGGTAGCTGTAGTCCGAGTACTGCTCGGAGCCCGTCGAGTTGTTGTCCCCGGTGCCAACAAAGGTGTTGGTGGCCGGCAGGTCCTGCACCACTTGGTGCTTCTTGGAGGCAGAGGGTGACTGAGGCTGCAGCTGGATGGAGGGCAGTGGCGAGTTGGAGCGGTAGTGGCGACCTAGGTCTGGACTGCCCGGTGGGTAGTTGAGGGGCAGGTGGATTCGGGGGCTGTCGCTGACAGAGTCATTCATGAGGTTGAACTTGAGCGACTTCTGCAGCCCCGTCTCCTCCTCATCCTCCGTGGGCTTGGGCGGCTTCGGAGACTTGCTCTTCTTCACCTTGCTCTTGCTCTTCCCGCTCTTGCTGGCCTGCTTGGGTGCATACAGGTCTTTGGTCTCCTTCTTGCCCGCCTGGTAGCCGCTCTTGGCCTCCCGCTGCCGGCAGTAGCGCACCAGGACGACCAGCACGATGACCAGCGTGACGGCCACGATGCCGGCGATGACTCCGAACAGGATGTTGCTCCGCTGCTTGCTGCGCTCGTACTCGGGGTCCCCGGCGATGTCGATGTCGAGCGGGGTGTCCAGGCTGTGCCCCACCAGCGTGTCCAGCAGCGTGCGGTTGGCCAGCGTCTCGTTGACGTAGAAGTGCACCAGCGCCGTGCCGTGCCGCGAGGGTTTGCCCTTGTCGTTGACGCGCACGACCAAGCGGTGCAGGCCGTGGTGCTTCCGCAGGATCTCTTTCTCCAGGGTGATGTCTCCGCTCTGCGGGGAGATCTGGAAGAGCTCAAAGGGGTTGCCTCCTGTGATGCTGTAGATCAGCTCCGCGTTGACGCCAGAGTCAATGTCCTCCGCCTTGACCTTGCTCACCTGCTGGCCGGGGCTGGTGTGGGGCAGGATGTGTTTGTAGGTGGCATTGGAGGGTGAAGTGATGAAGGGGGCATTATCATTCTCATCCAAGACGTTGATGGTCACCCCCACATAGGCAGACCTGGGAGGATCCCCACCGTCCACTGCCTTGAGTCGGAATGTATAAGTGCTCTGCTGCTCCCGGTCAAAGGAGATGCTGGAGAGGATAGTGCCAGTGCCATTTTGGATGACAAAATCCCCATTGTCTTGCTCCACTGACAACTGGATACGGGCATTTTCTCCTTTGTCAGCGTCGATCACTGTCACCATGCCCACAGGGCTGAGGGGCGGCATGTTCTCCATCACCGAGAAGTTGTAGCCGCTCAGCATGAACTTGGGGTCGTTGTCATTCCTGTCCATGACGTTGATGGCCACAGTCGCTGTGCCCGTCTTGCTGGGGCTGCCCTTATCTGTCGCCACCACCGCGAACTCGTAGCGTTCCCGCTGCTCTCGGTCCAGCACTGCCTTCACCCGGATCTCCCCAGAGTCGGGGTCAATGGTGAAGGAGCCCTTGGAGGCAGGGTCTGTCACCAAGGAATAAACCAGCTGGGCGTTGGAGCCACTGTCAGCATCGGTGGCACTGACCTCCATCACCAGGTCATCGGGCTCATTGTTCTCAGGGAAGGCCACCTCGGTGAAGCTCTGGCTGAAGACGGGAGCGTTGTCATTCACGTCCACCACCTGCACCTTCAAGGAGTTAGTGCTGGAGAGGGGTGGGTTCCCCGAGTCCACCGCCACAATCTCAATAGTGTACTCCTTCACTGACTCGTAGTCCAGTGGTGTGGTGGTCTGTAGGAAGTACTTCTTCTTGCTGTCGCTCGCCGTCTCGCTGGCCTGCCGCAGCTGGAACGGGACGTCACCAGCCACCACGCAGGTCACCACAGCGTTTTCGCCTTCATCTCGGTCGGACACCTGCACCAGAGCCACCGCTGTCTCTACTGGCACGTCCTCCGAGATGTTGGCCATGCCATCCTGGTGGGTGACCAGCCCTATGCCTCGGATCTCTATGGAGGGCGCATTGTCGTTCATGTCCTTGATGGTGATCACCACCTGGGTGCGGGCACTCGTGGGGTTGGCGCCCTTGTCCTTGGCCATGACGGAGAACCTGAGGGTGCCGATGTCCTCGCGGTCGATGGGCCCCTGCACGGTGATGAGCCCCGTGGCGCGGTCCAGGCGCAGCAGCCGCCGCACCACGTCCGAGGCCTGGTGGAAGGAGTAGTCGATTTCGGCATTGGCGCCCTGGTCCGAGTCGTTGGCTTTCACCTGTGGGACAGAGGGATAAGCGGTGAGCAGGAGGGCCTGGTGGAGTGAGCCCCTCCACAAACCACCACAGCCTTCCCTGGGGACAGCCGGAGGGGAAAAACCAGGATTTCCTCTTCTGGGGCCAAGGACTATGGGGCAAAGAGCCTGGGACCGGCAGAGCAGCTGGGAGCCGCCCTCCGGCACGGAGGCTTTGCCTTGCTCTTCCAGAGAAACCGGCTGGGCCGGTTGGCTGGGCTCCCCTCCCAGTCGGCTCCGGCACGCAGGGAATCCTCGGGAACCGTGCCGCTGAGACCCAGCCAGCAGCGGGGAGGGACCTCTCCAGCTGTGCCCCCAAGGAGGGGCTCAAGCAGCTGCCTGGCTGAGGTGAGGATGAGGAGGGAGGCAACAACGTGTGGAGCTGCAGCAGATCCATCCCAGCATCCAGGGATGCAGCTGACAGGAACTGGGGCTGTTTAAGCTCTGCACAGCACCGTCCATCCCTGCCTGCCCGTCAGGGGCTCTGCATTCCCATAAACCTGCCTCTACGCCTATTATTTGCTTTCTAAAGAAGATGAGGTTTGTCTAACATTTGCCTCCCTAATCGGCTCTCTGAGCAGCCTCTTCTCTGCACCATTTGCTGCTCCACCGTTATCTTGCTCAGCAGATTTGGATGGAGAACGAAAGTTGTTAAATGTAAATTCCACCTTTTACCTCCACTCACAAAACAGGCGGAAGTCATTTTCCCCCTGAAAGATAAAAGCTGAGCAATGGCAGCAGCGGTGTCTCAGCCCATTCTCCTCCCGGCCATGCAGCTCCCTTATCTGCTTCCAACTTCCATTCTCTTAACAGTGAAAAATGAATTCTTAAAAAATTCACATCAGAATTAGCAGGCAGATGAGAGCTGGCCGCGCTCCGCTTATTAAGATGGCAGCTGCAGATAAACAGATGTCGACTACTATCATCTCAATGCCCCCTCCAAGCCAAATCCACCAAGATCTACCCCCTGGGCTCCCTGGGCCAGTTTGCACCGCTGTCTGAGGTAGGGCAGAGCCCCCACTCCCTGCAGACAGTAAGGCACCTGCAGAGCCATGGGCAGCTCCCCCAGGACAGGCAGCAGGGATGCTGCCTGCCCCCCACCTGCTGTGCGAGCCTGAGTTTCCACGGAGCAGCCAAGGGAATGCAACTTATGAAAGAGTCTATGTCTTGTCTGCAGGCAGCATTGAGACCGGTCTGGCCTGAAGCCAGACTCCTTGTGGACCTCGGGTCCCAGCCCTCCCAGTAACCCAGCTCCCTGCTCCCACACACCCGCCAGCCCTGCTGCTGTCCCTCAGCCACGTCCTGCAGCCCCCGCTCCGGCTGTGCCCTCCTGCACATCCTCTCCAACCTCTTTTGAGCAGATGTGACATCCCAGGGACCTGCCTGCCCGCTGGCCCCGGGGTGACACTGTGGGCTCCTCCATCCATCCCTCCCTCCTCCCCACGGCAACGAGCAACCATGATGCTCCCCACGTTGTCCCTGCTGCAGGCAGGTAGGAGGGGAGCTGGGGAGGAGAAGAAAGCCCCCACACTCACCTGGAGGACAGAGTGCCCCACGGGGCTGTTTTCAGAGAGCTCTGCCTCGTACAGGGCCTTCTCGAACTTGGGCGCGTTGTCGTTCATGTCCAGGATGGTGATGCGGAGCAGGGCACTGCTGGCCCGCGGGGGGTTGCCCCCATCCTGCACCTTGATGGTCAGGTCGTAGGAGTCCCACTGCTCCCGGTCCAGGTTCCCCATGACGATCAGCTGCGGCTGCTTCTCGTCCTGATCCTCGGCCACCTGCAGCCCAAAGAGCTCCTGCGCCTCCGGACCAGCCGTCAGCTCGTAGGAGGCAACGCCGTTGGGGCCCGAGTCCCGGTCCATGGCCAGGGGGATGGGGAAGAGCGTCCCAATGTTGGTGTTTTCGGGGATGGAGAGGGTGAGGACGGGCGAGGCGAAGTTGGGGGTGTTGTCATTGATATCGAGCACCTCTATCTGCCCCTCGAGCAGGCGGGGGCCGCCGGTCTGCACCAGGTCAGTGATGGACACTTCGAACTCCAGGAAGCAGGGCTCTCCGGGCAGGAGGTGCTGGCACTCACGCAAGCTCTCCCGGTCGATGGAGGTCTCTGTGGTGTAGATGTCCCCAGTCTTGCCATCCACACGCAGGTACGGGGCCCCCACTTCCAGCTTGTAGAGGTGCCCCACATCCGGCAAGCCATAGTCAGAGGCCAGGCTCCCTATGAGGGTGTTGGGGGGTTGTTCCTCCTGTACTTTGTAGAGCACACGTGTCCCAGAGACCAGGGCAGGGAGCTGGAAGAGGAGCCACAGGCCCAGGCAGGATGCCAGTGGGTTCATCCTGCGCTGCAGGGGAGCTGGAGGAGACACAGATAACCGGAGGTTAGGGATCGCTCCGCCCCAGCCCACTTCCCTGGCACATCCTTCTGGGTGCACCCGCTGTGCCATGTGGGACTGCACGTGGTCCTGACACAGCCCCCGAGGGAAGGGGCTGCAGGGGCTGGCCCAGCCGTGGGCTCCTGGCAGCCTCCACCATCCAGTGCCCTGAAGGACCGATCCCACCTTGCAAAGTTCCTGCACCGCCCTGCTGGGGTGAGCAACCCAGTCACTGAAACCTCAGCCCTGGCTTCCTGCAAGGGACAGGAAGCCACTCCTGCCACTGTCCACCCTCTTCGTCACCACACAAACTGTAATTAGACCCAACGAGGCACACTAACAGGGTGGACTGCAGGCAGCCTGCTGCCAGCAACCCGATGGGAGCCGGCCAGGCTCAGAGACAGCTTCTCACCACCCAAACACAGGAGCATTGTGTGCCACCAGCACAGGGGCACTGCCTGCCATGCACGGCAGGGACACACAGGCACTGCACGCAGCTGCCAGCCCCGCAGAAAGGGGAGCACCGAACGGGGAGCTCTGCTTGCTCTGCAGGGATGCAGGGCTGACACCCACTTGGCACTGCAGGGACACGGGGCACTGCTGGGGCGCAGAACTGCCACCCCTCCATCACTGCAGGGACGTGGGACACTGAAAGGATGCAGGGCTGCCACCCATCCAGGGATGCAGGGACAGGGGACACTGTTGGGATGCAGGACTGCAACACATTTGGCACTGCAGGGACATGGGGCACTAACAGGATACAGTTACCTCCCAGCCATCACTGCAGGTATTCAGGGCACTGCCTGCACTGCAGGAACAGCACCCATCCATCACTGCAGGGACACAGGACACGGCAGGAATGGAGGGCTGCCACCCACCCGGCACTGCAGGGACATGGGGCACTGCAGGACTGCCACCCACCCGGCACTGCAGGGATGCAGGGCACTGCCTGCACTGCAGGAACAGCACCCCTCCATCACTGCAGGGACATGGGGCACTGCAGGACTGCCACCCATCCCTCACTGCAGGGACACTGGGCACTGCCATGGCAGGGACAGAGCAGCGCTGCCCTCGCTGCACTGCCGGCACTGCCAACCTCACACTGCGAGGTACGAAGGCACCACCCACTCAGCACTGCAGGGATGCAGGAGCCCCACGCATCATCCATCCTGCACTGCACACAGGGCACTGCCACCCCTCTGTGCCCCTGGCAGTCAGAGGGACACAGACCCCCTGCCCACTGTGTGCTGCAGTGCAGGCAGCCCACACGGGCAGCCCCCGGAGCAGCGGCACTGCACAGCCCCGGCACACTGCAACGGCAGGCACAGCATCTCCCCTCGCTGCACAGTCACTAGGCAACCCCACACCCTGCGCCAGCAGATCCTGTTCCCTTCGCTCACTGCAGACACACTGTTCCTTCCCATTCCCTCCCACTCCAGTCTGGGACGCTGCACACAGGCACTGGGTGCCCATCCTGTGCCGGTGCCCACCCCATGCTGCCCCCCTGCATTGCAGAGACACCGGCTGCACTGCAGGCACCCCGACACTGCAACCTCCTCCCGTACCCACACACTGCCCAGGCAGTGCCAGGCACCACCAGCCCCACAGACCTGGGCCAAACCACATGCCCTGTCACCAAGCCCCTGCCTGGTGCTGTGCTTGGCCACCAGCTTTCCCGTCCCCTGCTTTCCGTTCTGGGAACACATCTTACTACTCCAGGGTCCAGGTGCACCCACACAGCTTTGGCTGAGCTGTGAGCATGAAGAGATGCTCAGCTCACCAGCACCGAAAACACAGGGGTTGGGTGTCCTAAAATCAACAGCCACAAACATCTGCCAAGGCCCCACAGCATCAACTCTCTCTCCCTGCTCCCATCACTCCCCCTCTCCACACTCTGCACTTAGTCTGGGGGGGGGTGAGTGCTCCACCACCATGTCCCCTCCATGGTGCCACACAGAAAGTGCCCAATTGCTGGTTACCTGGCATTGTACAGATCACCAACAAGTGGAGCATCCTGCACTGTCCACGTTGGTGCTTCCCACAAGGCAGCAGCTCCTGGTCCCTCCACCCCTCGGCTTCCCCATGGATGAGTGACATGGAAGAGAGGAGCTCTCCCTCCTCAGGTGAAAATGCATCTCTCTGTCTGGAGATAAAACGACGTCCCTGCAGCTGAGCTTGACTCTGCTCCCTTGTCCTGCCATATCCTTTGAGCAGAGAAAAGCCATTCCCGCCTGGCTGAGGCCATGCAGAACTCTCTGCACCAGCGCTGCTGTGGTTCCTGGGATTTATGTCTCCAGGGGGAAAGGAAGAGGAGAGCAAGAGCTCTTCTTGCCTGGACCTGGCTGAGGATGGAGGAGGTAAGAAGCTGAGCAGAAACACAACACATCTCCGCACCACCACAGGCAATGTGTGTTATGTGCACACGTGTGTACATGTGTGTGTGTGTACGGGGAGGATTCGGGGGCTGTGCACCCACCCAGAGCACGGCTGTGCCTGTAGGGAAATCCAAGCATGTGACACGTGTGCACTCGCAGGGTGTGCACACACATGGCAAGGGGCACATCTGTGCCTGTGCCAGGGCTGTGCACCAGCTGTGGGTCCGTGTCCCCGCACCCAGCGCACGTGTGTGCACCGTGCCACGCGTGTGCCAGCGCGGGGGCCGCGTGTGCGCATGTCCCCGTCCCCGCCGGGTGTGTGTCTGTGTGATGTCACTCCGTGTGGGAGCACTTGTGTGTGCGTGCACAGCCCGGTTGGGTGACACTTGTGTCTGCCCACACCCAGGGAGGGCACTCACACCAGACCCCGCCGTGTCCACCTGCCTCTGTGGGGTGAGCCCTCGTCCCCCGTGCGCCCTTTGGAGGTGGCAGTGCAGTGAGGACAGGGGAGATGGGCAGCTCCAGCTGTTGGGAAGGGGCTCCCAGAGGATTACCCTGCCGGGAGAGGCACCTGCACCCACCAGCAGCCTGTTTGCACAAGGCTGTTTGCCCTGGGCTGGACCGTGGCTGCCGGTGACGTAGCGCCGTCCTGACTAAGCCCTGGTGTGAGGTGAAAGATCGCAGGTAAAGGGGAAAGTCTCAACGCAGTGTGATGTCTCACACGGCTCTGAGTGAGCAAGGAGGGAGGGCCCAGGAGCTGGAAATGCCAGGAGCCCTGTGCCAGCCTGGAGGAGGAAGGGTGTCACCCAAAGGTGCCGAGCACCCACGCTTTCTGCTTCAAAAATGGGGCTGGAGTCTGAACCCAAGCCTCGTTCCTGCAGGTGAAGGAACCCTCCAAAGCAGGGAGGCTGGAGGAGGAGAGGGGCTGGGAACCTGAGCGGGACTGCCGGCAGGCACGAGGGGCCCCAGGCTCGGCGGGATGAGGAATCCTGCTCAGCACCCAGGGGTGCCAATGACACAGCGCAGACGTGAGAGCCCAGAGCTGGGCGTGAGGAGGAGGAGGAGGAGGAGGAGGAAGAAGCCTCCTCCACCAGGGAAAAGCACGTCTGTGCAGGAGACAGAGGCTTCCCAGGGGCCAGTCCAAGGCATCAGGCTATTTTCCCATGGGATCTAAGGACCATCCCACACTTTCTTCTTCGGTGCCAGGCACCTTTTCACCAACCTGCTGGCAGAGCACAGAGCACTTAAAAATAAAAACCCCTCCCAAAACAACTATTCCTCCGCACACATAATTCTCCCTACGGGGAGAGTGTGAGAGAGACTGAACCACATGAGAGAGGCGTTAGTCACGCTGCTTAATGCATGACTGGGAAGCTCTCGGAGGACAGTGGCATGCAAAATCCGACAGAATTCAGCCATCCCCACCAAAAAAAAACAAGCCCTAATGAGAGAGAGGTTATAAAGCACCGAGAATTTAAGCAACTGCTTGAACAAGCCTGTGCTCCCTGTGATTCCCACAGCCTCTTGGCCCCGTTCCACGGAAGGCAGCTCCGCTTCGGGAATGGGCACCAAAGTCCACCCTCTTATTGCTCCCAACGGCTGATTGCGTGGCTCGGAGCCATGGCTTACAAGTCTGTCCAAACCCTGTACTGAGCACACAAGTACTAATCCCCCTCACAGCCCCCCCCCCCCCCCTCACAGCCCTGCTCTGACACTCGGAGCTGGAGCAACATCCCAGCAAGCAGCAAAGGCTCATCAGCTCATCGCGGCTCCATCGGCTCCGCGCTGAGATCGGGGATCGTGTTATCCGCGAAAACGGCCACTGATGGTCAGCCCTGCACCGAAGGCAAGGATGGGCTGAATCCTGGGTATTTTGAGGCACATCCCAGGATTTCCTCCAGCTCCGGCTGCCACTGCGGCTGCTCAGCATTTCTGCAGGCTGGGCCCGAGCCGGAGCACCCCGCGAGGAACCCCACTGGCTTGTCAACAGCTTTACCCCAAAATCATCTCTAGGAGCTGTGCAGCGATGAAAAGCAGGCAAAGCACAGGGCCCTTCTTCCTACTGCCGCCTTCTCCACATCCTTTCCAACTCTGGCAGCCAGCGCGGCAGAGACCTGTCAGAGCCTCCCTAGGGTGGCAGCCTCCATCCTCCTACCCAGGGGTCCTCCACAGCCCCTCCGGTCTCCTGTCCCCTCCTGCCACCGTCCCACCCACCACCCCGGCTGGAGGGGGGCCCTGGGGGAAGACAAAAATGTCGCGGGGCCTGAAACACCCCGGCAGGGCCGCAGGGAGCTGGGAACAGCGGGAGCGGCTCCGCTCCAGGGATGCAGCCCGGAGGGGTGAAGGCGCCTTGAGGAGGGGGGAGAAGGTACCCCCGGCCTCGCAGGGCGCCAGGGGAGCCGCTGCCACCGGTCCCGCCGGCTGAGAGGGTGGATGGAGGCCGGGCTCTGCTCCCGGCCGCCGCGGCCGAAGCTCCGGCGTCCCCGCGGAGCTGCCCGGGCAGAGGCTCCCGCAGCCGCCGGCTCCGGCTGCGGGCACGGAGCGGAGCGGAGCCCCCGGGGGTGAGCGGGAGGCGCCTCCGCCAGCCCCGCTGACACGCACACACACGGACACACCGCACACGCACGGACACACACGCACAGACACGCCGCACATACACACGGACGCACACACAGACACGCACACGCGGAAAAACCACGGGAGCCGCTCTCCCGGCACCGGCTTCGCGCTCAGCGTCGCGTACAGGGAAATAGGGATTCTCCGAGGCGCAGGCACGCACAGCCCGCTGACACACTCACCGGCACGCACAGCCCGCGCCGGGCACACACACACCACCGCACGCCCCGCTCCCCGCACACGCACACACACACGCACCCCACTCCCGCACCCGCATCCCGCTGGCACACGCACACCCACGCAGACACCCCGCCACGGGCACGGGCACCCACCGGCCCCCCGCACCCCGCTCCTCTCGCACACGCACACGCACAGCCCCGCTCCCAGCCGGCTCCCAGCTCACCCGCAACTTCTCTCGCTCCCACGCACCCGCGCAGCCCGCGGGCGCACACACCCAGGGCTGGACGGGGGACACACACCCAGGGCTGGACGGGGGACACACACCCAGGGCCGCCCCAACGGCGAAAAATAAACACAGAGAACCACGCGCGCACCCCGGCACAGCCGCCTTCCCGCAACCAGCCCGCGCCGCCCGCCCTGCCCTGCGCGGGGCTCGCCCCGCTCCGCGCCGCACAACAAGTGGCAGCGCCGGGCGGGACCGGGGACAAGCGGGAGCCGCCGCGCTGCCCGCGGAGCCCCGCGCAGCCCGGCGCGGAGGGATGCGGGATGCTCGGGAGCGGGATGCTCGCCAGCGCCGCTCCCGCCGCCGCCCGGCCCCGCGCTCCCGCACAGCGGCGGGGCATCCCGCAACATCCCCCCCCCTCGCGGTTCTCCCCCGCCGCGGGCGGGGGTCCCGGCCCCGCCGCAGCTCTTACTTGGATGGTGCCGGCGCTGCGCTCCGTGCCGAGCCCCTGCGCACTGGTCCCGCGGCGTCTCCATCGCCTCCTGCCCGCGGGGACCGGGCTCCCCCCACCCCCCGGCTCCTCTCGAGCGTTATCCACGGACGAAACCCAAATGTAAAAAAATTAAAAAAAAAAAAAAAAAGAAAAAGAAAAAAGAAAAGGGGAGGGGGGGCAAAAAATATATAAATGTTCCGTGGGAACCGCCCCCCTCCCCCGGCCGGGGCTGCGGCTCCTCCGGCGGAGCGGCGGCTCAGGCTGGAGGCAGCCCCGCTGGGCAGCTCGGTCCGTGCCCGCCTCCGTCCCTCGGTGTGTGTGAGGATGTGCAGGGGAAGCGCAGCGCAGGCACGGCCCCTTCCCCCCCCCGCCCGCCGATGCCTCCGCCTCTCGCCGCCACCATGGGGAGGTGGAGCTCCGGCTCCTTATCAGATCCCGAGCGCGGCCGGGCTGCCGGGACGAGCGGGCACCGGCTGCCGGGCAGAGCCACCCGTCTCCGGGCTGCCGGCACTGCGCCCAGCCCCGTGGCCGTGGAGAAGGGGAGTCCTCGCAGCCCCCCAGACCCCTCACCCCGGCGACCCCTCCGCTCCTCGCCCGCACGCGTGTGGCTCGGGTCTCCCCTTTCACTCCGCTCTCGGTGCTCTTAATAATTAATTCACTCATTTATTCTTCCAGCCGGCGCTTCACAGCCCGTGCCCCGCCGCGGGGACAGGGACCCGGCGGGCAGTGCTGTGGGGAGGGTCCCTCCGGGGGAGCGAGGTCAGCGGGACCCTCCAGCCCAGCAGGGCTGGTGACAGGCTGCAAACCTCGCCTCCCGGAGGTGGTGGGGCCCGGAGCGGCGGCTGTCCCCTCCCGTCACACCTCGGTGAATCATGGTTTTATTGCAGGGTGTAGGGACACCTGCGACTCCCAAAAGCACCCGCGAGCTCCCAGTGCCCTTGTGGTGCCTTCACAAGCTGTTCTGCCTCAGCTGGGCAAGCAAAGTCCCCGGGGGCTCGGGGACAGCGTGTTCCAGGGGTGCTCCTTCCCTGGATGCCTCCACTGCCCCTGTGTTCCTGCAAGGAGCGGCCGTGCTCCCTTTGCCAGCGAGAGCTGCAGCCTGGCCCCGCCAGAGGCCTCAGCGCTCTCCCAGGGGGATGCCGCGGTGGCTCTCAGCACCCTGCGAGGGTCAGGCACCCCGTGGAGCCTCTCACCGAGCAGCACCCACTTTCCCGGGCGGTTACAGTGCAGATTTCTCGCCAGGATGCTGGAAAGTCCTTTCCGCTCCGCCGCAGCGCGGGGATGGGAGCGTTGCTTCCCGCTGAGCTACGCCAACCTGTTGCGCAGCTCCCTTCGCCGCACACATGCTCAGCTCGGCTGCATCACTGCACCATCTAGAGGCTGCGCCCGCCTGCTCGGAGGAGCCTGGCTCCATCTCAGCCCAAATCACCCCGCTTTTCCCCCAGATTGCACTGCTTTTTTTTCTTTCCCCCTGAATCGCCCCGTTTGTTTTTTTTTCCCCAGCAACAAGAGAGCTCAGCCCTTGTCAAGGCTTCGTCTCGCTGAGCAGAAAAAAGGGGCTGGAGAGTCATCCCCTCGGGATGGAAAACACAGCTCTCCTCCCAGACTTTCTGCTCCTGCAGAGATGTCGGCTTCTCTGTCCGTGTGCTGGGTTTTTTTCAGAGTGTCAATTCTCATGAAACCGATTTAGCAGAAGATGTGAAGTGAGAACCCAGGGAAGGTCAAAGCCCACCTTTGGGGCAGGGAAAGGAGCTGTGGGGTTTGTCAGGGTTTGCCCTGCTGATAGAGAGTGAGCTGGGGATCTGGGCAGAGAGAGGGAATTAAAATCTCTGGAGACAACATGAGATTTGATGTATCAGTCACTGGCAACACTCCTTGGAGGGACAGAGAGCTAGAGCAATGGGAGGAACTGAGGAGTGACCCTGTTGATCCAAGGCTGCCTGTGGAGCAGGGATGGCAAACTTCAGAGATTGCTGGGGACCAAAGGTTTCTATTTCACAAGAGTCACGGGGCAGACGGGAGGCAGCTGTGCAGGGAGTGCCCTGGGCACGCACACAGATCACTGGATGCCGCCTGTTTGTGGGGCACCAGTGCCTGACACCTTCAGCCTCTGCACAGGCACATTTATGCTTCTGAGGGGCAGATCCAGGTTCTACAAAGGTGAGGGGAAAAGTGTCCTGGCATCAGGAACCACCTGTGTGCAGTCCAGGTGTGTTCTCTGGCAGAGCCCTCTGCAGTGCCAGTGACCTGGGCAGCTGGTGGGGAGCTGTGTCCAGGCCACTGGTGAGCTGGCAGCCCAGGGCTGCCTTGTCTGTCTCTACCTTCCTCCTCCACCCTGCTGCCTTTGAAAGCAGCCAGGCCCCTCCCAGAGTGCCAGGGTGCTCCTTGCCCTCTGACAGCACAAAAAGCCTGATACGGGCGCTGCCATTCCCTGCACTTCCTTCTCCTGGGTGTTAGCATAGAATAAAAAATGGTTTTTGGACAGGACCTTAAAGACATCTCATTCCACCCCCTGCCATGGGCAGGGACACCTTCCACTAGCCCAGGTTGCTCCAAGCCCCATCCAGCTTGGCCTTGGACACTTCCAGGGATGGAGCATCCACAGCTTCTCTGGGCAACCTGTGCCAGGGCCTCACCCCCTCACAGGGAAGAATTTCTTCCTGCTATGTAACAGTCACAGGATGAGTCACCCATCCTCACCTTGTCTTCACCATTTCCCAGAAAGCAGAGCCAGTCTGAGCAAAAAGAAACCATCAAACTGCAGCTTTGGCTGCAGAGTTATTTCATGAGGCCCTCCAGACCCTTCCCACCTGCCTGTCCCCGTGCTGGCAGTGCCACCACCCCCGGAGCTGCTGCTGGAGGCTCTGCCTTGCCCCGTGCCATGGGTACCCCGTGCTGGGATGCTCTGGCATCACCCAGCGACAGCAGCTTCGTGGTGCCAGTGGGGCCTTGTCAGAAGAACAAAGCCTGCAAGGGAAGAGCATCCAGCTAAATCTCTGGGAAAGCGAGAAGAAAGGGAAACACGGAGAGCAAATGAACCTTACAAGAGAATAAATACCCCCTCCCCAACACACACACGCAGCAACCTGGCTGCCGTCTGCTGCAAGGAGTTCAAAGGCTCCTCTGTTCTCTCTCTCATCAGCTCTGGGCTCTGCAGGAGAAGCAGCAGCTCGGATTTGGGCAGCAAATGCTAATAACACAGATGTTCTGACAATTCGCTTGTTTCTACAATTAAAAACAAAAAGATCCTCAAAACCCAAATGCAAGGAAATGAGCACATTAAAGGACTTCTCCCCCGCACGCCTCCCGCCTCAGGAAGGGCTGCGGGTTTGGGGGGGAAGGAGCCGGGCGGGTTCAGCCCCATCCGGAGTGGGAGTGGGACGCTGAGGGAGCAGCACATCCCTCGGACCACAGGGATGCTCCGGCCATGGGATACGGGCGGCCAAGCCCGCGTTGGGATCGATGGAAGGGCTGGAGGGCTCGGATGTTCACTGCCTGTCTTGCCTGTGGGACGCTCGCTGCCGAATTATTGGGAGATTGTTTTTATTACTGTTTTAACTCTTTTTTTAACCTTGTTTTTCTCTTGGCTGCTCTTTCACTCACTCATTAATTTTGGTATTTTTCTCACGGTATATAACCCCTGTCACGGCTGCCATGGCAACAGGAGGGAATGTGCTCGGCGCTAAAATATCCTCTCAAAAATAACAAAAATAAGACAACAGAGGCAGCTTCTGTGGGCTGCTGCAAAGGCAGATCTGGCCTGGCTTCATGGTGACGGAGGATGAAAGATCCTGCAAGCCAGGGAAGCCCCTGAGCTCTGGTCCTCCCACAGCCCTCAGCCCACCTCGTGTCCCAGGGCCACACAGGCTCCACCACTGCCAGGCTGGAAGCTCCTCCTGGGATGGATATTGGGGCTGAGCACCTCAGACTTCCTCGTCCAGCCTTGAAAGCTCATCCCCTTCCCCAGGGACCACCATCCCTTGTCCCTCAGGGCCACATGGTCTCCACCATTGCCACACTGGAAGCTTTTTCTGGGATGGACATTGGGGCCAAGTATCTTGGACCTCCTTGTTGAGCCTTGAAAGCTCATCCCCTTCCCCAGGGACCACCATCCCTTGTCCCTCAGGGCTGTATGGGCTCCACCATTGCCACACTGGAAGCTCTTGCTGGGATGGATCCCTGGGGCTGAGCATCTCAGACCCCTTCATCCACCCTTCCTCAAGGACTACCATCCCCTGTCCCTCAGGGCCACATGGGCCACATTACCACACTGGAACTCCTCCTGGGATGGACATTGGGGCTGAGCATCTCAGACCTCCTTGTCTACTCTAGAAAGTTCATCCCCTGTCCCTCAGGGCTGCATGAGCTCACCATTGCCACGCTGGAAGCTCCTCCTGGGATGGATATTGGGGCTGAGCACCTCAGACTTCCTCGTCCAGCCTTGAAAGCTCATCCCCTTCCTCAGGGAACACTATCCCTTGTCCCTCAGGGCCACATGGTCTCCACCATTGCCACACTGGAAGTTCCTGCTGGGATGGATACTGGGGCTGAGCATCTTGGACCTCCTTGTCTGCTCTTGAAAGTTCATCCTCTTCCTCAGGGACCACTGTCCTCTGTCCCTCAGGGCTGCATGGGCTCCACCATTGCCACACTGGAAGCTCTTCCTGGGATGGATCCTTGGGGTTGAGCATCTCAGACCTCCTCATCCAGCCTTGAAAGCTCATCCCCTTCAATCCCCTTCAGGGACCACCATCCCCAGAATAATTATGAGATGTGGGTATGGGCTTGGAGAAGATGCTGAGGGCATTGCTCAGGGGGGGGTTGCTGCTCTCTGGTGGGTTTTAGGTCCACAGATGGATCCCTGGGTCGAGGACCAGGTGGTGATGGGATGTCCCCAGGCTCAGGAGCTGCAGCCAGCGTGGTGGCACGGACAGCAGGGCTTGTCACACAGACCTGTTGTCTCTCCCTGACAGGATTGCCGGGCTGGTTGAGAGAGGCAGTTGTGTTGATACAGCACACTCAGATCTCTCCAAGGCATTTGACTTACTTCCACCTGACATTTTGATTAAAACTTGCATTATAAGGAATTAACAGGGCACATATTAGATGGATTAAAAATGCTTCCCTGGCAGATCTTAGAGGAGCTGCTAATGGGGAGATATCAGTAAGTAGCACTATTTCCACCTCCCTCCCCCGGGGCCCTGCTCTTCGTCCACTGCTATTAAATGTTTTTATCAATGATGGAGATGAAGATATGAAATCTTTTCTGGGAAAGCTTGAAAATGACACCCGGAGTGATGAGATAGAAAGGGAAGGGGATGTTTTCAGGCTGAAACAGCTGGTGAAATGGGCAGGGTGTATCTGGATGCAGATAAACATGGGAATATATCTGGAAATGAAGTTTGGATTTTAAGCCTGCGGGCTTAAAATTGGAAAGCAATGACTCCAGGCATGTCTATACAGGCTGGAGAGAGGAACACTGGCTGTTAACCAGCAACCAAGGGAGCTCATTTAAAGCCCCCTCAGGAATATCTGCCTCATCCAGTGACGCAGATTTGTCCATGGAAGAGTAATTAAGGATCAGTGTGAACAGGTACCCCAAAAGGCACCTGGTATGTCCCTCTGTGGGGGTCTGAAAGGAGAAAGTTAGTGACTAACTCACTGCTGGAGCACTGTTTTTGGCACCCACACCCAGGGGACGTCAGGGAAATACCAGGAGAGCTTGACAGAGCACCACAGACCGATCACAGGCTGGAAAGCCAGGCCTCATGATGTGATGCTTGCTAAAAAGTATGTTATCAGGTGATCTGAATACCTGTCCTCCCAGTGGAAAAGATAGTGGGAGACCCTTAAATCCCACAGCAAGGTGCACCAAGAGGGCTGGAGCTGAAGAGAGGCAGATTCAGCCGTGAATTGAAATCCAGTATCCAAGTGGTGAAAGCATTTGAAGGCTGGAAGAGCTTTTCTCAGGGAGATGATGGGCTCACAGCATTGCTACAGCTTTTGTCAACAGATTAGATCTCTCTTTAAAAAAGAAACCCTTTAATCCAGCATCTGGGAGCAGCTCTGAGGCTGAGGCACTGATGGGCTGGGGTGAGTGATCTCCCCTGGCCCAGTCCTCCACCTCATCCCTTCCCTTCACAGCCCGTTGGGAACAGATTGTCTGCAGTGCCCTGCAATTATTCAAGCAATGATTAATCAATCTCTTGCCTCGGGGTTCAGACAGACCTGTGCAGAGAGCAGGAAGGTTTCTCCCATCTCCACCCATCCTCTGCAGCACCAGACATCTCTTCAAGAAGAAGCAGCAGCAGAGCCCCCCAGATGAAACCCTGATGTCAGATTGAGCTTTGGTGCTCAGTGCCCAAGCTGATCTTGGGATTTAGACTTGAGAGGAGCTTCCCAGGGACTGTTAGAAGCCTGTGGGATGCTCAGCTTCCCCAGGCTGTGAGTCACCCCCAAGGGGAAGCTCCTGCTGTTCCCAGTCCCATGCCAGGGACTTGGGCTGTGGTGGCCTCCCTCCCATCCCCTGCCTCTGGCACTCTCTTTATTCCCTTAAATACTCAAATTCTTGTTCATGGGGCTCAGCATGGGGGATCCTGGGCAGGAAGCAGCCAGTGGTTCTGTGCATGGGGTGTGAGGTCATAGAATCATAGAATCACGGAATGGTTTAGGCTGGAAGTGACCTTAAAGCCCATCTCACTCCAAACCCCTGCCATGGGCAGGGATGCCACCCACTAAATCAGGTCATTCAGGTCCTCTGACCCCCCTGGCTGCCCCCCAACCTGGGCACCCCCTGACCTGGCAGGGTGCAGGTCTAGGAACAGCACCCTGGCTGGGACACTGGTGGTTCATGTCCTGCCAGTGCTGGGGCTGCTGGAAGGTCTGGCAGAGGTGGCCCAAAGGGGGGAGAGGCTGGAGAGGAGCAGGAAGAGGGAAGCTCTCAGGAAGCCCAGTTTTGCAAGCAATGAGCTGAATCTCTCACATCAGTGCTGCTTTCTGAGCTGGCCTCGCCTCCTCTGGGGATCTGCTATTCCCACCTCCTCCGAAAGGAGAATGACACCCATTTCCTGCCTTTGTTAGGGTCCAACGGTCTCCTGCTTGCAAACCCACCTCCAGCTGCTGCTGGGGGATGGTCCAGCCCTGGGGACAAGCAAGCAGGCGCTGGTGGAGGGAGATTTCCACATCCTCCCAGCAGGAGCTGTCGGCTGGGCAGCCGTGACCTCTCCCCACAAGATCCTGCAGTCTGAGGGAGGCAGGAGGAAACTCGGGCAGAGGAGACCAGATCAGACCTGCCCTGCCCAGCATGACTGACACGGGGGATGGGTCACACAGCAGCAAAAACCTCGGCTCAGGCTGGAACTTGCCCGTGGAGGCCGGGCTGGGCACGGCAGGACAGGAGCTGCTCTGAGTACGGAGAGAGGGTTTCCCTCATCCCTGCTCCTGGAAGGACAGACACAGATCAGGGAGCCATGGCCAGCCGAATTCTGTGGGGCTCGGGGGGACATCGCAGCAGGGACCATGGCAGGGAGGGTACTGGGTGTCAGCAGCTGTGCAGGGACTGTGGTGGGGACAGACAGACCATGCATAGGGACTGTGGTGGGGACAGACAGACCATGCACAGGGACACCAGAGGATGCTGTCCTCAGGCTCAGCATGGATTGGGCAGGAGATGGCAGGGACAGACTGAGAGGGAGCCCAAGGCAAGGTTAGTGAATGGAGGCAGTAAAGGAGAAGGGAGGTAAAGGTTGGAGGGACCATGAGCATCAGAGGGTAGGAACAAGATCCCTGTGGACATGGAGGGCAGGGAGAGGCAGCCCTGGCACTGGGATCTCATGGCTGGAGAGGGCAGGGAGTGCACTGAGGCCATGCCTCAGCCTCTCTGGGAGGTTGGGGTGCTGCCTGTGGAGCTGGCACGTGGTAGGAGCACGGGCACAGGCCTGGGGCCAGCAAGGGGCTGGGGGGAGGTGGTGGCAGCGAGGGACCCCTGTGACCTTTGCAGGGGTGGGATGGAGGTCACAGGGTTGTGTTTGCTCTGAGGGGATGAGGCTGCATGTCCCGTCTGCTCTGTGTTTGCTCTGCAATACCCTCGAGCCAACACTCTTTCAGGGCAAAATCCAGAGGTGCTGGAGCGAGACTCCAAGGGGAATGCAGTGCTAAACAAGTGGCAGACGAGCTGGGATATGTGGAAAAGGCCAACCAAGACTCTCTCACAAGGGATGCAGTCCCCAGCATTCCTGGCCATGGTGGCCCTGATCACATACAGCCATCCCTAAGGAGGGAAGGAGCCTCAGCAAGGATGTCTGGAGGCCTGGAGTGTGGGATCCTTGTACTGGGGTCTTCACTTGGGGATGGGGCACACGAGGGTGATGGATGTGTCAGGGTGTCTGTGCTGCTGTGGGGATCAGCTGGATCTGGGATGCAGCAGGATGGGATGCACGTGCTGAGCATCATTCCCTGCTTGTGCCTGGGCACACTGCTGGCACAGAGCACACAGCACATCCTGCTTCCCCTTGTGCCTGAGCATCACCCTCCCAGGTTGGGATCCAGTGTGGATCTTCACCCCTCCTGCTCCTTTAACAAATTCCCTCTGTCCCTAAAGCCCAGGAGCCACCCTGACCCATGAAGGAGGCAGGGAGAGGAGGCAGGGCTGTGTGGGCAGGGTGCTAAGGCAGCTTTGGGGCAGGTTCCTGAAGAACTGTGAGCAACATGTGTCCAGGGAGAGCAGACTTTACTCATCCTGGTAAACAAACAGCATCGATTGCTCTGAAGCAATAACTGACTCAACCATCCATTTCTCCCCCCAACAGACACAACCTGCAGGGCCCTGAACTTTTGTATATTTATTTTAGGACAAAAGCATTAAAGGGAAAATATCAAACAACAAATAATCTACATGCACACTGGCTTCCCAGGAAATCTCTGCTCCCCAGGGCAGGCTGACAGGTACTGCCTGTGCTGGTGAGTCCCAGATCACATGTCTGCCTGTCCCCAAACCCACAGCAAAATTGTTTCTGGCCCCTCCACATCCAGCATCCCAAAGCAGAGCAGTGTGGGTGGATTCCTCCAGGAGGGGAGGTTTTTTTCAGACTTGTCTGCAGCACTGGCCCTTGAATTTATTTTTCCCCTCCAGATGGACCCTGTGGGTCCTGAGGACTTGAGGATTTGAGCAGCCCCTTACAGTGCAGTGTCCTTTGAACACCTCCAGCATCTCCACATAATCCTCTAAACACATTCCTGTGTTGTTTGGCTTTCATGCCCCACAATTCCCAGCATGCACCCCTCAGAAACAAATTAGAAAAGCTCAGTGTTGGTGGGCTTTGCATGAGGGGGAGGTTCAGCCTGGAGGGTGGCTCCTTTGGCCAAAGTGCCCGTCTTGGGGCAGCCCCAGGCCCACTGCCCTTGCCCAGAGCTCAGTAGCAGCTCAGCCTCACCAGGGGCTCCAGCTGGGGCAGCGATTGCTCACACTTGCAAACAGCCTTGTTTCATCTCCAGAGGAAACTCTTCAAAGCCACCCAAGCACTTTGATTTCAGAAAGGTTTTCGTTCCTGTGAAGATAAGAAAAGCTCCCTTGGCACGATGCAAGGGCCCCCAAGAGGGACTGCAGCCCACATGCCTGTGAGCCTGTCAGCGAGGGGGTGAGAGAGCAGGGCAGGCAAACCAGCCCATGGCCACCTCCAGCAGCACCACTGGTGGCCTGGCACAGGACAGGAGCTGGCCCTGACCTCTGCCAGAGCCAGCAATGAGCTGGGGTGACCCAGAGACAGGCGTCTGAGCCCCTGGGAAATGGGGGGGACACCTCCAGGCACTTGGGACAGAGCTGGAAATGGATGACAGGGAGGTGACTCCTGGCCAGGGTCTGGGAGGAGGTGAGGCCATGTCCCATTGGCCTCTCAGGGATGATGGCATGGTGCCCTGGGTGCTGTGCCCAGCTCTGGGCTCCACTGCCCAGGGGCTCGTTTTGGAAACAGGTGAAGTGTGTCTGGATGTGAGAGAAGTGAAATAAGAAAGTGCAAGAAGGACAGGTTGATGGAGTGGACTAAGAGAGGGGAGTGATGGGTGTGAAGAGCTGTGCAGGGGCTGGAGAGGGTGGGGATCAGGCTCTTGGGACAGTCTAGGAATGAGGGGGACAGTCTCATCATGGGGGGAATGTTCTTCCTGTCACCCCTCTCGTGGGCAGAGCCTTTCCCTGACCCTCCAGCCTCATCCTGGCTCAGAGTCACCAAGACTTTAATCACAAGAGACGTCGAGCTGCAGGATCTAAGGGCCAAGAAGAAGAAGCACTCTTGGTGTCCAGGTCTTCTCCATAGCAAGCTGTAAAAACTGGTGTCCCTAGACAATTTGGAGGGGAGGTTTGGCTGATGAGATCCCATTGTTAATCCATTGATCCCATTTCAAGGTAACCAGGCCCCTCAGCCACTTCAGGTTGGGATCCCTGGCAAAGCCACCACGACCTGGGCCCTCAGGCAGCAAGGAAAGCATTTTGGAAATCAAGGCTGAGTATGGAGATGGCTTTGTGAGGCACAGGGGTGGCACAGGGGGCTGCAGCCTTTGGTAAGAGCCAGAGGAGAGCGAACTTGGTGCTGCATGGCAAGAACCCGTGGTCTCCCTCACCCGGGAAATCCAACTCTGCCACGCATGGGACCAAGCATGGGAAAGGCCATGGGGGTTAGGGAGGGCTATGTGTGCCAGGCACACGTGTTCAAGTGAAGTGGGAGGGGAGCAGAGGAAGGAAAAACACTGCAGAGTGCTGGCCTGGCTCACAGCGAGGCGTTCTGAGCAAACCTGAGCACGTCGTGTTTTGCTCACAAAATTAAACCTCTTGGCCTGATTACAGCAGTGTGGCTTTGGCCTGGAGTGGGCTGGAGAGCTGCATCAACGGGCACTGTGGAGTGGAGAGGGAGCTGCTGGCCCCTCCCAAGTGCTGAGGAAGGTGAGGGGGCAGAGTCCTGGTGTCACCAGGGTGCTTGGTGACAGGAGGTGGTGGCATGGGAAGGGCGGGTGGAGGGCACAGCCCGCACACAGGCTGCTGAAATGCAAGGGAGAAGGGCACCTGTGCTCCCCTTTTCACTCCCCTGCCCTGTGCAGGGGCTGCACTGTGGGTTCAAAGCCCATCAAGCTGCTCCCAAGTGATAGCTCAGCTGATGGCCCTTGTCCAGCACCCACTGCTCCAGTGCCACCCTGCAGAGAGTGTGATGGAGCAGCTGCAGAAGGCAGAGGAGGTGTGGGGAGGGCACAGCAAGTGTGACACCATCACTCCACCACATCAGCCCTTGCAGGGACACCAGCACCAGACCTCCCAGTGATGTTCGTGGTGCTCGTCAGCTCCTGGTCCTTCCTGGGGATGCCAGAGAGTGCCAGTGCCCTCATCGAGCACCACGAGGCTCCTGAGCTGCCTCAGGTGGGCTGCAGGGGCAGTTCCCAGGCTGGGCAATCTGTTCCTCTGCCCTGCCCTGTCCTTCTCTTGCGCTGTGTGACTCCAGCCCTGCAGCATCAGTGCCCTGTGAGGCACCACCATGCCCAGCTCGAAGGGGGTGCGGTTACATCGGGGGCTCTGTGGAGTTTGAGGATCCCACTGGTGGAGCCAGAGAGGGCAAGGTCAGCAGGAGAGAACTGGAGGGATGCTGGGAGTGATGGAAGGAGCACAGGAGAGCCTGGGAGACCTGGCCTACTTTTCCAACAGTTAAGAGCCAGGGCGGGGGTCCCTCCTGATTTCTAGTCCTCAGGCCCCTTGGCATATGCTGCAGGGAGCTGCAGTGGGGATTCCCAGACCAGGATCCCTCCAGACCAGCCCCAGTCTCTGTGGTGCCCGTGCCAATGCTCCAGAGAAAGGTGCACGAACGCCCCGGGGCACAAGGCAGGCAGAGGAGGCCCTTGAGGGAGGTGCTTGCTCTTCTTTCTGCCAAGAAAAGCCTGGGGCAGAAACACTCCTCTGTGCCAGCTGTGCCTGTACCCCCACCTCGTACCAGCGGGGGCTCAGCAGGGCTGGTTTGGGGGCACAGGGGGGGCTGGAGCACACAAAGACCCTCTGCTGATGGGTCCCAAGGGCCTGAGGGCTTTGTCACAAAAAGTATTGTAGAAAAGCCTTTTTCAGCTGATTTTTTTTTGTGAGTATTTTTCACTCTGAGCTAGGTATTTAAAACCCTGTGGACCTTCCCCTGCCCCTCCACCTACTTGGGAAAGTGGGAGGGGAGGAAGTGATACTGCAGATCCCATAATACAGTTTTGTTTTTGCAATCCTATTGTTAGCAGTGAAGAAATATAACCCAAAGCAGCAGCACTGGAAGGCAGCACATCCAATCCCTGCAGGACTCGGAGACACCCTGGCTGGCTGCTGGTGGCTGAGGGGTGTTTTGTCACTTGAATGTTTGGTTTAGTTTCCTTATGTTTGAGCCTGTTTTTCTCAGGCAATGAGGTGATTTTAGCTCCTGGCTAATTTCAACAATGGAAGTGAGGTCTTCAGGATTAAGAATCATAGAATCACAGAAATATTTCGGTTGGAAAAGACCTCCAAAGTGATGGAGTCCAATCATTAACCCAGCACTGCCCTGTTCACCACTAAATCTTGTCACCAAGTGCCACATCTGCACATTTTTTAGAACCATAGAATCCTGGAATGGTTTGGGTTGGAAGGGACCCTAAAGAACATCTTGTTCCAACCCTTCCAGTGGACACCTTCCACTAGACCAGGTTGCTCCACTCCCCCTCCAACCTGGCCTTGAACACTTCCAGGGACCCACTTCCAATTTACCTTCTTTGAGGTGTCCCCAAATTGGTGGCTGGATGTGGGGAGATGCAAAAGGTGCCCTGAAAAGACACAACAGGAGCAAACAACAACCCCTGGCGTGGCTGCCAGGATCTTCCCAGCACCTCTGAGCCGTGGCACCGGTGACAGGGGCCAAGTCTCAGTCAGGGTCTGGATCTGCAGATGTGCCAAACCCCCAGGGATGGAGCTGCCCGGTGCTCCCATGGCATCTTCCTCATCTGTGCACGAACAGCAGGTTCCCTTCCAGGCTTGCATGTGCTGCTTCCTCCCACCAAGAGCCTCTTGTTGTGCAGAACATCCCTGCTGGGTGCAGCATCCTCGGGAAGGGGAGAGGACAGCGACTCTCGGGAGCACAGGGGTGAAGCCACAGTGCCCTGGGCTGTGCTGGGTCAGCCCTGGCGCTGTCAGGGTGGGTGCCAACAGCTTGGCAGAGCCTGAATCCCTCCATCTGACACGGCTCCTGCTGGCCCTGAGCCCCTCACAGCTCTCCTTGCTGCCATCCCAGCCCCAAATTGTGCCTCCTGTTCCAGTGGCACAGCCTGTGTGTCCACGGGGGGGAAAGCCCAGGAACCAGGAACAACCCAGCCCTGGGAAAGAGGAGCTGCTGGGCCGGCGTGTGCTCGTTTGAAGTGGTGGATATGGCAGCTCAGGAGCCCCTGCTCTACGAGATTTCTAATTACGCTTCTGCATAATTGTTCCAGCCATTTCCTCACGCTGAAGCAAAGCTTATTGGTTTGTAATCCCTAGCACACCCCGGGGCCTTCTTTAAAATGTAGGCCCAGTGTTTACTGCCCCCGGTCCAATAGTTGGAGGATGTGAATTTGTGTGTTATTGCTGAGAGCTTAGTCACTTGGTTTTTAGCTCTTGGAGGGCTCCAGATGTGTCATCCGGGCTCGGGGATTTGGTACCTTTTGTGCATTCCAGTATCACGGCTTTGATTCCTCCGTCTCTGCCTTTTGCTTCCCCTGCTGAGGAGGAGGAGGATGAGTTTGGGAACGTGGATCCTGCCCTGCCACGTTTCCTCCATGCCCTGTCCCCCCAGGGCACACTTTGCCTTGGCTCTGTGTGCTCTCAGCCATCTCTGCCTCCCTGTTTCCACCCCATGTTTTACCCTCCGCATTTTCTCTTCCTTTCCCTTGGCTCTCTGGAGGTTAATTTCTAATTTCTCAACAGCGTTTGGCTCAAACAATCTCATGCATCTGCCATAAGAGCAATATGAACCTTCCCTATTTCTCTTCCCAATATCCCCAAAGCACTGCTGAGCAGGCTCGAGCCCCGGTCCCATCACATTCCAGTCCCTGCCATTCCCGCAGATCTGCAGGGCCAGGATCGAGCCCTCTCCATCTCCTGGGAGCTGTGGCACAGTGAGAACTGCCCTTCCTTCAAGCCCAGGCACGATCCTGCCTCCATGTCTCTGGGATTGCTTTGTGGGAGTCACAGCTGAGAGGCAGGATCGGAGGCAAAGTCAGGGCAGAGACTGAGGTTAAACCCAGCTCTAGCTTGTGCCAGGCTTATGGGGCAGTTGGACGGGGCTTGGAGCAACCTGGGCTAGTGGAAGGTGTCTCTGCCCGTGGCAGGATAAGCTTTAAGGTCCCTTCCAGTCCAAACGAGTCTGGGATTCCATGATCCTGTGACAACCTTCCTGTTTTCTTAAGCCCTCGTGGAGGGCTGGGAAGTGCTGAGCTCCAGTTTGGTCTGCCAGCGGGCAGGAACCTGTGCAGGTCGGAACACACAAGCTTCCCACACCCTTCTGGACTCTTGGGATTTAGGGAAGCATCCCTGGCAGTGACTCTTGGGGGTCACACCTGGGGAGACACAGTATGGGGTGGAGTAACAGAAAACTGGGAATGTGTCTCCATCAAAATCCCAACAAGTCTTGGCAACGTGGTGCCAAAGAAGCCACCCATGTAGAACCACTGGAAGTAGGAGCATCTTCCAAATGGCTTCTTCCACAAGCCCTGAATCCTGGGACTGCTGTCCACACTGGGATGAGGAAAGGCTTCCTTTTGTTAGACCTGGGGAGGTTCTTGAGAAAACAAGAGGGAGCAGTTTTGGGTCCAAGCAGCAGCAGATCCAATGGGGAAATAGCCCAAGGGGAGATATGTGCCAACAGCAACAGCTTCCCCCTGCTCCAGAGATGCTTCCCTTGGCTTGGCGTGGTGATCCAGTTATCCAGACTGGAGCTCCCAGTGCTCCCTCCACGGACAAAGCCCCTCGAGTGTCTCTAAAGCTGCTGATTCCCTCAGAGGAGCCCCGAGCACCTCGGCCAGGACACATCCATCCTTCTGTTGGGCGTGCAGCATCTCCAGGCAGGGATCTTTTCCAGAAGACGAGGCCAGCACAGGGTCCCTGCCGGGCTCCCAGGGCAGGACACGCCCGGCTGTGCCGTGGTGTTGCCCGGGAAGGGAAGAACAGCAGCAGCCCTGCGCAGTTATGCAGTAATATCCAAATCTGCTTACTGTCTGCCGCTGTGATTGAAGGAGTTTCTGTAATAATGTATTAGCTAAAGCTTCCAGATTATCCCAAAAACATCAGCCTTAACAAAGGGGTAATGCCTCTTTAATCCCCGCATGATCCCGGTTCCCAGTCTCTGCAGGACATTAATTCACGGCTAATACACAGACTCCAGGCAGGCTGCTAATGTGGGCTGGGTCCCAGGCGGGGCCACACGCTGCTCCTGCCTCGCCAGGCCACCCCTTTGTTCCCCCTGTTCCCTGGGAATGCCGAGATCTCCAGCCTGGCCCCAGTTCCTGGGCAGGGCCCCTGGACTGGGCTGCTGTGGGAGGACTGGGAGCGATACAGGATGCTCCTCTCTTCCCTGTGCTGTGAGACTGAACAGTGGGTATGGGATGTGTTCCTTACCCCCACATCCCTGGAGGAGGACAAGGAGGTGTAAGGAGGCCCTGGCACAGGTTGCCCAGAGAAGCTGTGGCTGCCCTTAGATCCCTGGAAATGTCCAAGGGCAGGTTGGACAGGGCTTGGAGCAACCTGGGCTAGTGGAAGGTGTCCCTGCCCATGGCAGGGGGTGGAATGAGATGAGCTTTGAAGTCCCTTCCAACCCAAACCATTCTGTGAGTCTATGGTTCCATGAAAATCAGCTGTGGGTTTGTTGCACTTTTGGCAAACAGCTTCCTTGAGGCTTCCTGGCTGGAAATGCCGTGGCCAGGGATGATGGAGCCCCTGGGAAAGTGCAGAAAGCACATCCCTTGCAAGCACTGAGACATCAGGGGGGCTTCACCCTGACCCCATCCCTTGAGCCAGAGCAGCTGTCCTAGGAACAACAGCACGAGGCTGTGTCAGGGCAGGCTCAGGTTGGATCTCAGCAAAAGGTTCTTCCCCCAGAGGCTGGTTGGGCACTGCCCAGGCTCCCCAGGGCAGTGGGCACAGCCCCAAGGCTGCCAGAGCTCCAGGAGGGTTTGGACAACACTCTCAGGCACAGGGTGGGATTGTTGGGATGTCTGTGCAGGGCCAGGGGTTGGACTGGATGATCCTTGGAGTCACTTCCAACATAGGATATGTGATTCTGTGGGTTTTGGAAAAGGACAGTGCAGGCTGCTGGTGGACAACACCCCCTGAGAGCCCAGAGAGGGCAGAGCTGCAGGTCCAAAACCCAGTGTGTGTGTGGAGACTAACCAGGAAATGAGACAGGACAGGAACTGGATGGACAGATGTATCAGCAGATGGGGACAGGCAAAGCCTGACCCCTTCAGCAGGACTTCAGGAGCAGTCACCCCCCTGACAGGCTGTGGAACACCATGGACATTGCTGTTGTCATCCCAGAATGCTGCAGCTGAACCTCCACTCCCACCTGGCAGCAGCTCAGCCATGTCCAGGGTGAAGAAGGTTCAAGGGGAGATCCCTCCTGAAACAGCTTCTCAGCTGCTCCCCATTCTTGACCCCTCCAGGCCCAGTTGGGCAGAGGGAGCTGCAGCTGAGAGTGATGATATGAAGGTCCAAAATCTGCCTTATCAGAGAAGATACTTTGGCCTGCAAAACTCCACTGGTGACATCTGGCTGGTTCCAGCCAACCCTTCAGAAAGCTTTTTTTCTTCATGGCTCAAAAAGAATTCCCTCCACCCTGCTAGGGATGGGCACATGGTGCCAGCTTTCTTTTGGAAACATTTGATGGTGGCAGGGCAAGAGAGGAACCATGAGATTTTGTAGGTATCCACACTCCTGGGTGAGGAATTCCCCTTCCAGTGCCCATTCCTATCCATGGGGAAGCACATCCATGCCAAGCACGAGCCAAAAGAACACCCC
Source organism: Chiroxiphia lanceolata (assembly GCF_009829145.1). NCBI lineage: Eukaryota > Metazoa > Chordata > Aves > Passeriformes > Pipridae > Chiroxiphia > Chiroxiphia lanceolata. The sequence goes on from NC_045651.1 coordinate 2,369,761, forward strand.
CCACCACGGCAGATAAAGCAGCAGAGGTGGTGGTTGTTCCACACATGTGGGATCCCTGGCCATGAAAACTTGGCAGTGGTGCTTTCATGCCACTGGTCATTCCCTCACTGAGCCAAGCCCTGGGATCTGCACCCACAGGCAGCTCCAAAAGCCATCTAGAGTCTTGTCCTGGGGCTGCCTGGGAATGTCACAAATTGTCTTCCGGAGGTGTCCGTCTTCCCCACAGCCTATAAAGGGACAACTCAGAGCAGACTCAACGGGGAGGCAGTTTGAGCTGGAAGGAACTCGTCCTACCCCATCTGCTGAGGCCAGCAGCCATCTGGGTGAGGACCCGAGCACAGTTCAGCCTCAACCTTTGGGCAGGCTTTGCTCAGCTTCCTCTTTTGATGTGTAAATCGGCAGAGCTACCTCAAAGAGCTTCTCCATGGCTGAATTCAGCAGCAGGTGCCTTTTTCAGAGTTTTTTTCCCTTCTCACCAATTACCTGCCTGGTCTCCACGGTTACTGCCTCGTCCTGCTTCGGGAGGGTTTCTCTGCCTGCCCGTCCATCGCAGCCCCAGAGCTGCACACACCCCAGCAACAGGGGCAGGGGGCTGCAGGGGCCCAGAGAGAGGATCAGTGAGGCTCAACAAGGTGAAGTGCTGGGTCCTGGGAATGCCAATAACAGCCCCATGCAGTGCTCCAGGCTTGGGGGAGAGTGGCTGGGAAATGCCTGGTGGGAAAGGACCTGGGAGTGCTGGTCAGCAGTGGCTGAACATGAGCCCAGGTGTGCCCAGGTGGGCAAGGAGGCCAAGGGCACATGGCTTGTGTCAGAGATAGAGTGGCCTTCAGGACACAGGCAGTGCCCATCCCGCTGTGCTGGCACTGCTGAGGCTCCTCCAGGGCTGTGACCTCTGGGCCCTCATGGAAGAGAGACACTGAGGGGCTGGAGCGTGTGCAGGGAAGGGAACGGAGCTGGGAAGGGGCTGGAGCAGCAGGAGCAGCTGAGGGAGCTGGGGGGGCTCAGCCTGGAGAGAAGGAGGCTCAGGGGGGACCTTCTGGCTCTGCAACTCCCTGACAGGAGGGGGGAACTGGGGGGCGTCGGGTTCTGCTCCCAGGGAACAAGGGACAGGAGGAGAGGGAATGGCCTCAGGCTCTGCCAGGGGAGGTTTAGGTTGGATATCAGGGAAAATTTCTTCCCTGAAAGGGTGGTCAGGCATTGGAAGGGGCTGCCCAGGGAGGTGGTGGAGTCCCCATCCCTGGAGTGTTCAAAAACCACCCAGATGTGGTGCACAGGGACAGGGGTTAGTGGTGGCCTTGGCAGTGCTGGGGGAATGGTTGGACTCAGTGTTCTTGGAGGTCTTTCCCAACCTAAATGATTCCGTGATTCCAGGATCTTCCCTGGCTGCTCAGGGTGCCTGTGTGCCCTGGGATGCAGCCTGGCTTGCTGGGAACACGCAGGCACCTGCCCTGGCCATGCCTCCATCTCTGCCCCTCCACTGCATGTGGATGGACACCGGTGGGGCTGAGGCAGCACCGCTGGCTGAGCTCCTGAGGAAACACACACATGGATCCATTCCCACATGGGAATATCATTTGGGCATGCAGAAGCCAAAAGCACTGCAATTTGGCACAACTTTTGCCCTCAGTTCTTCCCAGGCAGCATGAAGGCTCTTAGGTGGAGCCACACGTGAGCAGTGTGACTGTGAGGCACCACCTTGGAGCCTGGATTCCTGCTACAGCTGGCAGGGAAGACACAAGCCAGGAGCTGTCACTGGTTATACTGGGAGCCTGGTGGAGCCAGGACCCGAAACCAGCCCTCCCACGGTGTCTGGGCTGCAGTGAGTCAGTCACCTCCTGTCTGCTCTCTGCCATGTGGGCACTGCAGAAATCCCGTCTAAGGTGGTTGTCCACGCCTGGCATTCCTGGGGTTGTGTCACTGCCCGTGAACTTGCACACACAGAGACACACGTGTGTGTGCACAGAGATGTGTGCAAGGTGTGTGTGAGCCACTGTCCAGGTTGGGACACCCTGCTCTAGTGGAAGGTGACCCTGCTCTAGTGGAAGGTGTCCCTGCCCATGGCAGGGGGTGGAACTGGACGGGCTTTAAGGTCCCTTCCAGCCCAAACCAGTCTGGGATTCCATGCTGTTACCATGGGGTAAGGCACAGAGTGTCCAGGGCAGCAAACCAGCTGGAACACCCTCCTGTTCAGCTCTGGGAGGTGTCACCAAGGTTCATTTTGGCATCTGCTCCCCCAGCCTGTGTTTTCTCCCTGCGCTCAGTTCCCACACAGTTCCCGCAGCCGGGAATGCCGGTTGATGCTCCCCCTGCCTCTGCTCCGGGTGCCTGATGCCAACACAAGGAGCTGCAGCAGCAAAACCTGGGCCTGTGCCAGCTGCTGGGAGCCCAGCTCCAACATGCTGCACCTCGGAATGCTCACAGGGAATCGTTCCCTGCAGGCAGGTGGGACAGAGGGGATGGAGGGGGAGCAGCACGTGTGGATCCAGAGGTGGAACATCCATGCAAGAAGGAGCTGAGGCTGGCAGAGGGGCTGGACTCACCCACTTGCATCCCAGCAGCTTGTCCCGGCACCAGTGGGGACTCCACGTGCAGGCACAGCATTCCTGCTCCTATTCCTGGGGCTGCACCTGGCCCCACACCTCAGAGATGCCTCCAGCAGGGCTCTCCCCCATGCCAGGGAATGCAGGATCCTTGCAGGGAGGATTTTGTGTGCCAGGGAGGCTCCAGCAGCCTGAGGAGATTTGGGAAAGGCACAGGGCTTCCTGCAGAGACCTACCCTGACAGGTTGGGTAGCATTTTCCTGCAGGGCATCATTTCACAAATACAAGGTGTTTTCTCCCCAGAGATTCTTGTGCCGGCACAGAGGAGCAGGACAGGCAGGCAGGGAGCTTGGATGCAGGCCTGGGAATGCCAGGGGCTGAGTCAAGGGACAGGTATGAGAAAAACTGGGTCTAACCTGGGCATGGGCACATGGAGGGTAGAAAGAGGAGGCAGCTCCCAGGATTGTGGAGTGGCAGGGCACCCAAATGCTTCCACAGAGAGCCTGAGCGTGGCTTTGACAGGTTTGCCTGTGTTTGCCAGGTCTAGTGGCTGGCTTCCCTGCCCGTGGTGGGAGTGAGATGATCTTCAAGGTCCCTTCCAACCCAAACCATTCTATGATTGCATGATTTGTGACCTGGAAAGTTCACCTGTGCTTCTACCTACACCAGCTGACTTGGGCCTCTCACATTTGTGACCCACAGCTTCTCTCTGACCTGAGCCCACTGGAAATTTGGGCCCAGGGGTGGGGGCGACCACTGCCCCAAACCCCGGGGATTTGGGGTTAGGATGCAGGCCTGAGCTCCGTGCCACCGCTCCTGCCGTGTCAGCAGCCTGCCACCCCAATTACGGATACTTTAACGACAAATAAATGCCACAAACCGCCCACAGCAAGAGGGAGGGGAAAGCTAAAAATACCCTCCCCTTACGGCTGCCAGCAAACCCCAGCGGGCCACCTGCTAGTGGGGAGCCAGAGCCACCCGGAGCAGAGCCGGGCACCTCCCGCACGCTCGGGAACAGAAATCAGTCTGGTGGCGTGACTGGGGCTGCCAGTGTGGGCACCACACACGGCCCTCGCAGCAGACAGGGGTGCCCAGGCAGCCCAGCCCAGCTGGCAGCTCCCTGTGCTGCCTCCAGACACAGTGGGAGGCACAGATCCTTGGGATACAGGCTGGGAAAATCCCGGGGAGGGGGGTGTTACATCCTTCCATCCTTCCCTGCCTCCCCCCCAGGAATCACCAGGTCAGGGGGAAACAGGTCAGCAAGGCCAGGAGGGCTGATGGCAGAGGGGTGGGGAGCTGGGAACACTGCTGAGGCTGGAGGGGCATTGGTGGTGGGTCTGGGGCATTGAGGGGGGCTGCAGAAGACGCTGTGGGGTTGAGGTAGGGACGTTCTGTTGGTGCAGCCTGTTCTGCTCTGGAGGTAGGGATGGAGCTGTAGGGATGCTCCTGAGCCTCCATCACCCTGCATGATGTTATCTCCAGTTCTAAGTAGTGGTGGCACCTTCCCAGGGTGGGAATCAGTGTCCTGTGGAGATCCATCAAGCAGGAAGGCGTGGGCAGCATTGCCATCCCCAGATACCTTGCAAGCTCAGCCCCTCCTCACCCTCCAGCACTCATCAAAGTGACCATAAAGAGCAAGATTTGCTCCCCCTTTGAAAGCTCCTGGACTCTCAGGGATGAAAATATGGGCTGAAATTCCTCTGATCCTGGGCAGGCAGTGCCACAGGAGCTGTGGGAAGCACAGGGGCTGAGCACACCAGAACTGCTCCCTTCAGCTCCCCTTGCTCAGGTAAACACTTGGGACCCCAGGGAATGGATGGCATGGGGAGCAACGGGCCACACTCTGCCTCTCATCCAGCAAAATGAACCCAGAGGTCCTGGAGGACACATCCCAGTGTAAAGAGCATGAAAGGAGAAAACATCTTGCAGCTCCCTGCCTGCCTAGCTCCAGAGAGATCTGCCCACTCAGCCCGAATCAGGAGCGATGGAAAAGGAGCAAAACCAGAAGAGCTTTGTCTCTGTTCCAACCCATCAGAGATCTGAAACTTGACAACAATGAGGGAGAGATTTTCACCCTATTTTTACAGATTATCAGTGCATGAAAACGCTGCTGCACTCGGCTCCAGACCCATGGAGCAAACAGGCTCCCAGGGCCCAGGGTGAGGAACTGCCAGTAGCCCCCTGGGCAGAGTGTCCCTGTGTGTCCTGGTGGCACCAGAGCCCCCACAGCTACCCCCAGCAGCACTGACCACCTCAGGACCAGGACCCACCCCACCCATAGTGCTGCATCAGCTCTGAGGGCCCCAACAACAGGAGGACGTGGAGCTGCTGGAGCGAGTCCAGAGGAGACCCTGGAGATGCTCCGAGCTCTGGAGCCAGGCTGGGAGAGCTGGGGGTGTTCATCTGGAGAAAAGAAGGCTCCAGGGAGACCTGAGAGCCCCTTGCAGGGCCTAAAGGGGTTCCAGGAGAGCTGGAGAGGGACTGGGGACAAGGGATGGAGGGACAGTACAAGGAGGACTGGCTTCCCACTGTGAGAGGGCAGGGTTAGATGGGAAACTGGGAAGGAATTCTTCCCTATGAGAGTGCTGAGGCGCTGGCACAGGTTGCTCAGAGAAGCTGTGGCTGCCCCTGGATCCCTGGAAGTGTCCAAGGCCAGGTTGGACAGGGCTTGGAGCAACCTGGGCTAGTGGAAGGTGTCCCTGCCCATGGCAGGGGGTGGAACAACATGAGCTGTGAGGTCCCTTCCAACCCAAACCAGTCTGTGATTCTGTGACCCAGAGCCCCCCTGAAAGCTGCCGACAGGCTCTTGCTCAGGATGGCTTTGCCTGGGCTGCACTGCCCCCAAATGTGACCCCTCTTGCCCTGTATATCCTCCATGGATTCAGGCTTCCCTGTCCTGCTGCCTGTGTTTGTGAGATCCAGGGGTTCACACGAGCTCAGCCCGTTCTCCAGCAGCACAGGCAGTTCACCCAGGGGAAGCCAAGCCTGGGTGATCCCACATTTCCCACCAAGGAGGAATTTATCCAGAGAGACAAAAGCGAGGTAGGACCCTCAGCCCGTGGCAGTTCTCAAGGCACAGGAAGCCGCAGAGGAGCTGCATTGCAAAGGACTGAGTCATACAGTCTTCCTGCTGCCTCATGTCGAATATAATGGACATGAGGAAAAAAACCAGCAAGGATTAGGTTTCCTGTTCTTTCACGCAACGATGATGATGCTGAAATGTGTGCTGGTGGCACAGTGGGGACCAGCCTGACTCCTTCGGGGGCAAGGCTCAACCCTGCAAAGCCTTTAAGAGCCTCCTCTCGCTGTCTGGAGGTTTTCTCACCTTGCCAGGGTTTCCTCAGCAGGCAGGGAGCAGGTGAGATGCTTTCCGCCGGTATCTGCCGCGGGATCGGGGCGCCCGCACGCGATGGGTGCCACACGGCAGGCTCTGAGCTGTTCTTATGGCATGTTTATTCAATCAGGCCGTGGCTGAATAGCCGGGGTTAGGAAAGGCTCTGATTCACCGCCGGGGTGGGCTAATTTGAGGGCAGTTTCCTGTCCCCGCTCCCGGCTCCACCCTCCTCCTGCGCTGCCGGACTGGTTGTGCCACTGGAGCGGCCGCTGAACCTCCAGGACGGGACACAGCCATGGAAAACACGTCTCGGGTCTCCTCCACGTGCCAGGAGGTGATTTACAGCCCTGCACAGGCAGCAGGGTCACCCCACAGCGTCCTGGCAAGGTGGTTGTGGTGTGGGGGGGGGTCCCCTCACGCGGGAATCCACCCCTGGACCCCAAAATGCTCCTGCTGGAGACTCCCCCAGTGGATGTGGAGAGCGGCAAAAGTGCTGCTCGCTGCCGTGCCACGTTTTCTTCAGCGGTCTGGAAGTAAATCTACAATCTTGCTGCTAATATTTGCAGCTGCCACACGAGCCTGGCAGAGCAGTAAATAGTGCCGAGGAGCCAGCAGCCTCCAGCCCAGCAGAGCCCGAGCCAACCGTCCTATTTCATACCCCAGCTGAGAGTTATAACTAGGAACAAGCAGTGCAGGCTGTTCCTGCCAAACTCAGGCTGCTGTTTGGAGAAGAAATATGCAGGAGCCATTGCAAGGGAGCATTAGCAGCCCTGCAAGCCCTGAGGAAAGGGCAGCTGTGGCCCAGGGCAGAGGAGGGCAGAGCTGCTGCTGGGGGCTCACGTGTGTGACAAGAAATGCTGAGCCCCCCCAGCCCCTGCCCGAGGTGGCACGTGAGGCTCTTGGCTCTCCCAAAAGTAGACCCAGTGAACCCCTGCCTGGCTGGGAGATTGTCCAGCCACAGGGAAGGACAAGGAGAAGGGGCACACACAGTCCCACAGCCTGCTGATGAGCTGGGCGTGGTTGATGGGAGATGATTTCGAAGTGTTCAAAAAACGTGTGGATGTGGGGCTTGGGGATGTGGTTTAGTGGTGGAACTGGCAGTGCTGGGTTAATGGTTGGACTCAGTGGTCTTAGGGCTCTTTCCCAACCCTAAGGATTGTAGGTATCTCTGCAGTGCCCTCAAATAAACCCTCTCAGCTCCCTGGCACCATGGGCAGGAGGCTCCTGCCCTCCTTGAAGCACTGGACAGTGCTGTCCACAATTTAAGGTGGGCTTAAATTCCAGTGAAAGATGCATAAATGTGTCCTGAAGCAATGGGAGCAGTGAGAGGGGGGTTGTTACTGGATACAACCGTGGGGAAAAGAAGCATTTGTACCAGCAGGGAATGCCCATCTCCTCCAGGAATACACAGTCCCACTCCCTGCTTGGCACCGGCCATGGGGAGGCTGTGGAGCAGTGAGCTCAGTGAGATATCCAGCTAGGAAGGGATACTGCAAAGGGAAAAAGAGGAAAGGAGGATTTTTTTTCTCCAAACTGACTCATGTCTGCATTGCCATGAGTCAGCGTGGCAGCAGCACCTGCCCGTGGCAGGGGGGGAACAAGATGATCTTTAAGGCTCCTTCCAATCCAAAGCATTCTGTAATTCCATGAGCATGCAGGTAGGGATGGGGTGTCTCTGCCCCTCCTGGAGCTCTGGCTGGCTTGGCCAGGCTGCAGTCCGATGTAAACACCTCTGGGAGGTGACCCTGTGTCCTGGTGTGTGTCCTGCCAGGTCAGGGTACCCCGTCCCACATCCCCTTACTCCTGCCCCCGTGCCACCCAGCTCTTCTGGCACAGCCACACGGACTGCCAGGGATCAGATCCACATCCAGGAGCTAATTCGGGCTAAAAATAACCCTCTCTTTTATTATATATTTTCACCGGCTCGGTTCTGTGAGGTAGTTCCCTCCAGTTCCGTGTGCTGGAGCGCTCTGGGAGCACAGCCAGGAGCGGGGCAGCCCAGCGCTGTCCCACCACTGCCCCTGCTGCCCTGTGTAACCATTTCCAGCGGAGCGAGCCGGGAAGGGTGGGAAGAGACCCCTCCAACACAGGGGACCCTCAACATGGCAGGAATCCCCCCGGGAGCACCTTCCGGTGGGGGTGAGCTGCGTTCAGCCCGGGAGAATGTCCCCGCAGTCCCACAGGGGTGTGCAGGGGGTGACAAACAGCCCCTGCTCTGTCACACCAGCCCCTGCTCTGTCGGGAGCGCAGACGAGCGCACGGAGCCGAGCGGGGCTGCAGCGATTCGCACCCGCTGAGGCGCCCGAGCTCCGCACAGCCCCCGCCTGCAGCGGGGCTCCCACCTCACCCACCATCCCTGCCTGGCACCCTGCCCCGCTTTGCCACCCTGCTTTCCGCCCTCTCCCGCTCCAGCCGGCTCCCAGGGCTGCATCCCAGCAAGAACATCCTTCTCCTCCTCCTCCTCCTCCTCCTCCTCCTCTTCCTCCTCCTCCTCCTCCTCCTCCCCGCGCCCCGGCCCCCGCCCAGCCGTGGCAGCTCCCACCCTGCTACCAGGAAAGCGCAGAGTGCTGGGATCCCTGCCAGAGCCCCGTCTCCTGCGCCTCAGCTTCCAGCGAAATGCCAGGAACGTGATCTCCGGAGCCTGCTGGGTTACGGGAGGGAGGTTTTCTGCCGCCCGCAGCCCCGGCAGTGGGGTGGGTGGGGTGGTCCAGGCTGGACCCCATCGCCTTGGGGTAAAACACCAGTAGTCCTACCGTGAGCACGGGGATCTTCCCTCTCTCCCTGCTTGGGAATGTTGTGGTGAACCAAAACCCACCGGAGCCTCCCGAGTTTCAGAGCTACTTGCAAGGGAACCCTGTTATTGGCAGGGATGAAGAGGGAGGCAGTTCAGAGGTATTGGGGGGAATGGAGCAGGACCCTAAAGAGCCTGAAGAGAGCTGAGATCATTCCCAAGTCAGGAGAGTCTCCTGTTCTTCATCTGACGCTCCCCTGGGCAAATCCATGGTGGTCATCCCCCTCACTGGAAAGTCACCAGCTGGACAAGTAACACCCAGCAGGTGGGTGATTTGGCTGGGTGCACTCTGGGGTACTCAGACCCCGTCCCACACTCCCATTGCCCCCCATTGCCTACCAGGCTGTGGGCACTGCCAAGCCTTTGGGAATGGGATGCTGTGTGGGCCTGGGGATGGAGCACAGCAGCACTGGTGACTCCCACTGCAGTGCCCACTGCCTGAGGGTGCCATGGACCCCTGTGGAGCTGCTCTGGCTGCCATCCTCTTCCTCAGCCACCCTGGAAGAGGCAGCAGTGCGGAACAGAGGATCAGTCACCACCAGCCACGCTCTGGCAGGGAGCTCCTTCAGGCTTTGTTGTGGAAACCTCCACCCAAAAAGGCCACCTCCTGTCCTTGCCAACGTGCTGGACCAAGGATTCTTCCTCTTTTTTTTTTTTTTTCCAATTTGTTCCTTTTTCTCACCATTCCTTGTGTTTCTCCCACATTTTTTTTCACTGATCACTGCCCATCAAGGGATTGCAAGTCACAGCACAGGTTCCCTGTGACCTGCACAACCCACCCCACAGGCAAAGCCCTGTGAGCCCTGTGTGTTCCTGCTCTCTGGGCAGGGCCATGCCAGGCTCCAGAGACATTTGGATGATGTCTCCTCCCAACCCTGCTGTTTCCTGACACCAAGACACCCATCAGCAGGCTCTGCAAGGGTGTGGGACAACTGTCACCCATCAGTTCTGCATCAGGGGACAAAGCAACAGGAGGGATGGGCATGGACAGTGCCTGAAAACAGGAGGGATGGGCATGGATGGTCCCTGGAAAGAGGAGGGATGGGCACAGATGGTCCCTGGGAACAGGAGGGATGGACACAGATGGCCTCTGGGAAGAGGAGAGATGGGCATGGATTGTCCCTGGGTGTTAATGACAGTGTGTACACTCACCAACGTGACAGCCTTACATCATAAAACATGCAAAAAGCAGCATGAAGGGTGAAAAAGAACCATTGCAAGATGCCCTGTTTTCAAAAACGACAATGCAAAAGACCAGAAATGTGAAGTTCAGGCTCTGCTTTCAAACCTTCTTCTCCCTGGGAATAGGAAAGTGAGGGTTAGTACGAGCTGCTCTGCTCTGACCTGGCACATGCCAGGCTAAGGAGCAGCAGGGTGGCTTTGCAAGCTGGGCACACCTTGCTGACACTGCCCAAAAAGGCTGTGTCACATCTCCAGAGGCCACAGGACACAAGATCCTGCCCTGTGGCCACCCCTTGGATGCAACCTGAGCACACGTGCTGCTGCTTTCACAGTGTGCTGTCCCTGGCTCGGTGCTCTCAGGGTTCTGGGAACAGGGTTATTGCCAGAGCCACATCTTCCTCTGCTGGATGAAGGACACAAAGCCCACGTGAGCCCTGGTTAGATCCCCCTGGCACCTTTGTCATTGCTGGCAGCAGAGTCAGGTAAGAGCAGCACTGGCAGCGCTCGCTGAGCGCCCAGAGGAGCTGGCTTTGCCCATGGGAGATGGGATGGCACCTCCAGCATGCCCAGCCACCCCTGTCTGCACGGCCACCCCACACAGGTCCAGCCGTGGGACACATGGGGCTCAGTATTTTTATCCTCCCCATGTGTGCGTGAGTCACTCATTTGTCTCTCCTCAATATTAAACCATTCCGGCACAGCGCGAGCTCGGAGGGAGGGAGCACTGGAAAAGGATTTAAAATAAAGCTCTGCTCACAGGCTGGAGGAGGGGAAAGGATGAAAACCAGCTCTGCTCACCCCAGGCACTAACCCCCCCTCAACCCACCCAGTCCTCCCTCCTCTGCAGATCTCCAGCTCAACCCCAGACCTGCAAATCTCCTCTCTCCTGGCATGGCCAGTGCCCAGCACAGCCTGCTCCTCTCCCAGAGATTTGGTTGGGAATGGGCAGGAGCCAGGCACTGACACGTGGCCGGGAAAGACCTGTTGTCCCAGTTTTCTGGGGGTCTGAGCGTGGCCGTGCCCAAAGCAGCATTTACACATTTGCTTCATAAAGAAGAAAATTTCCCTGGATGCAACTTATCCCTCTGCAAAACACCCGTGGCTGGGAGAGTCCCAGCAATCCCACACATCCCTCCCACACTGTGTGTGTGCAGTTGTGTCTCTGCAAGTGTGGATTTACACACACAGCTTCCCTGGGGGAACACACGTGAGCTGGGGGTGTCCATCCTTTGAATGGCTGATAGGATATGGGGCTTCAAACTGATAGAGAGGGAATTTAGACCAAATGTTAGGAAGAAATTGTTCCCTGTGAGGGTGGTGGGGCCCTGGCACAGGTTGCCCAGAGAAGCTGTGGCTGCCCCTGGATCCCTGGGAGTGTCCAAGACCAGGTTGGATGGGGCTTGGAGCAACCTGGGCTAGTGGGAGGTGTCCCTGCCCATGGCAGGGGGTGGATGAGATGATCTTTAAGGTCCTTTCCAACACAAACCATTCCATGAGTCTCTGCTCACCAGGCAAGGTCAGCCCTGGCTCTGTCTGCCCAAACCTCCAGAGGGGCAGATCCTCCCTCCTCTCTATTTACCTGCCTCAGGAGAAGCATTTTTCTTTACATCCAGCACAGGCTGCCAAGGTGCAGCCTCTGGCTGCCTGGGATACCACCTGCCAACATGGAGATGGTCACCTCCAACATCTCAGCCACCTCCCTTCAGGTATCTGCAGCTAAACCAGCCCAGACCCCACAGCCTCACCTCTTACCACGTGGATTGTGGGCCAAGTAAGAACCTGGAGCCCCTTGCAGGGAGTGAGGGGGGAGAAAGGGTGGTGGAACCCAGGCAGGGGGCTTTGTGTCCATCCCAGCTGGGGGGGATGGCTGGATGGGACTTTGGGGTCTCAGCTGCAGGCAAGGGTTGGTACAAACTGCAAGGTCTGCAAGAGCCAGCAGAGATCTGGGGGCTGCTCCTCTCCCTGTAGCCCCCCCAAAGCTCTGGTGCTGCTGGCCCAGGAGCATCAGCCGTGAGGAGATGCAGGAGGGGGGTCCCACTGCACCCCCCTGGCTCACCCCGGGCTGTGCCACTGGTGGGGCTTTGCCAGGAATGGAGCCAAGTCTGCCATAGCTGGATTGGGGATCTGGGCTGCAGCACAACACGACAAGCAGAGACACTGGCAGGGGATCAGGGCCGGGATGTGGGAGCCTGAAAAGCATCCCTGGCACTGCCACCACAGTGCAGGGCTCCACAGGGCATCATCCCAGCTGGAGACCTGGGCTGAACCTCCAGCTGCTGTTCCTTGGCTATTCCAGCTTCTAACCTTGGGTGGGGGTTGCAGTTTTAGCTTCACTCCTGCACTGATGGAAGAGGTGAGAGCTGCTCCCCCTGGTCCTGCCCCCAGCCCCACTGAACTCCGTGTGCTGGGCTCCAGCCCTTCCTGTGCCAGGAGGGTGTTTCAGAGAGGGAGCTGGGGGTTCTGGGGACATCTGGGAAGCAAGGGACTGACAGGACAACTGCAACCTCACCATGGGGGGCTGCCTGGGGCCAGCCAGGAGCTGCTGTGCTGGCACAGCTGTACCCCCGGTGTGCTGGTGGGGTGGCACATATGGTCCCAGTGCCAGAAACTGCTGGCATCTGCCAGGGATGAGAGGTCCCTGACAGGTGTGGGGACTTGGTGACAGCTCATAATGTCATTTTTTCACATTTCCCTGCTCTCCAAGTGCTTCCCACATGTTGCCCCTGCTCCCTGCCTGCTGCGGGGGTCTGTGGCCAAGGGTGGGCAGGAATGGGGTGAAGACTGAGCTGTGAGGAGAGGGAAGGTGGGGACAGGCCAGGCTTGGGCTCAGTTGGCACAGTACAAGGTGTGTTTGCATCTCACCAAGGGGGCTGGATCCCACCAGGGATGCTGGATCCCACCAAGGGGGCTGGATCCCACGAAGGGGGTTGGATCCTACCAAGGGGGTTGGATCCCACCAGGGATGCTGGATCCCACCAAGGGGGTTGGATGCCACCAAAGGGGTTGGGTGAGATGTGTCTTCTGCAGCTCTGTACATGGCCCTGACACCCTGGGCAAGGACCCTTGAGGGATCAGCAGCCCTTGGAGATGGGAGCATGACTTTGGGACATCTCTGGGTCCCTCCAATCCAGTCGAGGGACCAAATCCTTTTGGCTCAGGGCTTGTTTGCTGTGTGGCACCAGTAAAAGCAGCCCCGCATCCTGCGCCCCCTCCCCCCCCCCCCCAACACTCCTAATCGCCCTAATCCCTTGAAACAAAGTATTAATCCCGGGGAGCTCAGTAAAGCAGAGCGGGGTTACTGCGCCGTGCCACGGCTAAACAGTGCTCTAATCCCAGAGCAAACTGCTCTAATCCCGCTGCAAGGCTCCCTGCCCCCGCCTGCCAGCGGATCTGTAACCGATCCCACCCCGGGGCAGGGATGCCAGTGGACCAGGGCCACGCTCCCTGTCACCACGGGGAGGGATCGGGAGGGTGGGGTGTCCCCATACAGGGCTGGGGACATCGCAGGTGACGCTGCCGAGGCAGTGGGGCTCCGGAGCCCTTCCCTCTCCCCGCAGGACAGCTCTTGGCAAGGGCCACGCTGGGCTCCTGCCCGCCCCATCGATTGGCTTCAGCAGTATTTAAAGCTCCCGTTTAATTTCCAAATGGAGAGGAGTGGTTTCCACTTGTCTAGCTGGCTGTGAGCATTTCCAGGTCTGCCGGGCTCCGGCACCTCGGGGAGGTGGGCAGGGAGGGGGCACAGAGGGCCTGCTGGGGATGATGGGGGTGACAAGTGCCCAAAGGCAGATACCTGCTGCTGCAGCGGGGCTGGCCGTGCCTCGCTGGCTCGGAGATGTGACGGTGCCGGGAGCTGCAGAGCCCGAACCAGCCAAGCCACGCATGCCTGGCAGCCTGCCCGGGGGGCCATTTCAGTGCACAGGCCGACAGGGAGGGCTCTGCCAGCGGTAATTGCCTCCCTCTCCCCACTAGACGGGAGAAGATGATTCCCTCAGGGCTTCGTGCCCTCCCCTGGCACTGCTGGGCTCGTTCCCGCAGCACCAGGGAGCACCCCGGCAGTGCTGGATCCTCCCCGTGCTGGGGCAGCAGCAGCACCCAGGGCTCCTCATCCTCCCAAACCACCCTGCAGAGACTTTGGTCTCACGACGTTTCCCAGAGTAAGGCATTCCCATGATTCCTGTGCCCAACGGTGCAAATTCCCAGCTCGGCATCCTCCCCGGTGCGTGCTGTCCACTGGCATTCCAGGGATGTGGATCCCACCTCCCATCCCGAGCAGCTTGCAGGGGAAGTTGCTTTATCCGAGCCGGGCAGCGGCACAAACAGTTCCCCTGGGAGCACTGTTATACCCATGCTGTGCTCTGGCCAGTGTGATCCAGTGCCTGCTTGGATAAATCTGCTCCCTAATAGCCTTTGAAACCCGCACATGCAGTTAAAACACTGGCTGAAATATTTATCGAGTCAATTTTCAACTAACATAAACTCTGTGCTTACTAAGGGGGAAAAAAAAAAATCACTCTGGTTTTCCGTGAATCCCAGAAATGCAAATCGAGCAGCCAGCGCCAGGCAGGCTGGGTGCCCACGGAGCCAGCCCCGACCCACCCCGTCCCTCGGGATGCAGGGACGAAGGGGGGATGCTCTGCATTCCTACACTGTCCCTGTCACTCCTGGCCGCGGTGGCCGCTCTTTCTACCTGGCTCCATCTGCTCCTCGCACAAGGGAGCTTTGTTGGCTCCCCCAGCGCCGGTTTAGCAGCTGCTTTGGCCCTTTCCTGTGCAAACATCCCTCCCCGTGGCTGCAGCTCCTGCCAGCGCCGAGGGTCGCTGAGCAGCCTCAGCCAGGCGGGGATGCAGCGAGGAGCCTTTGTCTTCCTCGCAGCGGAGCGGGCGAGGGGAGGGGGGGTAGATTTGCAATGAAAATGGAGTGGTTGCTATTTGAATATCCCCAGCAAAAGAGCCATTAGCGCTAATAACAGCTTTCAGCGCGGTGCAGAGGGCACTTCCCATCCGCAGCCTCAGAGCACTTTGCCGCTGAGCCATTTCCCCAGCGCGCCGAGAGGCTCCTCATCCCGCAGCGCTGGATGCCAAGGCTGCTCCTTCCACTGCCCTTCCAGCGCTGAAACGGGAAGGCACAGGGACTGGGACCCAGCTCCTGCTCCCCAGCCGTGGCTCTGGGGCAGCCAGAGCTCCAGCACGGGGGGCACTTCACTCGTCCTGTCCCACAAGGATTTTCTGTCACCCCCAAAAAGGTCTCTCAGGGACTCCGGGGTTGGGGATAATGTCATTTTTTTCAAATTTCCCTGCTCTCCAGAGGCTTCCCACGTGTTTCCCCTGCTCCCTGCCTGCTGCGGGGGTCTGTGGCCAAGGGTGGGCAGGAATGGGGTGAAGGCTGAGCTGGGAGCACAGGGAAGGTAGGGACAGGCCAGGCATGGTTCATCCTGCAAGGTCTTCCCTCTTCCCTGTGGAAGAGAGGGTGCAGAGGGACACCTGGCAGCCCAGAGATGCCATCAGAGCCTGGCAGGGGCCAGATTAGCTCATCCCACCCAGTGCCAAGGGATCCAGGGAGCGGGAGAGGGACAGGCGGGGAGCTGACGTCGTGTGAGCCTCCCTCTCTGCAGTGGGGCAGGGGCTTGTGGGCAGGTTTTCCGGGCAGGTTTTCCGGGCAAACCCCACAGCTCTGAAGCTGAGATGTTCCTGTAAGAGCAGAACACACGGAGAGGGGCTGGGAGACAAGCTCCGACAGGCTCGGGCGATAAGCAGGAATTAGAAATGCATTGGAAGCTGCTTCAAAGCCCTCCCGATCAGAGCTGCACGTCTGATGCTGCAAATGCTCTCTGCTGAAAGGCAGAGCAGGCAGTCACACGGGCTCCCCCAGCCCTGTGTCCCCAGGGTGACACGGGATCACTGGTACCAGGACTGTGCCTCCCCTGTGCTCCCTGCATGCCCCGGCACAAGTGCCACGTCCTGGGAATGACCTGGGATCACCGGCACCCACGGCCATGCCAAGGGTGCCAGGGGAATGGACCCCCTCAGCACCCAGCTCTCTGCAGGTCCCAGCCCTTTCCTTGGATGCAGGTGTGTGTGGATGCTCCTGGGAAGCCCCCCCTGGGTGTTGGGGGCAGGTTGGGTCTGGTCGGGTCATGCTCGGGGTTTGTGGCCCGAGGCTGCAGTGGGGAGCAGGTCTGTTCTTCCAGAGGTGCTCCAGCAGGGAGGGAGCTGGGAGATGGGCAGCTGACAGATGATGCCATCCAGCCCCTCACCACACAGCTGGGCTGGCTCCTGGGATTGGGTTTCCATCCATCTTTCCAACATGCGGGGGCATCCAGCCCTGTTCTTCCAGCCAGGGATCGAGTGGACACTGGGCAATGCTCTGTGCTGTGCACCCTGGCAGAGGGTGTGTGCAGCTGGCATGTGCCCCCTCTCCAGAGCAGACATCCCAGCTCTGTTTAGGGATCTTCCCCCTCCCTCCTCAGAGCAGCACATTTACCCTGGATCTATTTTATAAACCTTGCCAGGGATGCCAGTGTGCCAGCCTTGAGTCCCACAGGGCCGTGCAGAGGCCCAGGTGCAGCAGTGGGATCCCAGCCAAGGACATTTCCACTGGAAAATCCTGTAAGGGGGAGATTCCAGCCCTCAGACCCTCTCCTGCACAGGGCTGATCCCTCCTGGATGTCAGGAGGCTGAGGATGCTCAGCCCTGAGGGCGAAGGCAGGGTGCCCTGTTGGGGTGCAGGGGTTAACACCAGGGTCCTGCTCATCCTTCCAGCCCCAGGGCCCGTTTCCACGCTGTTTATTTTTATCCTGCTCTTTGATGGATCGGTGCACGGCGTCGATGTTGCCAGAAGATTTTCCCCCGGTTCCATCACACGGCAATTTAAGGTTAGTCCTGCCTGCCAGAACGAATCAAAGGCTTTTAAAAAGCCTATAAAACAGGCATCTATCTTGCCCTGGTTTTATTCCACTTCTTTGTTGATTGCTGAGGTCACCAGCTCGTGTCTCAGGGAGGAATCCAGGTCACCGGTGGCGGTGACGTGGGGCGAGGGAGGCACTCCCTGCCCGGCTCACACACCTCTGCTCCTGCGTGGGGTGCACGTGACACTCGCTCGCCTCTCGGTGCACACACCCCCCCCAGAACGCACTCTGAGGACAGGCAGGACGGGAGAGACCCCGATTTTCAGGGAGCAGCAATGCTGAAAGGCTGGAAGCATCAAGGAGGCTTAAAAATACCTCCCGGAGAAGAGTTTTCTCCTCGCGGAGTTCGCCGGCACCAGCGAGACCCGAGTGCTGGCTGGGAAGGAGTCAGGGGGGCAGGAGGCCCATCCCCATCAGGGCAGGGGTTAAACCTGGGGGACTAGGATGCTGGAGGTGCCCTGCTGGTGGGTTTCGGAACCTCCGAGTGTTCTTGCCACCAAACCAGCCCTATCTCTGCTGTCAGGTCAGATGTTGGGGGCCCCCTGCCAGGCAGCAGCTGGATGCCACTCCAGATGGCCCTCGGGAGTGCTCCAGAGGGCAGGAGGCACAGGGACGCCCACGGAGCTTCACGGCCCTTCAGGCAGTAGCTTAGGATCAGCACAGCCAGAGCGTATCCCTTAATCCTCCTCCCAGCCCGGCAGTTGCCATGGAGAGCGCCACGGAGCACTTCTTGTCACCCCCTGCCCTGGGCCAGACCCTTCTCCCAGCCCTCCCTCTCGCAGTTTTCCCATTCCAGGTGTAAATCCTCACTGTTTCCCCAGTACAGCATCTCTGTGAAAGCACTCAGGTTTTTTCCAGCCTGGCTTTCCTGATCTGCCGCCCTTCCTCCTGGCTGGGACAGTTCACATCTCTCAATCCTTCCCCCCAAAACATCCCACAGCCTTATCCCCCCCACCCAGCACCCTGTGCCAGCCCTCCCTGTGCAAACACCACCTCACTGATCCCAAATCCCACCTCCTGCCAGGCTGGCACGTGTTTTCCCCAAGGAAGGGTCCCTTGGAGAGGTGTCACGCTGGCACAGATGTGGCTACGTGTCCCCAGTGCCTGCATTTTGGGGTGGAAATGGCAGCTCTGACCCGTGGTGGGGCAGAAATCCCAGGTTATTTATAAATCCATGGTTACAGGGCCGACTGTGCACACCCATCTGGGCAGCCAAGAGGGCACGTGGGATCCCAGGCTGCTGCATCCCAGGCTGCTGCATCCCAGCTCCTTCTGCTCACTCCCAGCCCCTGCCAAGCCAGGCTGGGGTTTCTAGAGGGTTATTTTTAAGGCAGCTGGTTTTAGGCTGTCGCTGGCAGTGAGGATCTGCAGGGCCAGAGCAATTTAAGGGACAGTGCAGTTGGAGAGGGGAAGGAGCGGGCGGATGGGCGGGATCCCTTTATCCGGCCTCTCTGATGATTCCAGGAGATCCCAGCTCGCTTGGCAGTTCAAGGGAGGGCAGTAGGGAAGGGGAGGGCACCAGGGATACGTCAGGAGGAGAGGACACATGCCCACATGTCACTCTCTCCTCACCTCCAGTGACCCCCGGGCTGCAGAGCAGCTCTGCCTGTGGCTGGGGGGTCCCTGGGGAGGATGCAGCAAAGTGGTGCCAGCAGCACACCCAGCCCTGGCTGGGGGGAGGAGGAGGAGGAGGAAAAGGAGGAGGATAAGATATCCTCTGAGGTCTGGGCTCAGCACATAACAAAGCCTGGCAGCCTCACAGATTGGGGTGCTGTGGGTCATCAGGGTTGTTGTAACTCCCTCCCGGCCCCACTGCTCAGGGGGTGATCTGTGCCCTCATAGGAGCAGAAACCCCTGAAATCCAGCCCAGGCCCATGGTTTTGTTCTCTCTTTGGCCCCTCCAAGGGAACAGGAAAAGGCACAGCTGCCCCATTGCCACAGACCATGGAGATGCCCAAAGCACACATGAACGAGCTGGTTCTTAGAGTCAGAGAATCATAGAGTCATAGAAGGACAGAATCATAGAATCATAGAATCACAGAATCATAGAATCACAGAATCATAGAATCATAGAAGGACAGATTCATAGAATCACAGAATCAAAGAATCACAGAATCATAGAATCACAGAATTATAGAATCACAAAGTCATAGAATCACAGAATCAGCCGGGTTGGAAAAGACCTCCAAGATCATGAAGTCCAGCCCTTGATCCAACCCCACCATTGTTACCAGACCATGGCACTGATGCCACATCCAGTCTCATCTCAAAAAAACCTTCCTCCAGGATGCCTCCTGCACTCTCCTGCCCCCTGGAGATGCCCAAACTACCTATGAATAAGCTGTGTCCCAGCACTGGACTCTCCCTGGTTTTGTAGATGATTTGGGGGGTTAAGTTTTGGGTTTAGTTCTTGAGAATTGTTTTTGGGTTTGTTTTGGGTTTTCTGTTTTGGTTCTTCCCTGAAACTCCACACAGATCCCAGCCTGCATTAGCTGGCCAGGATTTAGCATTCCTGGCCAGGGATGGGAAGGCTGGTGCTGGAGTGAGCAGGGCACCCCTTCAGCTGCCTGGGAAGCTGCTGCTCTCTGCCTGCTGCCCACCTCAAGAGGGGCATGTCATGGTACCAGATAACTCTGGTAGCCAACAAATGGCTTTGGATAAAAACTTTGATGGATGAGACGTTATAACCTGCCCAGCTGCCTCCCCAGGGATGCAGCTGTCTGGGAGCCACAACCTGTACAGGGACGAGCCCCGGTGCAGATGTGGTGATCAGTGCCAGCTGTTTGCTGTGCCCCACAGCCCAAGCACCGCTCACTACAGCCTCCAAAACATCCAAACGTTGTGTGCAAAGTGCCTGAGCGCCCCCCTTCACCCTCCCTTGGGCACAGGAGTGGCCCCAAGGGAAAGCAAGTGAGAAATCCTCAGCCGTGAGTTGCTTGCTCAAGCAAACCTGCCCGGCACTGGCTCCCAAAAGCATCACTCCAGAGCAGGCACATCCTGCTGGAGCTGAGGCTGCTGAGCTGGGTGATAGCCCAGAGCTCAGAGGGGAACCTGGGAGGACAAGAGCTGCTTTCTACACCAGCCCAGCACCTGAAACCAGGCCTGGATCTCAGGTGGTTTCCTTGTGTGATGGAAGGAGTGTTGGACACGCCTGCCCATGTCCCAGCTGAGCTGCTGCCCTGGGTGTGCTCTTGACGTGGATCAGAGAAGGGAAGTTCTGTGCAGGCTTCAGCAGCCCAGGGCTGTGCAGGAGGGGTCCCAACTGTCCTGCTCCTCTGGTTTTCCCGTTCCTGGTTTCCAACACCTGGCTGCAGATCGGGCTGGAGGCTGGAGCAGCCCAGGGCTGCCATCCCTGCCATGCGAGGATTTTGTACCCAGCCACCCTGTCGTCCCTGCTCTCTCTGCAGCCAACCAGCAGGACCTGGCTGCTCTCACCACAGATGGGCAGCTCCAGGCTCTGGAAATGTGCTGGGATGCTGGAGAGTCCATCTTGGGCCAACACCACTGATGGTGGTGGGCAACGATGGCTGAGCAGCAGCCATCTATCTGCACAATGGCCTTCAAGCCCACCCAGCTGCCTCTGTGTTGGAACACTGGGATGAGCAGGGGCCATTCCAGGATCATTTGGTTTGACCCCAGCAAAGGGCTGAGTGTTTCCTTGTCCCTTGTAATCATGAGCCACAGGTCCCCAAGGAATGGGAAAGGGGGACAGGGGTGGCTGCCATCCAAGTATTTATGGAGAACACCCTGAAGCAGGGCCGGGGAAGATCCAGAGGAAGGGCAGGGGGCTTCACCCATGTCACCTCATGTACTCACAAGAGTTTGACTCACCTTAAAATGAGGGATGGGGCTCCTAAACCCCACACTGCAGTGAGCCAGTGATGACGCCGCTGCCTCTCTGCTGCTGGAAGGTCCCTGTTTATCCCTCTGGTTCCCACCACCCACGGTGTCCCCCCCATCCCCACTGCCCTGGGAGCCCCCTGCAGCCCAGGCAGCCCCAGCCTGGCCAGGGGCTCCTCCGGAGGTGAGGCAGAGCCGGACTGGCAGGAAGCACCGGGAGCGGGTAATGACAACGTGTCCACCCATTTGTCTGTAATTAAAAGTTGTGTGTAGAGATTTCCTGTGACACGTCCCGGGAGTCCAGCTGCAGACACGGTGCCGTTGAAAGCAGGAGATGCTAATGAGTTCTTCTGCATATTAAATACCTTGTTTACACTAAGACAACAGCCGGTGTAGCTGGAGGAAGGAGGGGAGGTGGCTGTAATCTTCACTCCAGCTTTCTGCCCCTCAGGAAGCTGCTGAGCCTGAGCTTGGCCAAGGCTCTCAGCAGGGATGCCACCACCCTGTCTCAAGCCCTGTGTGTTGGCTGCATCATCTCCTCTCTGCTGGGGGCCAGCAGGATGCTCTCAAATCTGCCCAGGGGTCCCCTGAGTGTCGCTGAGCCAGGCAGGATCTGGCCATGCCAAGAGGGCACTGGCACTGAGATCCAGCTGGACTGGGGGGTTTGCTAGCACAACCTGCTCTTCCCCCCCAGTGTGGGGGTCTGAGGTGAGGGGCTGCAGGATCTGTCCTGGTCTTGAGCTGCTGTGGAGA
Organism: Chiroxiphia lanceolata; assembly: GCF_009829145.1. NCBI lineage: Eukaryota > Metazoa > Chordata > Aves > Passeriformes > Pipridae > Chiroxiphia > Chiroxiphia lanceolata. The sequence continues at coordinate 2,391,105 of NC_045651.1, forward strand.
CACAGCCCTGCCCCTTCCCAGCTGGGTGCCCCTCACTGCACTGTTGAGACAACAGGCAACCCAAGCCCAGGGCTCCTTCATGGCTCCAGGGGAGCCCTTTATACCCCTGCACAAGAGCTGGCAGGGCAGGCACAAGGGCAGCAGCTCCAGCCCTGGTGAACCCCAGGCTTGCCAGGTTGGGGGAAGGGGCATGACACAGGCAGTTCCTCCATCTGCACTCAAAGAGCTGGACAAACTCCAGGAAACAGCTCCAAGGACATCAAAGAGACTTAGGACCGCAGTCCTGTCCCCAGTCTGACCCCAAGGTCGCTGCCCAGGCTGTGAGTCTCCCTTCCCAAGCAGCCACATCCCTTGAGCTTCTGCATTCTCCATCCACACCCTGCAAGCTCCCACCACCCATGGCACCCCAGGCACCAGGACACTGTGGGTGGGGGGAGCCCTGCCTGCTCCCCTCTGTGCCAGGGCATCCTCGGGGGGGCTGCTGAGTCCCTGCTGCCCTCAAACCACAGCTTCAGCCCTGCTGCTCATTCCTGCTGCCTTGGGAAGAGCTCCCTGCCCTGCCGCCGGGGTGACACACACGCGGGCCTCACATGTGCCTCCCTCCTGGCCCGGCGTTATTCCAGATCCTCCTGCTGAACACGTCCCGTGAAGCCAGGCTGGGCTGAATGATTGATGTGATCGCTGACAGGTTGCCTGAGCTGGGCACTGGGGAAGTGTTTCTTCCTCCAGCTGCCTCCAGGGACAGGCGAGCGGCAGCGCCAGGAGCAGGCGGGGAGGGCTCGGCTCTGCAAAGACAGAGCTGGTGTCGAGGGAGGACTGAGCTGGGCTCCTCGGGGATGCACACCCCATATCCCACAGGCAGCAGCTGGACCACAGCATCACCCCTGTTGTGTTTTCCCCTTGTTCCCTGTAGCGCCTGGAGCAACTTCTTGAAGTGTGGTCCCCAGCCACACATGCCTGAGCGAGCCAGGCGAGGGTGAAGCCCGTGAGCGGAGCCACAAATGCCTCCAGTGGAGGAAAAGCGAGCAGTGGGAACGTGGAGCTGCCTTGGCTTGTGTCAGGCTGCAGAGGAGTCGGGGCAGGAGGGACCCTGGACCCCAGTGAGTGCTGGGTGACAGCAGCAGGTCCCTTTGGCAGCTGTTTAATCCCGCTCTGCTCCCAGCACACCCCAGCCCCAGGCACTGCCCCAGCTCCAGGCAGCCTCCCCAAAGCCCCCCTCCCCTTATCCCTGTGGCTGCACCCTGGGATAAGAGATGCACCGTGGGGAGAGTTTGGAGGCTCTGGGTCAGAAAGGTCCAGAGAGCACTGCCCATGTACCCCCACATGGTGATCTGCACCCAGACTGCACCAGCCAGAGCCTGCTCACCCCACTGTGCACCCTTAGGGCACTGGCACTTCCCATCCCCATCAAAAATCCCCTTTATCCACTTCCAGGGCACCATCAGACTGCTTCCCTGGTCAGTCCCACACTTCATGTCAGAGAGGAGCATGTCTGACTGGTCCCCTCAAGGTCTTCCCCATCTTCTCAGCACTCCCTGGGCAGAGGGGGAAGGATGGGGCAGAGGGATGGATGGGGCTGCCTGGCAGGAGAGGCACCAGGGGCTGCTGAGGGCACACAGTGGGTGTAGGACTGAGAGAGGCTTGACCCCAATGCTCATGATGGCTGTGGGAGGCTTTTTTGAGGGAGAAAAAAAATGTATTCTGGGGTTCAAAAGAGCCTTGGGGCAGCAGGGTGAGCCCCTGGGGTGTGTCCCCTTCTCCATGGGCATGGTGTGGGGCACAGTGCCCTGCTCTGCTTGGCAGGTTGGTATCCCTGTCTGGGTGATGGGTGTCTCCACCGTGGGGACCCCCTGCCTGCACAGGTCCCCAGAAGCAGCCAAGATGCCACCAAGCTGCCACCAAGTGCCATGTGCTGATGCCTGCCCACAGTCACCAGGTGACCCATTTCCCTGCCACCCGTGGGGCTGGCAGAAGCGGAGGGAACCAGCTCAGTGCCAACCTCAGCGTGTGGTTACTTGTCCTTGACCCCAGTCAGCAGTTTCCCCGTCCCACCTGCACCCTCGAGCCTTGCCCACCCCTCCCACCACTCCCCCAGCCCGCCCAGCCCTGGCTTTATCCGGAGTTGCCAATCGCGAGCGTTTTAAATGTTAATGACGACGTTTCAGATTTGTAGTGGAAACTAATTAAAATTGTTATTGTTAGCGGGTTTGAATTGCCCAGGTGTGAATCATTATCCTCATTAAAATAATCAGGGAGACGGGGATGTGACAGGAGAGCAGATGGATGAGAAGCAGCCTGAGCCAGCGACCCCGGGTGGCCGGGGAGCCCTGGTGCCCACGGGGAGAGGGGGCACCCCTGCCCAGGGGGGCACAGACCCCCAGGTCCAGCCCAGCCTGGCATCTCCTGCCTGGTCCTGCCCCATGGAATGTGCCCCGCTCATGGTCCCACATGCCAAAGACCGCAGGGTTCTGCAAAAGTGGAGTTCTGGGAATTTTCAGAGCCGGAGTAACGCCAGGGGAGAGGCTGCAGGGCTGGAGGGGGTGATCATCCATCAGCCCTCAGCATCCCTCCTGCTCCCACCTGAGCCAGCCCACCGTGCTTCCTGGCTGTGCCCAGGTGCCAGGGGAAGGTGGCAGCGCCCTGGCTGCACAGATTCACTGCAACAGCGGGGTCTGCTCCCTGGGAACGGGATGAGAAATCCCAGCACAGCCTGTCCCACCCTCGGGAGAGGAGCTGGAGGCTGCGGGGCCCTGCCTGTGCTGCTCCTGCAGCTGCCAGAATTGGGGAACATGGTGTGGCTCCCGATCCAGCCCTGCCGGAGCCAGTCGGGCTGTGAAGCGCCCGGGGCTGCTCCTGCCCCGGGTGGACCCGCGTCACCGCAGCTGCTCCGGGCCCCGGAGCTCGTCTGCCGGGAACAAGGGCCCCTTTCTGCCCCGTGAATGGGCTCAGTGTGTGCAGCCCCCGGCGAGACCCCGCAGCCCCAGACCAGCCGCGGCTGGGCGGCAGGGCCGGGGTCAGGGGTACCCCGCGGGCACGGAGCTATTCAGGGGATATTCAGGGAAAGGGCACGGACCTCCCAGCGCTCAAGGTCGCCTTTGTGCCATGAATCCCAGAGCAGGGGCTCCGCCCGGGGCGGCGGCAACACCAAAGGGAGGAATGATGGCACATGGCCAGCGCTGGGGCTCTTTGCTCCCAGTCCCCCCCTGCAGCGGGTTGTGTTCCTTGTCCCCAGCTGTGCCCAGTGGCTCTGGCGATGCTCTGGATGGTCCCCTGCCACTGGCCACCAGGACTCCAGCCGGGAAGGGTGACACAGGGAGCTGTGTGGCAGCTGTTTGCCAGGCACTGGCCACGGATGGCTGCGGGAATGTGCTGGCCAGGTGGCACTCAAGACTAGCTTATCTGCTGATGTTCTCATCTATTGACAAATCTATTATTGATGATATACTTTCCTGGACTTGGCAGAGCTCTGTTCGTGCTCCAATCATATCCATCAAATAAATCTCAGCCGGGCTTCGCCATCGCTGCTGAATTAATTATCCCCAGATTGTTTTTTCATAAATATTTGACAAGCACTAACAATGCAAGGCGTGAAGCCCCCTGGTAATTCTGTGGCTCCAAATTCCCTTTAAGAGGTAGCTGTCACCTCCAGCACTGTAGGACCAGGGTGGCTTCAGGGCAGATGTAAAGGCTGGGGCAGGACCTCAATTGAGGACCTGCTGCTCCCCCCTGGGCTTGGGGGATTTCACACAGTGAGGTGTAAACAGGGCACAGCACTGAGACCCAGCTAATTCAAGCATCAAAGGCAGCCTGAAGCAATAAGGACGACAAACTGGCCCCACATGGACAGATGAGGGTTTTACTGGACGAGGATCCTTCCTGCAGGGTGTGGTGCTCCTGGGGCTCTGCACAGCAGGGCTGCTCAGCCCCTCTGTGACAGCACAGCCAGGCTGGGGAATCATGGAACATCCTGACATGGGAAGGTCTCACAGGGATCACCAAGTCCCACCAAGGCCCTGCACAGACACCCCAACAATCCCACCCTGTGCCTGAGAGCATTGTCCAAACACTCCTTGAGCTCTGGCAGGTTTGGAGCCGTGACCATTTCCCTGGAGTGGGGCACATGCTTGGGGTGTTGGGATGTTTGAGTATTATTCAGCAGAAAGTCTTGGCATGATGTTTGTTTGGTGTCACTGAGCTGGGATTCAGGATGGAGCGGAGCCCCTGGAATGGGGAACCCAGTATGGGGTGGTCTGTGGGGCACGTGTGGCTCTGCCCAAGCCTCTCTTCTCACTGATACCTTCAGCTGCCCCTGCCCTTCCTGGAGGGCCCCCAAGCTCTCTTGAGGGCACAGAGGCACAACTTCCATGTGGGGCTTGGCCCTGGGGATGGGCTTCAGGCCTCCAGCCCGTCCAACACCCAAGCTGAGGGTTTGCTGCAGCATCTGGGGAAGGGCACCGGGGAGCAGGAAGGTGGCCTGTGCCAAATGGTGCCCTGCTGAAGGGCTGCATGGCTTGGGGCACCCCATGGAAACCCATCCCTGGTGCTGCAGGCACCAGGAGGGAGGAGGGATCCAAGAGCAGTCAAACTGCCAGCGGCCAGAAGCCTGGCAGGACCGACACAAACCCCCAGCAATAACTGGAGGCGGTACAAGTCCGGCTCAAACCGAATCGAGGAGAAAAGCTGGAAGCTTCCCAGCAAAGCCTGCAGTCAGGAGGGAAATCTTTGCTGGAGCAGAACCCACCACAGCCGGTCTGCAGATCTCCCTGAGCATGGGTGGAACCAGCAGCCAGGATGCTGCTGGCTCTGCAGAGCAGGACAGCAGATACCCAGAGAGTCCCCAGGGGCTCTGGAGAGCCACAGATCTGAGCAGGCACGAGGCACTCAGCACTCAAGTGAAAAATGGTCTCGTTGTGTTGCACTTGGAGCCTCAGAGCTCAGGCTACCCCAACATCACAACATCCTTCCTCCCTTCTCCTGCTCACCTCACACCCAAAGTCAGGCAGCCAGCAGGTGCCATGGACCTTCCCCCACCTCCAGAGGCTCTTCACACCTGGATGAGGTCCCGGCATCCACTTTGGGACAGGCACGAGCTGAGGACACAGCTCAGATAACACCACCTTGGCTGACAGGAGAAAGACCTCCAGGCAGACCCTCACATGGATTCCTGGGATAAACTGGCAATGAACCAAAGTGTGGATGCTGAGCTAGGCTGAGGCTGGTAAATTAAAAGGAGAGAAAGGAGGCCAAAAGCACCCGAGAGAGGCTGAGACTGAGGCTGGAACCTTCTTTGCAGAGACATGTCAAGAGTGTGCTGAGAGTGGGAGCATGAAGCCTTCCCATAGGGAATGGGCTGGCACAGGGAAGGGTGACTCTCAGCTGGTTCTAGGAGTTATCAAACAATTAAAGAAGTGATAAATTTAGCCTGTGGAACAGGAAATTGGCAATAATGCAGAAATGAAAGGAAGCAGTTGCGCTAACTGCTGGGCACTCTACAAAATTGGCTATAAAAAAGAAGGACTGCCATAAATATAAGGGCGGCCAGGAAAGGACATTGCTGGTAATGAAACCCCTGCTCCCCACGTGGGAAATGGGGAGACACAGAGCTGGAGATGGGAAAATATCAACCGTGGCTGTGCTCAGTCAGGAGGCACAGCTGAACAGCCAGAATGGGCAGCCAGAAGCAAAGCGTGTGCTGGGCTCGCTCACCCCTGCTCTGAATTGATGGTGTTACACTGAGAGGCTTCAAAACCGAAATAAAACAGCCCACCACACTAAAGATGCCGACCACAGTGCTGTCCTGAGCTCCCACAGAGTCCCGAGGAGAGCTAAAAGTGCCCCTCGGATACTCGGACAGACAGCGGGATGATGGGCGAGCTAATTGCCTCTGATTGCATCGCATCAAACCGGCGCATAACAAATGCCAGGGTGGGGTCAGGCAAGTGGAAATTTGCAATTTCAGCCCACGGAAATTGCCTTTGCAGCCCTTTCCCCAGCAAACAGCAGTTCCTCGGGCAGCTCTGGGCAGGGAACACCGCCGGAGCCATCCCCCTCCTGTGCGAGGCAGCAGCAACAACAGTTTCCCGACAAAACCGAGCTAATGAATTGTTAACATTGACTGGAGCTATTTTCAGCTGATCCAGGACAAAACATTCAGCAAAATTCCAGCTACAGGGAGGAAGAAAACCCAACAACACAGCTGCTTTGTGTTCAAGAGGCAGGAAACTGGCTCTCATGGGATGCGGGCGAATCAAGGGCCCCTTGGGCTGGTGGCCACGACCCCTCCATTCCCTCTGCTGTTGTGTAGAGAGGGTTGGAGGGGTTTCACTGCTCTGCTGCCAAGTCCTGAGCTGGGTTTGACTTGTCCAGGCCACCACCAGGCAGGTCTTCATGTTGGGGCATCCTTGGTGGGGCTCAGAGCAGCTGATGCCTAGGAGCTTGTGAACAACCAAGGTCTGTGCCCTGAAGGAACCTCCCATGGCAGTGGTCACCACGTGTGGATGAGCTGTCGGAATTCTGAGGACATGGCCCAAGCACAAAGCTGGTCTGGGGGAGTGCTTTGAGGTGCCCATCACAGAGATGGGGGTCTCTCTCACCACAGAGCTGCTGAGATGTCCTACAGCCCCCCCAGCCCCAAAACAGGGGGAGTGGGGAGCTAAAGGGGGCATGAGAATGGCTGATGAGGATCTCGGGGTGGGGGGGTATCTGTGAAACCACGGGGAGCTTAGGGGTCCCCATAGACATCAGCTCTGGGGAGCTGCTGTAACACACTTGCTCAAGGCCCTGTGTGGTGCCAACCACCTAGGGCAGTGTCTGAGCTTTCAGCCCACTCCTGGCTCATCCCTGGCTCATCCCTGGACTGTGCCATGGATGCCAGCCTGCTCTCACAGTCTTGCAGTCCTCTGCCCCAGAGCCAGCCTTCAGCCCTTCTGTGCCTGCAGCGGGTCTGACCACCTCTGTGGCCAAGAGAGCAACTGAACATCCGTTCCAGGCTCCATTTCCACAGAAATGAGCTTGGCTTCAGGCACAGAGACCTCGGGGAGAGGCACTACAGAGGAAACACTGTTTTATAACACCCTCCCGCCCATCTGTTGTGGTCCTGAACCTCCATCTCAACAAATGTCGCTTCCCCTGCACCAGTGCAGCCCCCCCTGCTCAGCTCCCTGCCCCTCTGAGCACCCCCAGCCCCTCTGTGCTGCAGGTTCCCCCAGGCTGATGGATCCTGCCCCATCTCTCCCCCGTGTCCATCCCATCCCCGTGGTCTGGGTGCTTGGTGGGGACCATGGGCTGCTGCAGAACAGGTTGAGGTGACCCTGGCAGTGCCCAGCATTCCTGAACTTTGCCTGCATGGAATACCACAGTGAGCATGGTGGGGGTCTGGAGAGGGAGGCAAATCCCTTGGCATCTGGGGAAGTGGCTCCTGGCTCGGAAGGAGGGTTGATTTGAGCATCTCCACGGCCCAAACGCCCCGATACAGCCCGAGGAGAGCTCCAACCACAGGAGAGGACATGGTGCTACACGAGACCCACAGCACCGGCTGGTGCCTCTGCAGGAAAATTGGTCCAAGACTAAAAATACCCTCACCTTTCAAGGCAGACTCTGGCAGCAAAGCAACAGGCTCATCATGTGGCAGCAGCTGGAGCTGGGAAGGGAATTTCCATCAGGCACTGACCGTGGCACAGTGCACGGGGGAGCGGTGGGCACGTGGCAGTGCCCCGGAGCAGGGGGGAGGCTGAGGCTGATGGAGGCACAGCACAAAGTCTGCAGTGCTGAGGAGGGAAGGGATGAGTCACCTCGTCTGTGGAGAGCCCACACTCACCCCATCTCCCACCACTAATTAATGCCAACACTAAATACAAACACATCCACGTTAGTCACTAATGGGACGTGGACGGGCTGAAATGCGGAGCCTTCACCAGCACTCGCTTTAAAAATGAAACAAACTCCCACGTGGAAACCTCCAGCTCCACTTGAATCTGCTAATTTATTCCCCTTCCTGCTGCTCAGCCTGCAGACATGCCCCAGCATGTGTGATGAGCCCACAGCCGGCTCTGGAGCTGCCCGTGCCCACCTTAACTCTGCTGTGCACCGGGAAAAGAGCAGCCGTGATGCCAGAAAGGGGCAGGGGAAAAGGGGAGAGCATGGGAAGAGCTGAAAGCCTGTGAAGGATGCAGGGCAGGATGCAGCTCCGAGACACAGAGGATGGAGGAGATGAAGAAGCCCCGTGGAAGAACAACCCCCAGCTAAACCACACAGGGCTCCAGTGGGTACAGGGGGCCACACTGCACCACTCTGGCCCCAATCTTTCCCGGATCATGAGTCCCGTGGCACCCACGGGGGTTTTTATAGATCACAGCTCTCTGCTCTCCCAGCAGGCAGTGGCTGGCTGTGTTAACTCACAGTGCTCAATGCAGCTGGTGGCCGTGACCCCACATTCCGCAGGCTATGGAAATCAATATCTGCTCACCAGGCACTGTGAAATCCATGGGGTGGCATGTGCACTGCTGACTTTGTGGAAAGGCCATCCTGCTCTGCCAGGGTTATCCTGGGATGGGGAAGCACAAGCCATTTGCTCCCACTGCTCTCAAGGGGCTGGGCATCAGCATAAGCTGGTCCTTTTGGGAAGCATCTGCTATCGTTTAATATAAATAATGAGGCTGAATCCCCACTGAACTCAAACAGGCTCTGAGTAGCTCCTAGACTGGCATCCTGGAATGAGTGGAGGTGGCTAGTCACTGGCCACTGCATGCCACCCTGATGCCCTGGTGCACCCAGGTCTGCAAGCTCTGCCTGGGGACTGCTGCTCCTGCTCCCTCCTCCTGCCACCTCCAGCCTGGGCACTGCTACTCCTGCTCCCTCTTCCTGCCATCTCCAGGCCAGCTTGTGCAGAAGCAAAGAAGCAGAAGCTGCAGTGCAGCAGGGACCCAGCTAAGCCCACAGGGCTCATGGCATGGGGCAGGCAAGCCCACAGATCCCCCCGTGACTCCCAGCGATGGGGAGCCCCTCTGGCTGCTGCCCATTCCATCACCAAGGGCTCCAGAGAGATGCTGGGGGCAGAGACTGGTGCACAGGCAAGGACAGGGTGCCCCAGCACCCTGTTGGTCCCTGGGGTCCAGCAGAGCCCCTGTGGGGCTGTGGGGCAGCTGGCTGTGGCTGGCTGGCTGGCAGCCCCCACACACCCCTCTCTCAGCTGGGCCCGGCTGCCTGGGCACCTATGGATAATCCATCTGCTGAACATGCTACAGGCCATTAGCTTTAACTAGAGGGAGTTGCAGGGAGAATCATTAAAGGAAAAGTTCACAATGCAATTAATAAAGCACCTCATTAGGTCTCTTCCCTCTGCGAGCCTTCAGCTCCCGCTACCGGCTCGTGCAGGTCTGGTGCTCTTGCTCCCAGTAAGGAGACAACTCCCAGGAGATGCTTTTGCTTTCCTTTTCCTCTCAGGAGGCAGCAGGTGCCTGGAGATGGCACTGCCAGGGTGCTGCTCTGGGAATGTGGCTGGTGCCTGGATGGGTTTTATCCCACCACTGTCCTGCCCAAGGGTCTCACAGCCCCAGGATCCTGCAGGACAGCTCTTCATGCCCAGGGCACAGAGAGGGGCAAGCAGGATGCAAATCCATCACTGGAGGGGGGGATGCAGAGGGAATCTGCCCCCATGCAGACACCAGGACCTGCCCTGCTTTGCCCATGTGGTCCCATTTGCTGGGTGGGAGCCAACAGCCTCTTCAGGGCTGCTGATACTTCAATCTTGCACTCCTGGGGCTTGATTCCAACCAACGGCAGACTCTTTACCCTCTCTGGCTCTCTCTGCCCTCCTCCCCACGCTCACGAGAGCCCTGCTGCCAGGCAGTGCCAGTGCAACAGGGCAGGGGGGTTCACCACCCTCCAGGAGTCATAGTGAGTCCAAAAGGAGGCCAAGGGCTGCACTTGGGGATTTGCCACCCAGAGCCTCCCTGGGGGTCTCCTGTGCTGGATCCTAACCCTCCAGAGGGTGTGGAAGGCTGAGCCCAGGCTCCAGGCTGTCTCCTGGCTGTGCTTGGCTGGAGATGGTGGCCATGAGCAGGGCTGTGATGCCACCCTTGGCCACCACCAGGCACAGGGACTATTTTCAGAGGCTGATTTTGCATCTCCTTTCTCATCCACACAGGGTCCCTTTTGCTTTCCTGTGCCAGCACCCAGGGGAAGCTGCTCCCAGAGCCTGGGACCTACTCCCAGAAGTGTCTGTGCAGCAGCCCAGGGGGACACCTCTTGGAAGCACCAGGAAAAGGCCAGTGCCAGGAGGTGTTGTCATTCCTGACTGCTCTTTTTGCTTCCAGCTGCTGTCTCACATCACTGCCTCTTTTTAGGTTTCTGTCATCTTGTCCTGACCCTTGAAAAATCTCCAAGGTCTCGGCACCTACTGGGATGGAGGGTGGTCCCAGGACCAGCACTGCTCTGAAGCCTTCAGGGGGCTGTGCTGTGCCCCAGCAGCCAAATGCCAAGGGGCAGAGGTGTGTGGAGCAGCATCCTGACCCCAGCAGAGATCCCACAGCAGGGAAAGCCCAGCCTGGTGGGGTTGGGGGCTTCAGAAGCAACCACTGGCCATGCAACCAGGTGAGAGGAGACCAGAGGTCCTGGGAAACAGTGGCAGCTCTGGACAGTGGAGCATCTCTGTGGGATTCAGGGCTGGATTCAGTGCTGCCCTTCCTTGCAGGAAGTATTTCAAGGCAATAAGGGAACCCAGCAGAGCAGGGAAACATCCTGGGCAAGAGGGATCTAGGCATGGATGTGGACAGGGCTGGAGATGTGAGAGCTGTGACCCTCCTGGTGATGGATCCCTGTGGGAAAGGGAAGCAGTAAATGCCAATGACTTGCATTTCTCTCCATCTGCAGGCCCAGCAAGGGGCTTGTCCAGAGGGAAGAGAGGCAGGACCCCATGGGAAGCCATCAAGACCGATGTCATATCAGAGAAAGGATCACTGAGGAAGGCGGGGAACACTTCTAACCCCACACAGAAGCCCTAGAGAGGACAGAGGAGACCCTCCAGGCCCCATTCCTACATTTGCTTGGGACAAGCTGTCAGTCCTGCACCGCGAGATGCTGGAGCGCGTGGGCAGGGCTTGGAGGGGGGGCAGCAGATTTCACATCTAAATCAGTCTCCTTCTGTCCTAATCTCAGCCAGTACAAGTGGCTTAACCCATCGGACCAGCTCCAAATCCTCCTCTCCTCCTCCCGATCCCACTTAAGCCCCGAGTTTTCCCCCTTGATAATCTCTGATTCGCTGGGATCACGGGATTGCTCTGCCAACTGCACAAATCCAGATGCTTTGCTGCTGCCTGGGTATCCAGATGGGAATGGATGCAGATGGTGAATCTTAAAGACTCCTTCCTGCTCTCCAGCACCGCCCCAGTCCTGCTGCTCCCCTCCCATGGGGCCCAGTAAAGCAAAGCCATGGCACTACACAGGAAGAGATTCCCACATCCCATGACATTCCCAGGCTCCAGTGGCAGAGCACAGGGTGCAGACGTCCCTCTGGGAACCAGGATGGGATACAGGATGTCCTGGCCAGAACTGGTGCACAGTGATGGATGTAGAGGGGATGGTGACCTGGGACACAGGTGCTGTGTGGGCTCCAGAACATCCCAGCGGTGGGGAGCTCTTCCTGAGGGATGGAAATCAGGGCCAGGGATGGAAAACAAGACAGGGGATGTTCTGCTGTGCCAGCCACATCCTTCAGGGTCTGTGCAACACCCTCTGCACAGCATCTTGCTTCTGAGATGGCTTCACCAGTGCAGCTGTGGGGACCAGAGGGACAGGCAAGGAGCTGGAAGCATCTCCAGGCTGCTGGAAGCTGCACCCTATGGCACATGCCCTCTGCAGACCCCAAAAAACACATCGAACCCACTTCATCCCCTCCTCTGCTCCTGCCCCAGCAATCACTGGACAGGACATGTCTGCACAAAAGCAGGGGACAGGCTGGACAGACCCTGCCGAGCTCCTGGTGCGTCTGAGTCACGTCTTCCCTCTCTGGACACATTATCCAAGGGGAAAATCCTGACATCAGAGGTCAGGGAGCCACCAGTGCCTAGCAGTGGCCAGCTGCCCAGCAGCACATATCCCACAGCACCCCTTCTTGTAGGGAAATGTATCGTCATTGCCAGTCTCCCAAATTTCCCTCTCTGAAATCTCCCCTAAGCTGGGAAATCCCTGCCTGCAAGGAATTAGCTCAGCACTGCTACATTGCAGCCATTTTGGAGGCATTTTCCTTCTATTTCTTTTCTTTTTTTTTTTTTTTTTAGCTTGGATTCCCTACAATGTTTCCCACCCCCAGGAGTGGGCTCCGTGTGCTTTTATCTCCGGAAGCATGGACAGAGTGCCCCCGAGCAGCGCATCCGGGGAGGGATGGAGGAATAAACGGCTGGTGCTGGAGCACAGTGGGCTTGGCTCTGCTTTCACATAAGGGTTTCCTTCATCTCTCCTTATGCCTAATGACATTTGTCTAATTAGGGACGTGCCCAATTGTTTCACTCAGCAGGAGAAGGGGCTGCTTTGGCTGGAAATCGCAGCGCCGAGGGGTCTGCGGAGCCCCGAAATGCATGAGATGGAGATGAGAGAGAAGGATTATATTCAGGTGCTCTGTTCTGTCAGAGAGCCTTTGATTTGGTGGATTGTGTAGCATGAAAGGCCAGGCTTGTTACAGCCTTTGTGTGACTAAGAGTAAGATATTAAAGTTTGATGCACTGCTCTGGGAGACGCTACGTGATGGATACAGAAGACTTCCTCGGCATTGTAGGAGCTGTGGAGGGCCTTTAGGATCTTTGGGGGCTGTTTGTTATATATTTCCTTGCCTAATGGCTTGCACGTGAGCAGAGTGCTAAGGTCGAGTCCAGATTGCTGATGTGACCTTGGCATATGATTTTCATAGGCAGGAACGTTCGGTTCTGCGCCGTGAGCGGCTCCTCATGAATTGCAGGCAGTGACCCTGGGTGTCAGCAAGCAACCTCACTTATTTCATTCCTCACACTTTAGAAAGAGTTATGGCTCGCATTACTGGGATGTTTTCTCCGCACAGAGTCCTGCAGTGGTGGGTGGGAAGGCTCCTTGGAGATCCCTGCTCCTCTCTGGGGTTGTATCCGGTACTAGCTCAGGCTGTGGATACACTCCAAGGACAGAGATACCTTCATCTCCCCCAGTGACTCCTGTGTCAGGGGACACAGGCAGCAGGATTTGGGCTCGGACTGGGTTTACAGCAGTTTATCCCACCCAGGAGCCCCCTGCCCATTCCACCCCTCTCCCCTTCCCTTTCCCACCGATCATAGAATCACAGAATCAGCTGGGTTGGAAAAGACCTCCGAGATCATCAAGTCCAGCCCTTGATCCAACCCCACCGTGGTTCCCAGCCCATGGCACTGATGCCACATCCAGTCTCTTCTTAAACACCTCCAGGGGTGGAGAATCCACCCCCTCCCTGGGCAGCCCATTCCAATGGCTGATTGCTCTCTCTGTAAAGAATTTCTTCCCAATATCCAACCTAAACCTCCCCTGGCACAGCTGAAGACCCAGCCCTCTTGTTCTACTGCTCGTTCCTGAGAGCAGAGCCCGACCCCCACCCGGCTACAACCTCCTGTCAGGGAGTTGCAGAGAGTGAGGAGGTCTCCCCTGAGCCTCCTCTTCTCCAGGCTGAGTCCCCCCAGCTCTCTCAGCCTCTCCTCACAGCACTTGTGCTCCAGTCCCTTCACTATGGGATGGATGGAGCAGGACTGTGGCCAGGGACAGGACCCTGCTGTCACACCCCCAAACCTTTGGTCCTGCCATGCACAGCTGTGAGGAGAGGACTGGTCCCCATGGAGAACTCAGGGAGCCCATGATGTCAAAGCCACCTGAGACTTCCTGAATGATGGATCCTGGACAACCACAGCACAGCCAGAGGCCTCTTCAGGCAAACCTTGGGGGCTCAGAGCCTAGTGAGCAGTGTGTCCACCCCAGAGCTGCCTGGGTCACATCCCTGGAGCATCCACAGGTATGTGTTTGCATTTGGCTGTCGGTGCACAGGGCCAAGTCTCTCCCTCAGCCCCTCACCAGGGCAGGGCAGAGGGAATAGGTGTTCCTGGTAGTGCTTTTGCTGGTGCGCCCACATCCACAGGGAAGTCTTTCCAGCACCAAGCACTGTGGCAGGTCCATCCCAAGGATGCTCCAAGGACTCCAGGCTCCAGACCTAAAGCCCCCCTGGCTGCAGGGAGGAAGCGATCAGTCCTGAGGACAGCTCTCCTATGACACATTTCCTAGGACTGTGTCTTCCATTCTTGCTTTAACCTTTTCTGGTGACTTGTGGTGGCTGTGTTAAACAATGATATGCCTGCAACATGACAGTGATTTGTTTAAAGAGCCCACACTCGTCCTTGTTAGTGCTCTGACAGTCCTGTCAAAAGCTTCTGCACATTTTTCAGTTCTCTCCCTCATTTGCTCCTGTCACCATGGGAAAATATCCAGATAACAACGGCCCTGGTGGCATTTGATCAGCTCAGGGGCCTTGGCTTGGCTGCCTCATCCCTGCCCAGCATGTTGAGCTGTGTCTGGTGAGCCTGGGGATGCGTCCTGAGCCTGGCTCAGGCCTCCCCACTGCCCTGGCTGGCCCCCAGCAGCAGCATCACCAACGAGCCTGAGGGTTTCAAACGGTTTCCCAGCTCTCAAAACCAGAGCATGATGCTGATCCCATGCCCTGATGCCACTTCACAGCCTGGATTTGGGATGGCTTGATCCAGAGGATGGGCTGGGGAAGGAGCAGGAGCAGGTTCCTGCCCAGCTGTAGCCATACAGTGGAGCGGGTAGTTTGGGAATTTAACAGCTGTCCCAAAAAGAGCATTTTCCAGCTAAAAGAGAAGGATTTCAGGTCTCTGCTGCTCTGTCCCCAGTGGGTGACTGTGCAGAAAGGGGATGGAGCTGCCAGGCCTCAGACTGAGCATAACCAGTGCAGGCAGAGCATTAGGGATGCAGGAACTGGTCCTCTCCGGGGATATGCCTGGAGGGGGGTGCCTTTCAGAGTGTTTAAGAGCTAATGCTTCCACGTCCAGGGAACTCCCACATGGATGAACTTCAGGGCTGAGCATGGCAGCAGGGAGAGGAGGTAGATTTACGCTGAGGTTTGGGTAAATTGCAGTGAGTTTGAAGGTGGTGTGACAGGACTGGGAGCACCAAGGAGCAGACTCAGTGTGCAAACACAGCAGCCTACTCTGAGCTGAGAGTTTCTGGCCTGGACCACGTGGTTAAAGTTGGGAAATTCACAGAATCACAGAATATTCTGAGTTGGAAGGGACCCACAAGGATCTTCGAGTCCAGCCCTTTAGTGAATGGACCATACAGGGATCAAACCCACAACCTTGGCGTTGTTAGCACCAGGCTCTGACCAACTGAGCTAATCCAGCTCAAGGGGTTCCTCTACTGTAACTCCTGCAGTGACCTTGGAGAAGGAAGCAGCGTGGGGAGACGGAAATTGAAGTTGAAAAGAGGCATCCACAACTGTCTGCAACCCTGCACTGGGCTGAGCAGACCTTCCCAACCCACGAAATCTCCTCCCACGGGTATGAGCAACACAAGGCATCTCCATCTCAGCCTCCTCACACACAGACACCCCCTGCACCCTGCCCGGGGGGACCCTGGCCTGTCCCCTCTCCCTGGGCTCCAAGAAGGCTGCACAGGTGCCACATCCAACTCTGCTGCCTCACCTGGGACCCGGCCATCTCACCCTGCCCATTCCATGACTCCCACCCACCCCGGCACATCGGAGACCATCCTGGATCCACAGAGCCACAGGGAGATGCTGAGCCCAGAGAAACCCATTTCCCAGAGATAATGTTATATTTCCAGAGTGCGTGTAGACAAATACGGCCAAATGTTCCCCTCCCTGAAGCCATCAAAGCACCAATGACTCCGTAATATTTAATGGCTTGTTTTGCTCCCTAAATGATACAATGAAAAGGATTATTAATGTTAATAGCATTCTTATCATATTTTAATAGCATCATGTATAACGGAAATGTCATCTCAGCACATATTTCTCTTGCTCTCACCCAGGGCGCGGAGTAATCATACTCCAGAGATGTGGAGAGGGAAGAAACGTTGGGCAACAGGGTGGAAAAGGGGGGCTGGGGCCTGGGGAGAAGCTGGACTCGGCTGGCTGGAGAGAGGGGATGCAAAGACATGAGAAGAACTGCTTCCCTGTAGGCAGGGGAAGGAGGGAAAACAAAGGGCCATGAGGGATGATGATGGGCAGGGGAAGGATGTACAAGATGGGCACAGAAAGGATGCCGAGAATGGGAAGGGGAAGGATGTCTGGGATGGGCAGGGAAAGGATGCCCAGAATGGGAAGGGGAAGGATGTCTGGGATGGGCAGGGAAAGGATGCCCAGAATGGGAAGGGGAAGGATGTCTGAGATGGGCACGGGGAGGGTGCATGAGATGGGTAGGGAAAGGATTTACAAGATGGGTGAAGGAAGGATGCACAGGATGGGCAGAGGAAGGATGCACAGGATGGGCAGAGGAAGGATGCACGGGATGGGCAGGGGAATGGTGGATGGGATGAGCAGGGGAATGGTGGATGGGATGGGCAGGGGAAGGGTGGATGGGATGGGCAGGGGAAGGGTGGATGGGATGAGCAGGGGAATGGTGGATGGGATGCACAGGGAAAGTGCACACGGGATGGGCAGGGGAAGGATGGCCAAGGCAGCCCCAGGCAGGCCCCAGTGCATGCAATGGAATCCTGGGCATTGACAGGACCACTTATACTGAGGGGGGTGAAAATAGCACTCATCCCCTGCAGTCACCAGATCCACTTAATCCCTCAGGCCTGGAAAGGGCTGGATCCCCCAGACAAGGAGGGTCAGGCCATCACTCCCCCAGGATCCCCCGGGACCTGCCAAACCTGTTATTGCTACCACTTCTTTTCCTGACACACAGGGCTCCATCAAGAGCAGCTGTCAGTGCCACACTCCAATTTCCAGCGGATCATTTCGCAGTCCAGTGAGCATTTGTCTTTTTTTTTCCCCCATCCAATCCATTTTATAGATTAGTTTAACTAGGCTGAATTCCCACATTTTTCACATGGGGTTTGGTTTCCCTTGCATTCAGCCCTTGCCTCCTTGCCAGACAGGGATAGGCCAGAGGTTGAGTGCACAGGGGTCCCTGCAGGTAGAGCTGAGCTCAAGGGCCATGTCATCTCATTTTCCTAGTCCTCAACACAAGCCATTGCATTTCCACAAAGGAACTGCAAGAGGAAGAGCCAGAACGATTGAAAGAGTTTCTAAAGTTCTGTGTGTTTCTAAAGCTTCTAAAAAGGCCCTGCACCTATTGGAAATGTGGAAGTTTTCACTATGGTATGTATGGAAATGGATATTCCTCCCTGTCCTGTGCCAAGGGCTGTGCACAGCTCAACCTCTGCACCCACCCAGGTGCAGCACTGACACCTCCACACCCACACTGACTCCTGATCCTGTCCCACAGACACACAGACACTGCTTGTGTACAACCCCAAGCACATCTGTCCTCACAGACACTGCTTGTGTACAACCCCAAGCACATCTGTCCTCACAGACACTGCTTGTGTACAACCCCAAGCACATCTGTCCTCACAGACACTGCTTGTGTACAACCCCAAGCACATCTGTCCTCAGCTCCCGGGAACCTCCCCCATGGATGTGGGAGCACGTGCCTGCACAGGCTCCCTCCCCATCCAGCCTGCTTTGTGCTGCGAGATGAAAGGGGGCAGCTCGGCTCTGACCTGCTCATATTTCACCAAAATGTTACTTTAACACTTAAAAGGGTAGAAAATACCATCGGCGGCTCTTCATTTATCAGATCGATGCGCGGGGAGCAGGGCACGCGCCTCTCCACGGTAATGAGCCCAGGAGATGCCTGGCAGCTTCCCGGCACTGCCCTGGCACTCGGGAAGCAGGGATGAGGGCAGGCAGGCACGGGGTGAAGGGACAGACCCCTCTTTTCCCGTCTGTGGGTGCTCAGACTCCCGTGGTGACTGGGGAAACCTGAGCAGGAAAGGGAGGGCAAGCCCACCAGGAGGACCCGATGGAGGTCCCCGGGCTCCAGCCCCCACCAAACACACCTGGAATGTGGAACAACAAGCACACCCTGGATTTCCCCTCCTGCTCCCAGGGTCATAGCTGACTGCTGGAGCCAGGGACTTCTGCAGAGAGATTCTGCCTTGCTCTCCTTCCCACATGGAAAGAGTCCTACCAGCCAGCCTAGCCAGGGTCCATGCAGTGGGACTGCAGCTGGGTTTATCTCCCAGGCTTCTGGTGCATCCTCGCAGCTGCTTGACTTCTCAGTGAGGGATCACCTCAAGTTTGGTCCCCCTCTACCCCAGAGCTGCTGTAGAGAGATCCTTTCAGGGTGGGGTCCTTTGCTCCTCCTCTCCTGCTGTTCCACTGCTTGTGACATCACCTCCCCATGTCCTGCACCGGCATGGATCTGTTGGAACAAGCCCAGAGGAGGCCACAAGGTTGCTAAGGGGACTAGAGCACCTCCCCTATTGAGGGAGACAGGCTGAGGGTGCTGGGGATGTTCAGTCTGGAGAAGAGAAGGCTGGAGACCTCACAGCAGCCTTGCAGTATCTGAAGGGGCTACAAGGACGCTGGAGAGGGACTTTGCATCAGGAACTGGAGTGACAGGACAAGAGGGAATGGCTTCAAACTGACAGAGGGGAAATTTAGATTAGATGTTAGAAAGGAATTCTTCCCTGTGAGGGTGGTGAGGCCCTGGCACAGGTTGCCCAGAGAAGCTGTGGCTGCTCCATCCCTGGAAGTGTCCAAGGCCAGGTTGGAGCAACCTGAGATAGTGGAAGGTGTCCCTGCTCATGGCAGGGTGGGGGAAATGAGATGGGCTTTAAGGTCTCTTCCAACCCAAACCATTGTATGATTCTGTGTGGAGGAAGGGCAGATGTAGGGTTTGTCTTCCCACAGGACACAGCAATGTGATGGCTCCAAGATCCAGAAAGGTGCCACATGGACACTGTCCTACAGGCAACAGCAGTTCAAGGCATCACTCACCCCCAGACAGCCCCAGGGAAGGAGACACTGCTGTGGGGATGCTCATCCCACCCAGCAAAGCCACAGTCACCTCAGGAATTTTGTCCACATCTGCATCTCCACGGGGAAGTCTTTGCTTGTGGACTTGCCTGTACCTTTGGGTGGGATCTGACCATTCCAAAAGCAGATCTGACCAAACAAAGGACAGTTACAAAGATCAGGCAGTGTCAGAGGAGCTACAGGGACCGGTGCTGGGTTTGCTTGTTTAACACCTCCGTTAATAATCTTGGCAGAGAGAGCAAACAGAAGCAGCAGCTGAGAGGGACTTGCAGGTGCTTTCCAGTGTGAAAGCAATATTTTGCTGGGGTTGAATATTTCACAGCCCTCAGGGCACTTGCAAAAGCAGCTTTGAGTCCTAAAGGTCTCGCAGGTTTAGGACAATGATTTTACTCATCGCTTTTTCTTCTCTGCTTTGGGGACATCACCAGAAGGTCCCTGAAGGACCCTGGAGGTCTCAGGCACGGGGAGCAGCTCCCAGTGCCAAGGGACTCTGCTGCTCTGCAGACACCCAGGTGGCACATCTGCAGTGACCTCACCCAGACCTGCTCCAGGGATGGAGTTACCCTTGTGCCCACAGTGCCCTGGATGTCCAAGCCCACAGGTGACATTGGCTGTGGAACTGTCAGAGGTGTTGTGTCCTGTCAGCCTTCGCACAGGACACGGGGTGACTTAAATAACAGAGACAAAACCTTTTTACGTGGGATTTCCCACAAGGCTTTCACAGAACCACAGGTTGGAAAAGGCCTCCCAGACTACAGAGTCCACCCTGTGCCCCATCCCCACCTTGTCCCCCAGCCCAGAGCACTCAGTGCCACGGCCAGGCCTTCGTGGGACACCTCCAGGGATGGGGACTCCAAACCTCCCTGGGCAGCCCCTGCCAGTGCCTGACCACCCTTTCCATGGAGAAATTCCTCCTGATGTCCAACCTGACCCTCCCCTGGCACAGCTGGAGGTCGTTCCCTCTCCTGTCCCTTGTTCCCTGGGAGCAGAGCCCGACCCTCCCCCGGCTCCTCCCTCCTGTCAGGGGGTTGCAGAGCCAGAAGGTCCCCCCTGAGCCTCCTTTTCTCCAGGCTGAGCCCCCTCAGCTCCCTCAGCTGCTCCTGCTGCTCCAGCCCCTTCCCAGCTCCGTTCCCTTCCCTGCACACGCTCCAGCCCCTCAAAGTCTTTCTTATTGTGAGGGGCACAAAACTGGACACAGCCCTGGAGGTGCCTCAGCAGTGCCCAGCACAGAGGGATTTGGGACTTGAGGGAATCTCATATTGGGTCTTGAAGCATCCCATGATGAAGCAGAGCATCCAAGATGGAGCAGGGGGTCCCCAGGGACTCCTTGTTCACATAACTTGCACTGTGACCAGTGCCATACAAAACATTTTCTCCCAGTTTAGTGAAAAAACAACAATAAGAGGAAAATCAGGAGTTTGCAGAAATGTAGAGGAAATTTTATAAAATTGAAACAAAAGCAATATTTCCAAGCAGCATTTGCTGAAATGACTAAGACACACGACTCTCCTAAATAACACATTCCTGAAATTTGCAGATGAAACTAAATTGGAGAAGAGACCAAAATACCAGGGAGGATGGAGGACACAGGGAGAGGGTCCCGCTGAGCCAGCAGGCAGGAGGAGGCACAGTGGGATCCACTTGGAAAAACACAGCCAGGCCATTTAGGAGAAAATGATCCGAATCCTGGCCTGAGTCACTGGGAGGGGGAGCCCCGTGGTGCAGCGAGGCTGAGCGAGGCTTAGCACTGCTATGGAGGGGGGTCTCACCACGCTGCTGTTTTCCTTTCTCATCACCCATCCCAGGTTTTCAGAGGATCAGAGTCTGCCTGAAAAACCCTTCTGCTGTTGGCAGAGTGTTGTAAGCCAGGTTGGCTCCCCACGAGCCCTGGGGATGAAGCCCCAGGGGAGGGTGGCAGTGCTTGCAGAGAGATAAGCTGGATGAATGCCTAACCAGAGGCTTTATTAAGCACATGTAGCCCAAAATGTAGCCTCTATCCCTGTTTCCTGGGCTCCCAGCCCTGTGCCAGAGCTCTGGGTGGACCTCAGGTGCCCAGTCAGTGCCTGGCCCATCCTGGCAGCAGCCACACCCATCCTCGAGGTGACAATTCCAGCCTCAGACCCTGTGTCCAACTGCTGGACCATCCGCCCACAGGTCTTGGTGTCCCTGGAGAGTCTCTGAGTGGCTTTTCTGCCCGCTCAGGCAGGGATTCCCTGCAGGAATCCACCACCCCGAGCCAGCAGCAGGGGCTGAGCACGGTAGAGACCCGGAGGGCGGCGGGAGCTGTGCTCAGGCAGCAGCTCTGCCATGATCTCTGCACGGGCTGCACTGCTCAGGCACTGGGCATATGGCAAACCATTCGCTAAATAAAAGAATTAAATTACCCAGGGCTATAAAACAGTCAATTTAGAGCGATATCCTGACCATAATAGGGACAGAGCATTTCATTTACTGCTACGACAGCGATCCTGCGAAGGAAACGGGGGCTTTTGGGGGGTGGAATGGGGAACCCCAAACGTGTGGGATGAGGTTGCCACAGCTGGGGGTGTCCCATCAACTCCCGCCCCTGCCCTGGCAGTGCCTCCTCTCCCCCTGCTGTTCTCAGGTCGCAGGCTCACCGTGGGCAGTACAGTCTCTGCGACATGAAGCATTAATGTCACATTAGCCTAATGAGTGCTTTTCTCATTTCCAGGTTCCACATCCTCATTTTCCAGGGTAGGATAAGATGTTTGTGCCACAGATGGCCTTGCCTATCAGCATGAAATGCTGTTGCTCTTCCCTCTCCTTGTCAGAACGTGGAAAATGGAAGAATACTTTGTAATCTGGTTATATGGACCCATCACATCTTTCACCTCCCACTATTTTTGTGTAGATGCAGTTTCTACTCATGGAAATGGGTCAAAGCCTGGCCTGGATGTGAGGGATGGGATGTCCAGGGTTTGTCACAACCCCTTGTTTGCCCAGAGAAGCTGTGGCTGCCCATGCCTGGAAGAGTTCAAGGCCAGGTTGGACGGGGCTTGGAGCAACCTGGGCCAGTGGAAGGTGTCCCAGCCCATGGCAGGGGTGGGACTGGATGAGCTGTAAGGTCCCATTCAACCCAAACCATTCTGCAATTCTATGATGATGATTCTTGTTTCTCCTGTAGCACCATTCCTCAGGGACCCCATCACAGCATCCCTGTGGGATCCACCTTTCTGGCAACGTGGAGGCAGCAAACACCAGGCTGAGCATTTAGCTACGAACTCCCTGGAGGGATAGACCAGAAAGCTCTTTAAAAAGCAATGTGGAGGAGGGGGCTGTGATCATCCCTGAGGCACCAAAACAAGCTGGGCAGGAGAGAGAGGGACCAGAGAGGAGCTTAGGCCACCCTTTGAGGCTGCAAAGCACTCAGCAGCCTTAACTGTCTGTCTTCAGCCCTTTTCCCTTCAAACCAGAGCACGGCAGCAGTTTGGCTGCACCCCCACGGATTGGAGGAGCCAGGCACTGCCTCGGTGGGTTATCTGTGATAACAGCAGGCAGGGAACAGCCCGCCTGGGGCACAGCCCCCCAGCTGCCTCGCTGCCTTCGTGCTGCCCCGCGCTGGCTGGACCTGCTGGTCCTGCCCCGCTTCCCAAGCTGCCTGCTCATCTCCCAGCCCTTTCCCTGCCCTCCGGGCTGTTTGTCTGCCTGTGTGGACGTGATCCCCACCAGAGCCACGGGGAAGGCTCCTCTCCCTGCTGCCTGTATTGCAGGGTGCAGGCAGGAGACACGGGCAGGGCAAGGGCAGCCACCCCAGCAGCTGCTTGTTAAGTCAGAGCACAAATCCAGGTGTCCTGCAGCACAAATCCAGGTGTAACCCAGGGTATCTGCAGGAGATCCAGCCCCAGCAGAGTCCCACGGTTCTGGCTCTGTCTGACTCACGTGTGCTGGTTTTTGAGTCCCTGTGCTGAGCAGGTGGCTCAGGGAGGGGACAGGAGAGACGTGCTGTTTCTGCAGTGCTCCTGGGAGTGAATCACCTGGGGGGGAGTGATTTGGGAACCAGCCGGCCTGGTCACACTGAATTTCTCTGCAGGAAGGAGAATTTTAAAACACAATAACTGCAGGTGCTGCTTGACACCCCACCCCCTTGAGTGATTTCCCAGAGGAATGGCAGGCTGGGACAAAGTCAGTGAAATATTCACCTTTGACATCCTCCCTCTCTCTCTGCACAGAGCAGAGGGATACAAGCTCCAGGGCTCTACAGGAGCCCTGTGAGGGCTTCTCCTGTTGGCTGTGGGGGTTCTGTGTGACAGGCTCAAGCAACACCATGTGCAGGTCTTCAACTACCCATAGAATCACAGAATCCCAGAATGGTTTGGGTTGGAAAGGACCTTAAAGCTCACCTCGTTCCACTGCCCTGCCATGGGCAGGCATGACTTCCACTAGCCCAGGTTGCTCCAAGCCCCGTCCAACCTGGCCTTGGACACTTCCAGAGATGAGAATTTCCACAATTTCTCTTCACCAGGCCTTCAGCAGGCTGACTGCATTTTACCTCCGCTGTTCCTTCACTGTGATTTTTACATATTTGAAATTTTCCAGTTTTCTGATTTGCTCTCCCCCCGTGCAGCCTCTCTTTACCCAAACACAACCAGTGTTGCAACACTGACACGGGAACACTCCCACTGCCTCTTCCTGTGTCTCTTCCTTGCTTGTTCTGGGCTGTGACAATCTTCATGGAGGACCTTTAGCAATTGCTGTATTTCCCTCTCAAGCTGCCAACATCCTCCCTTGGAACAGGCTGTGGGGTAGGCTTTACACACAAGTATTTTCTTGTCAACTAACTGACAGCAATAGCTGCTAACCGAGACATCTTGCTGTCTCCTTCTGCAGGCAAGGGCTGGATAAGGAGTTAATATTCCCTCTGTGGTGTATCCTTGTGGTTTCTCCATACTGAAAACCACTCCGGATGGAGCACCTGTCCCTGTGTTTGATTTCCCTGGATGCCACTTAACGGGGCCATTAAACCCAGCTAAGCCTGGCGCCCGTGAGCGCCGAGCTCGGCCGTGCAGGGGTGAAGGCACAGGTCACTGGGTTGTTATTGCTGCAGCCCATGAAGGATCGTGTGCAGCAGAGGAACTCACAGCATTTATCAGCTGCAGCCTGTTCTGGAGTGAGAAACCATGGTTTCTCCAACGCCAGCTCCATCCCTCTCAGCCACGGCCACTGCCGCTGACCCACAGCCAGTAACTGAGACCAGCTTCCCGTGGCCTGTGTGCCACTCTTTTTATCCAAGCCAAGCTCCTGTTAACACCTGCACCTGGCAAGGAGCTGGTTTAGCACTTCAGAGCCAAGATATCCCTTATTTCTCCCTCTTCTCTTGCTCTCACGACACGTTGGTTGCTGTGCCGTGGTTCCTCACCGGCACTGCCACATGCAGGTTGTCCTGAGAGACACTCCCGCCCCAAACCTGTCCCCTCATTCAGCCAAACACACCCAGAGCTCGCCTGTGGCATTGCTGGAGCATGACAAGGACCAGGAGGGTCCTGTCCACCTTTGCCTTGACTCCCAGTGTTCCCTGAGAAAGGGATGAAGGGGGCTCAGGGGCTGTGTCCCACACACAGCCTTCATCCTCAGGCTCCGCACTTCAGGCTTCAGCTCTGGGGGCCCCTGAGTCACCGGTGGGACACAGGGACGTGCCTGGCCTCAGGAATGCACCCAGACAGCTTCGTGCCTCTGTCAGGACATGTGTTCACTCAGGAATGTCTGCAGGAGCGTCCCCCTTGCAAACTCTCCCAGGTGGCACTTTGGGACAGTTCTGACGTGGTCGAGTGCCAAGATGAAAGCGCTCAGATCTTGACTCATCGCACCACTCACTGTAAACTATGGATTTCAAACTCCCCCATCCTCTGGACAAAGCTTTGGGTTGATTTGGGAGCAACTCCTTTGCATGGCAGATGAATGGCTGGGGCTCCCCCAGGGCCAGGCAGATCCTTATCCTCCTGGAGAGGTGCAGTCACCCCGTGCTCCTGCCACGCTGATGCCACCTGCAGCTGTTTTATCTGCCAAATATCCCCTGGAATTTCAGGTTTAATCTGCTGTAAACACCTCGACACGATTTGTCCCTTCGAAATAATGCTGTGTTTTGATGGGTTGGTGACAAGGACATTTAATCCTGCAAGATGATCCCTCCGTTCATTTGACTGGTGTCCCTTTCATGTCAAAATCTTCAAGCCACTGAGTAAGACCTCTGAAACAGGCCCAACGTGTTGTGCTGGTGTTTTTCCCCCGGGACTAATCCCATCCCTTCTCCCTCCCCTGCGCAGGCATAAGGGGTTGGGATTGTTACTTCTGATGAACTTCAAGGCGCCTCTCGCCGGAAAAATAACATTTCTGTTGGTTTATTTATTTATTGATCTGCTCCCTTCCAAAGCGAAGGGAGAAAAGAGGAAAGAAGAAAAAGCCAGAAGAGAGGGAGATGAAGAAGTAGGAGGGGGTGGGAGGCCGGGGAGACGAGCACCAGCTTGATCCCAGCTGCCAAGGTTTAATCAAAGGTTTCTACAAAGGGAGAGCAAAGCTTTTTAAATTTTGTCCTTAGCCCTCTCCTCTGAAGCCACAGCCCCCGTTTGCCAGGGGCCCGGCCGAGCCTCAGCAGCCGTCCCTGGAGGCCAAATCTCCTTGTGTCTAGTGAGAGAAGCTTTTTAGCTACAAACACTGCGACAGAGAAACAAGCTTCTTGGGAGTGGGAGTGGATGTCTAATCGCTCCTGGGTGAGGGGTGGGGGCTGCCCCAGCCAGCGTCGCAGCCCCTGATTTCCGGAGGCTGGTCAATCCTGGGGAGACACGGCAGCACTGCCTGGGCTTAATTGCAGATGGATTTCAATCCACCCTCCGCAGAGGATCTGATTTCTCCTGGCAGCCTTCAAAACAAGCCATCTTCTGTTCCAGTAATGCCTCGTGCTTCCCAAAGCGCAGGTCCCTCCGAGATCCCAGAACCTGATGGGGTGATTGGCTCCCTCAGCACCCCCCCCAGCTCCTGGATTTCCTCCAGCTCACTCATTTCCTACCAGAGGCCTTGACGGCAAACAGGGTCATCCCTTCAGTGCAGACTCAGAGCTCACAATGCTCTTCCTGCCCCCTCTGCCCACCCTGTGTGGTGCCGCTGTTGAGTTCACGATGCTGAAGCTCTGCCAGCCATGTTAGTCTGTGCCAGGGGAACCTCCAACAGATCAGACAATCACGGGATCACTGAGGTTGGAAAAGACCTCCAAGGTCAACAAATCCACCCTGTGCCCCATCCCCACCTTGTCCCCCAGCCTAGAGCACTCAGTGCCACATCCAGTCCTTCCTTGGACACCTCCCAAGGTGGGGACTCCAAACCTCCCTGGGCAGCCTCTTCCAAGGCCTGACCACCCTTTCCATGGAGAAATTCCTCCTGATGTCCAGCCTGAACCTCCCCTGGCACAGCTTGAGGCTATGTCCTCTTGCCCTGTGGTAATATCCTGCAAGCCAACAGGATTTTCCAACTCCTGCCACACTCTGTCATCTCCTGCCTTGTGGGGCACAGTGGCCACACAACTCTGCCACGTCAAGGGCTGGAGCAGCATCTAAAGCGTGTTCCCCCGCATCCCCATCCCAGGTTCCCACAAGATTTGTGACCTTCCCGTGGAGCAGAGCCTTCCCCGTGGGGTGAGAAGGACAATTAGCCCTGTTTTTGGCCACAGGTGACACAGGAAGGCTGGCAGGAATCAGCCTGGGCTGCAGCCACTGCTTCCAGGCTGCTGCCCTTTATCTCCACCCAGCATCTCCTGCTGCACTCCACACACCAAGAGCCTTTGAGTGGAAGAGCCCCGATGTTTATTCATCCAGGGCAGACCCCAGATAGCAAGGGACTGATAACAACCACCACAAGGGCTGCTGGAAGCAGCAGATAGGATCTCAAAGAGTGCCATTAGCCACTGTGTAATGTGCTGCCTTCATGAATATGCAACTCTATTGTGCAGCCCTGGCTGGGACAACGGGACATATTGTGATGCTGATCTCAACCCAGCCCTTGTCTGGGAAAAACTCAGCCTGGGGGATAACCACAGAGAGGTGTACATCGATCCCAGAGAAGGACTAACCCTGAGATCCATGTGCCCACACTGCAAAACATGGGCTATGGATCCGAGTGGGAGTGGCAGCTGGGGGAGGGGGGGACATGGTGGTGGCCACTGTACCAGGATCCTGCAGGAAGAGAACGGGACAGGCTGCCACAAAACCAGCCCTTTGCAGCAAGATTTCACCAGACTTTACTTTAGGAAGAAATTGTTCCCTGTGAGGGTAGGGAGGCCCTGGCACAGGTTGCCCAGAGAAGCTGTGGCTGCCCCTGGATCCCTGGAAGTGTCCAAGGCCAGGTTGGACAGGGCTTGGAGCAACCTGGGCTAGTGGAAGTCATGCCTGCCCATGGCAGGGGATGGAATGAGATGAGCTTTAAGGCCCTTCAAACCCAGATCATTCTATGATTCTGTGAGCCTATGACTCTATGGGCTGGATCTCTCCATGCCTGGGTTTTGATTCAGGAGGGGCTTGCAGGGCAGGGGCAAATACCCCAAGGGCAAAAATTAGAACAGGGCAGGTGCAGAGTTCCCGAATCAAGCCCTGCACAAGGAGCAGCCCCACGGGCAGCAGGAGGAGATGGCCCATCCAACACCTCTGACAAACCACCTCCGGCCCTGCCACATTGATTGCATGCACCACCCCAGCATCGGTGCCCAGGGTGTCCCCTGCTGCCCACACAGGGGCTTGGTGGCACTGGGGACACGTCCAGGTGGACCTCTGTGCCATGAACCCGTGCTGACAGCGAGGTCATCGCTGCCCCATGTGCCGGCACGCCGCGGGCCCCGCCGGCGGCACCGCCTCGCCACGCTGCCGCTCGCCGGTGATTCGCACCACCGAGCCTGCTGGCTGCGAGCTGGGAGTGCAGTATTTGTGAAATTAATTAAGACAACAGAGGCCCGAAGAAAGGGAAAGTTAATTAGTCACGGCAATCAGTTAGATTTGATCCAAAAGAACAAACAAAGAGTTAGAAGCGTGTCACTGGCGGGCTGCTTCTCTGGAAAAGGGATTACGCGGAGATTTCCACCAAAGGGAATGGCTTTGTGCTGCTGCTCCTTATGTAATTGGGGATTTAGAAGTGGCACAAAGAGTCATTACCACAAAATTTCTTTGTCAGGGAAAAAAGTTGACATTTATGAAGCACAGGAGGGAGCAGCAAAACAAGCCGAATCAATAGGCGCGGACGTGGGAAGGGGCTTCCCTGTGCGAGGGAGGCAGGAGGAGGAGGAGGAGGAGGAGGTGGAGGAGGAGGAAGAGGAGGAGGAGGAGGAGGAGGAGGAGGAGGAGGAGTGATGGATTGGAAGGCCCCCACGGGGTTATGGGCAGATGGGGCAAGATAGAGCAGCACCAGTAGAAAACCACAGTGTGAAAGGCAGCAGCTGAGGTGTGAAAGTGGGTGGGAGATGGCAAAGCCGTGCTCGGGGAGGGGGACACAGCAGGGACAGCTCCCAGGGCGGCCGTGCCCAGGAGAGCCGACTGCAGCGAATCCCAGGTTTTCTGCTTGAGCTCCCTGCGTTATCTCTGCTTTCTCCTACGCAGTTAACAACTTTAATTATTTACTCTGACTCCAGCAGCTCCATTTCCCTCCGAATGGGCACAAAGTTGCTGCTTGTTGCTAAGGCCCCCCCCCCCAGACCTGCTGTGCTGGCACTGAGGTGTCAACAGAGTCCCTGAGGCTCCAGGCACAGCACCCGCTGCTGTGGCGGCACCTCTGCCCCAAAAAAGGGCAGGAGAAGACCTCAGGCTCCTGGGACTCCCATCAGGATGACCCCTCAGCTGGAATGGGTGCCCACAGGGGTGTCAGAGATTTGGGGTGTCCCCAGCTTGTGCAAGGCACAGCGATGTGCACTCTGAGCATTCCCAGCCCTGCACTGGCACCCAGCCGTGCTCCTGCATCCCTGCCATTCCCAGGGCACCCGTGACACTCCCTGCTCTGGCTGCTGCACTGCACCCACCACAGCCATGGGCACTCGTGCACAACTGCTGGCTCCCAAAACCACTGGGTCCCCCAAAACCACCCGAACCTCCCAGAAAACCTCTCTGAAGACCTTTCTGCTGCTCTGGGGACTGCAGAGGCAGAGAGATTGTGTCCCCTGGGGAGGAGGTGACAGCAGAGTAGCCCCAAATTTAGCCATATCCCAGCCTTTCAGGAAGGGCTGACTGCCTTGGTCACTGCACCAGGATCCATCAGGAAGGGAATGGGATGAGCTGTCACAAAACCAGCCCTTTGCAGCAAGATTTCACCAGAGTTTAGGAAGTAGTTCTCATTGGATGCTTTCTCACCCACCCATGCCTTGGCACTGCCCCTGGGATGAAGAAAAGGCACCCAAGGGTGGGGACACCCGTGGGGGCTGTGCAACCTGGAGGTGCTGCCAGCTGGGGACATGCTGCCTGTCACCTCCAGTGGCCCATTCCCAGGGCTTGAGCCACTCCCATTGCAGTCGTGGGGCCATCACCCACCACCCAGCATTGGTTTTAGAGCAGGGACCCCACCCCCAAGCTTAACCATGCTCTTTCCATGCCCTCAAATGGATCAAGTGCTGGTGGGAGACCTGAAGTGGGGACGAGCCTGGTCTCACGGCTGATGCTGGTGATTGTGGGCATGGCACAGGTTGGGGTACCCCTGGGTCCTCCAGGCTGGCTGGGAGAAGATCCATCCCACTGGCTCCCTGGGTATCCTGCCTCGCTGGTTTTATGGAGCAGGCCCTTCTCCTGAGGGGTGTGCTGGGCACACACTGGGGCTGGCACCAGGAGAGGAGGGATGGGGATCCATCACTCCCTGCTGGCTCTATGGCCCCGTGACCTATTTATCATTAAAATACCAATTCAGACATCCCTTTCAATGAAGGGGAGGAGCGAGGAGGGTGAAGTCACCCCACACTCTGCAATGATCCCTCTGGACACACTGCAGGGTCAGACCACAGCCACACCCCTATTGAAACCCCACCAGCCCCACAGCACATCCCACACACACCCAGTCCCATCTACTCAGGAGAACACCTCCATCATGTCCATGGAGACCTAGGCTCAAATCCCCTCTTCTGCAGGAAAAAATAACCCACCAGGTGTCCCCTCCCAGGTTCCCAGCACTTCACTTCAGGCTCTGGCAGCGTTTCCAGAAGTCATTAGGGAACCTGCTCATTAGTTTCTGAGTCAAAAGGCTTTTGAGACAGCTCTGGAAGAGCAGGGGGTGTGCTGTGTGCTCTCTGCAGGTCCCCTTGCAAATGCACTCAGCTGCTGGGCTTTGATAGGGGCTCCCGTCTAGACGGCACCAAAATCAAAGGCTCGAGGCTTGGCAGCATGGTGGTTACTCACAGTCACTGCTCTCACTGTGCCTCGGCTGTCACTGCGTCCCCACGCTCAGTGCCAGCTCCAGAGGGATGGGCCTAGCTGCTCAAAACTGCTGTGAAATCAGAGAGAGTATAGAATCGTGGAATATCTTGTGTTGAAAGGGAGTCATAGGGATCAAAGTCCAACTCCTGGCCCTCCACAGGACACTCCAACAATCCCACCATGTGTCTGAGGGTGTTGTCCAAATGGTCTTTTAGCTCTGGCAGCCTTGGGGCTGTGACCACTGCCCTGGGGAGTTTTGTCCCTCACATGGAGAGACGACAACCAGGCCAGGGACACCACTGTGTCCATTGGGATTTATATAAAAGAGGGAGAATGACTCTTTACACAGGCAGATTGTGACAGGACAAGGGAGAATGGTTTTAATGTAAAAGAGGAGAGATTTAGGATTTTAGGAAGAAATTGTTCCCTGTGAGGGTGGTGAGGCCCTGGCACAGGTTGCCCAGAGAAGCTGTGGCTGGAAGTGTCCAAGGCCAGGTTGGATGGGGCTTGGAGCAACCTGGGCTAGATGGGGCTAGGAGCACTAGTGGGAGGTGCTCCTGCACATGGCATGGGACTGGAATGAGATGATTTTTAAGGTCCCTTCTTGATCTTTGGCAGCCTTGGGGCCGTGACCACTTCCATGGGTTGTCTGTTCCAGTGCCCAACCACCCTCTGGGGGAAGAGCCTTTTCCTGAGATCCAACCTAACCCTGCCCTGACACAGCTCCAGGCCATTGCTGGAGACTTGATCAAAGCTCTACTGGTCTGGAGAGACCCAGCCTGAGCTGAGGGCAGCTCTGGGAGCTGCCTGCATCCTGCTCCAGGGCTGAGGGGATGCTGGCAGGGTCCATCTGTGCCTTGGCTGGCAATGCCCACCCCAGAGCTGCACATGGTGAAACCCAGAGGGGCATCCCTGAGCTGCCTGACAGCCCGGCCACTCCTGGGTTTTTGCTTTTCCTCAATGTCTTTTGGGGCACAATCACTAGGTTTTAATTAATTGTGTTAAAATGGTTTAAAAAAAAAAAAAAGAAATAAACCAGCAACAAGTACCGCAGCTCTTCCCCTGAGGCAGCCTAGCCTGGAGCTGGAACTGGAGCTGGTTTGGGGCTGACAAGGCGAGGAGGGTGTGAAGCAGAGGGATGTGCCACCGGTTGTGTGCCGGTGTTGGTGTCCCCAGTGCCTCTCCAGCGAGCCCAGCATGGGCACTGCTGCTGGCTGCTGGTCTGAAAAGCTGGCTGGAGGCTGGGAGAGAGGAGGGATCCTGTCAGTGGATGGTGGGAACACCACGGCCTGTCAAACCTGCTCCTCACTCATTTGCTTAGTGACCATGACTGGCAGCGGCACCGAATACGGGCCCGGCCACCCCCGTTTGGAAAAGCCTTGTTTTGTTTGCTCATCTGGTTCATGAAAAATGCAGCTGCCCATTGCCTTGTACATGGAATTGGTTTTAGCTCGGAATTCTCAGGTTTGGTGCCGGGAGAGGGACAGATCTGTCCACAGCCAGCTCCGTGTGAAGGCACAGGGTGGGGAGGTCCCCACATCCAAGCCCCCTGCTGCACATTCCATCCTCTCGCCCTCCACACTGCCCCAGCCCTGCCAGGGCTGCTGGGGGGTGACACAGGGGATGAGCCTTGTGCCTCATCCCGTTCCCAGCCTCCTGCCAGGCCATGCTGCTGGAGGAGCCCTCATAAATAACAGAAGAGGCACGGGAAGCACTTTCCGGAGCTGTGCCAGCCCTGTCGCACAGGGACACGTGTTCACACGTGGTGTCACCCCACCCTGCCTGTCAGCCCACCCCCTCTGCCCCGGCACCCCAGAGCTGTGGGAAAGGGGTGTCAGCATCCCCCCATGGCTCCTGGAAGACGCTGGATCCCCCAGGAAGGTGTTCTGGCAGTGCCCATGGTACAGGACAGGATGCTGGATCCCCCAGAAAGGTGTTCTGGCAGTGCCCGTGGTACAGGACAGGATGCTGGATCCCCTGGGAGGGTGTTCTGGCAGTGCCCATGGTACAGGACAGGATGCTGGATCCCCTGGGAGGGTGTTCTGGCAGTGCCTATGGCACAGGACAGGTTGCTGGATCCCCTGGGAGGGGGTTCCAACAGTGCCCATGAGCAGTGCAGGGCAGTGCTGGGAAGGCAAAGCCGTTTGGCTCTCCATGCCCCATCTGACCCTGAGCAGGACACCAGCACATGGGGGATCCTGACCCAGGTGCCAACCAGGGACTGATGGCAGCTGAATCCACTGGGATGGGGAGCCTCAAAAAGCTGCAAAGCCCCCAGGGAGGGCCAGAGCCAGCCTGCACTTGGTTTGGCCCAGGTCTGGGGCACAAGGGGATGAGCTACATCAGTGATTTTATGGAGCCCTTGGAGTGAGAGCTGGGGAAATGGGGAAAGTGATGGGGTGAGTGCCCTGTCACCCTGTGGTGGTGCAGGGTGTCCCTGTCTTCTGCTGGGTACATGGTCCAGGAAATAGAGCTGGTGTCAGACACCCCAGATTGGTTCCAAAGCCAGGTAAGCCCCCTAGACCAGCACCTCCCAGGGCAGGGAGCTCTGTGCCTGGACAGGACAGGATGAATTCCAAGCTGATGGGATCACGTGGCACCTTCCACTCTCTAGTCCATGCCCAAATGTGGATGGAGCTCAGCAGCTCCCTTCAGGATGCTGACACATGCCCATTGCTAACACCTTCGGGCATCAGTAAAACATGAGGAGAAGCAGCCACTGCCAGCTCCAGCATGAATGGGATGAGTCCAGAAGAAGGCACGGAGATGCTGCGAGGGCTGGAGCCCCTCTGCTCTGGAGCCAGGCTGGGAGAGCTGGGGGGTTCACCTGGAGAAGAGAAAGTGCCAGGGAGACATGAGAGACCCTTCCAGGGCCTAAAGGGGCTCCAGGAGAGCTGGAGAGGGACTGGGGACAAGGGACGGAGTGACAGGACAAGGGGAATGGCTTCCCAGTGATAGAGGGGAAATACAGATTAGATTTTAAGAAGAAATTGCTCCTTGTGAGGATGGTGAGGCCCTGGCACAGGTTGCCCAGAGAAGCTGTGGCTGCCCCATCCCTGGAAGTGTCCAAGGCCACGTTGGAGCAACCTGGGCTAGTGGAAGGTGTCCCTGCAGGCCAGGTTGCTCCAGGTAATGGAACTGGGCATGCTGGGAGCCAAACAACCCGCTCCTGAAACGCCTCTGGCGCGGCAGGTGAAGGACAGCGTGAGAGCACTCGTAATCTCGTGTCCTGCCAGCACCTCACGCTCGCCGCTGTCTGAAGGGGCTGTGGATTCATAAATCGATACCCTCAATAAAAAAAAAAGGTTCCCTGCGGCCCAGGGGAGCCGGGATCAGCCCACTCCTGGCAGATAAAGAGGAATTGATCTCCGAGCTAAAAAGCAGTGGTTGCTGAGGTGTGGGCGGCCGCGGCGTGGCTCCGACGGAGCCCCCGACGCCAAACGCGCCTGCGGCATCGAGCGGGGCCAGTTGCACCGAGCTGAGAACAATTATGAGCTGAATCAGCTGGAAGAGCACATTTAAACTGAGAAATTTGAATCATAATTCCGGGCTGTGAAGAATACTTCACCAGCTACCCGAGGAGACAATCCCTCAATCAGGAGAGCAGAGGCCCATTAAGAAAAGCGGGCGGCGTTAGACAAAAGTGAAAGCAGCTGTAGAGAATGAAAGCGGCGATACACAGCAATCGGGGAACGGGAAGCTGATCATTTCCAACCTTGCAAAGTGACAAAACAACCGTGGGAGACAATGGGAAGCGGTGTTTGGACACCTGCGACATCCCGTGCATCCAGTGGGAGCAGCAGCAGGGCTGGGGAGGGGGGTTGGATGGTGGCTCAGGATGTGCTGTGCCCTCCCACGGGGGTCTGGCTGGGGGAGATGAAGATGTGCTTTCTGCTGGTGGGGGGAGAGAGGTGAGGACAGGGAACGGGGAGGTGGGACAAGCTGGGATTGGAGCGCTGTGTCCTGCCGTGCCGCTGGATGAGCAGCCGGGAGGTTTCAGGTGAGAGGAGGCAGGTGGGTGTCACGCCGGTGTTTGAAAAGGTCGGCCTGACATCCCTCCTGGGCAGTGCCACGGAAGGGTTTGTACAGGGCTGGATGTCAGAGGAGCCAGAGGAAGGTGGTGTCACCCGTGCCGGTCACCGCAGGTTGGTGGGAAATGTGTGGTGTCAGCTTGACAGGATCATTTCGGGGGAGGAGGTGGGTTTGATGGCCAAAGGGAACAGTGTAGGGGTTGCATCTCCTCGCTTGTGAGACATGTCTGATGGCCAAAGAACAGTGCAGACCTTTGGGGTTGCATCTCCTTGCTTATGAGCCAGAGCCATCATCCACCCCTCCTCCACCCCTCCGTGCCCCCCAGCAGCTGAGACACAAGCCCAGAAGGGGACACAGGGGCTTTCAGGAGAGTTCCCAGGCCATTGCAGCCACCCTAGGGGATGCTGAAACCCCTGATGTGTCCAGCCGACCCTGCCAGGATCCTCAGCCACACCCCTGCTCCCACATTGGGATGGCTATTGCAGCCCCAGCCAGCTTGGCACAGAAACCCATGGATCAAAACCCTGTGCTGAGGGCTGGAAGGGTGAGAACACCAATGGATTTGGGTGCAGAATGCCTGGGAAGAGAGGCCAGACGATGGGATGGGGTAGAAAGCCTGGAATCCCGGGCTTGGTGACCATGCCAGGCTGCAGCACTCCAGGCTCAGCCTTGCTCCCCACAGAGCCAGAGGACAGGGAGCACCTGAGCACAGCCAGGGCACCCCCAGTTCAAAGCAGCTCCCAAGCTCCTCAGTGTGTCCTGATTTATCACTGCCCAGAGCCACAGCACATCCCACCTGCTCAGCATCCCTCCGGCTCATCCCCATCCCTGCCTGCCAGGAGGCTCCATCCCTGGATGCTCTCAGACTTCTCACCACTGTCCTCCTGCCTCCTCCTCCTCCTCCTCCTCTCGAGGCAGCTGGGTTTTGTCCTTGCAAATGGTATTGATAAATGCATGGAGGTGCCGCTGGAATTGTTTGCAGCTGGATTGTGGCCCAAGGTCTGCTCTCCCCTCACAGGCAAGGGGTTCCTCCCAGACCTGCTGGACGGAGCTGTTCCAGCCTCATTAGCCAGAGGGATGGAGCAGGGAGGGGAGGAGGAGGAGGCCAGGGCAATGCATGAATCAGAGCTCTGAGGCCTCGAACAAACCTTATTTTATTCTGAGAGAGGCTGGAGCCGCGGGGCCGTGGCCTTGGGTGGATATTGAGGATGCAGGCACGGAGCCAGGGAGGGGAGTGAGGATGAAAACCGGGCTGGTGTTGACAAGCAAATGGCAGCTCCTTCGGGATTGTATTTTGGGATCCTGAACCATGGCCCACAGTGGGCAGGCTGACAGTGCCCCAAGCACATGGCAAGTCCATGACAGGGTGGCACAGGGTCCCCGAGGCACGGCACAGCCCCATTCTGGGGTGGTACAGAGTCAGTAGGGCATGGTACAGTACCATTCTTGGACAGTGCAGGGTCCTCAGGGCATGGCAGGGTGGCACAGGGGTCCCAGAGCATGGCACAACCCCATGGTGAAGTGACACAGAGTCCCCAGGGCATGGCACAGCCCCATCCTGGGGTGGCACAGGGTCCTCAGGTCATGGCACAGCCACCTGGCAGGATGACAGAGAGTCCCCGAGCCATGGCACAGCCCATGCCGGGGTGGCACAGAACCCCCAGTGCAGGGCACACCCCCACGATGAGGTGGCACCAGATCACCTGCACACATGACAGAAAGGGTGACAGCGACAGAGCCGGAGCACTGCAGGCTTTGGCAGGGACTGAAAAATTGATGAGATGCTCTAATCCATAAACCCTCCGGCAGAGGAGGGACAGCAGAGCCTCTGGCACAGGGAAGGGCTGTGCTCAATGCCAGCTCACCACACCCACGGCGAGGGACAGCCCAACGGCACCGGCACCGGGACAGGCACAGGCACCCGGAGAGGCACCGGGAAGGGCTCCCTGTGCAGAGCCAGCCCAGCCCTCGTGGCCCAGCCCAGCGTCAGGGAAGGCAGGCACATCCCAGCGCTCCCAGCCCTGCTGTGTTTTTCCTCTCTTCCCCTCATTTCTGTTCATAAAGGTCTGCGCTTAAGTAATGAGCCTTTTTTTCCCCCCCTTCTGCAGGAAGATACACAAGTGTGCCAATGTAAATTGCTCCATTTGGAGGGCTAATTGCACTAAAAGGCAGCCTGATCTGTGGTTTTTCTCTATTTTACATTAGCAGCTGAGCTGTCAGATCTGAAATGGAAACTCATTTTTAAGGCTTTGCATTTACAGTGGCTTCAACAATGAAAAATGTTCCCTGACAGTAATAGAAGGCAAACCTCATTAGAGAAACTTAAACCAAAGCGGCACAGTGCTAAAGCCCTCAGGCTGCTTCCAAGCATCTTAAGAGGGAACAAGAGCATTTTTCACATGACTCTCTCTGCCCGTGGAGTGCTCTGGCTCTTCCTGACTGTAGCTGTGCCCGCAGGAGCCGTATTTCTGACATGCACAGTGTTTCAACAGAGATGGCAAATGGCTTTTTCTCAGGGGCACGGGGCACCGAGGCGTTTCAGGAGTGGAGAACCCGCCCTGCTCCAAACAGCTGCTCAGCCCAGACCTGGGATGGCATTTTAGGGGTGGTCAAATCACCCTGGGAACCGTGACAGGGCCAGAGGCACAACCTGGCTCTGTTATCACCTATCCCTGTGCTGGTGGTTTCAGGGGTGCCAACCACCAGCACCCACAGGAAGCCACGGTGGGATGGGTGGTCAGCCCTCCCCAGACCCACCTCCTCCTCTTCATCCCATGGGAGCTTCCCCAGCCACCAGCCAAGCCTAGGGCAGCAGTGATCCATAGGGAACCTGCCTCCCCTCACTGCTCTGACCCACATACCGTGATTTTCTGAGCCTCTGCCACCCAGCCCAACAAATCCCCCCTCCCAGCGATGTCAGCAGCCTGTACACTGCAAATTCCAGGTAGGAATGGCTGGGCAGGGTGTCTCTGCCACCTTTGCCAGCACCTATTTGCATCTGCATTAATATCCAGCCAGAGATTTGCATGGTCATGAGCTATTTTTAACCCAGAGCTCAGCTCATTCCTCACAGAGCTCAGCCTGCTCCAGGGTCAGGGATCAGCCCGGTCTGTGCCACGCTGGGGACACGCAGGGTTTAGAGAGGAGGAGGATCCTCACAGCCCCAAAGCTGTTGGGACAGAAGCAGGAACAATGGGAAGCATGGCAGAGATCCCAAATGGATGCAGATATCCCAAACCACAGCCCACAGTGGGCTCGGTGAGGCTCCAAACTCTGCCTCCAGCACCTTCCTGCTGCCTCCCGGTCCAAGTTCCTACCCCACAGGCTCAAGCCTGACTTTGCTGAATATTTTAACCCTGTTTAGCTGCCCCATAATTTCTGGACATCTAAGATGAGGTCCAGCTGGAATTTCACATCCCTATGGCATGGTGGCACAGGGTCCCCAGTGCACAGCACAGCTCCACAGTGGGGTGGCACAGGGCAACCAGGGCATGGCACAGACTCCTTCAACATCCTGCCCACTGTACATCCTATTCCCAAGGCACCTCCTGAGCTTTCCTCCAGCATCCAGCCGAGGGGCTCCTCACCACATCCCCTCCACTCACTCCCCTGTGCTCAGGAGACCATACTCCTCCTGGAACCCCTTAACTGTGGCCTAGAGGTGATATTTTGGGGGAAAAGTGAGGCAAAATCTGGACCCACTCCCTGGGTTGGCACCGCATTCCCAGGGCCAAACACCCCAGGATGCTATCACAGAGCAATGCCTTCAGCACAGAACATCCTTCCACCAACAGTGCTAAGAAATTTATTTTCCCAGTAGCTGTTTTCCCTTGGAAAAAACACATTTTAATTTGCGCTGCAAATTTCCTACAACCGTTTCTCTCCGCGTTTTCTGGAGATTTTTACTGGAAACAATTTTGACCAGCCAAAATATTTCACTTATTTGGTTTCCAAAAAATCTCCGGCTCTTTCAATTGCTTGATAAAAACCCTGACAAATGTAATCAGTCACAGTCATTCCCTGCAGAAATGTTTTCGTTTGACCAAAAAAAAAAAAAATATAAAGAGAAAAGAACAAATATTCACAGCAAAAGACACTTGGCTTCTGAATCACGTTGCCGCTCCAGCCCAGGCTGGAGGAGATAGTGCTTGGACAAGGGCATCCCCCTCGGGATATCGCATTCCTGGGGGCTGTGTGAGGATTTGCCTGGGTGGAACACACCACGTGGCAGCTCCCGGGCCCTCTCCCAAAGGCACCGAGCACACGGTTGGGGGGCAGCGCCCCGGAGCAAGCGGTGCTGATGGAGGGATAAAAACATCCCGGGGCGGGGGGAGCATCCTGCTCCCGGTCCCTGCTCCTCGCCCTGCCGGGACCTGGCACGGCTGCTGTGTGATGGCTGCACCCAGGGGAAGCTTGGCTTTCTGTCAGGCCTTAAAATAAACTCAGTTGGCACCTCGGGGAAAAAGGAGGTGATTTCAGTGACAGCGCTGCCGGAACGTCTCTGCCCGCGCCGGCTGCGCGTGGCCTTTGTGAGGTGGCTCCGGCTCGAGATTTCACACCAAGTGAAGTGTTTGCTGAGGGCACCCGCGGTGCTTTTACCTCTCCTGTCCCCAGCCGTGGCTTCAGCTGAAGTGCAGCCACAGAGCTGCGGCCTGTGGGCTGTGCTGTGGAAGGTCACCCAGGCTGGAGGAGCCCATGGCCATCACCTGGAGTGCCCAGGGTGGGATGTCTCCCCCTTGCCCCCGTGGAAAAGTGATGGGGGATGAAGGTGGAGGTCTGGGGATCACAGCTCCCTCTCCCCTGCTCGTCCTCGCCACGGCAGGGTTAAGCACACCCCACTCGTGGTGCAGTGCCACCCCATCTGCGCTCCCAGGATAGTCTGTTCTCTCCTCCACGCTGCTGGGAGAGCAGGGAGACGTCTGCCTTCCCTCCCACTCCCTGATTACTCACCGCAGCCGATCTGGACTCCAGATGGGCCGGATCCAGTTTTCCTCCCAGGAGGTTTGGGGGAAGGTGTGGGGGGGGCCACGAGCCCCGTCCAGCCCTCCATGGGACAGCACACCCCAGGAGCTCCCAGACCTGCTCCCTCTGCTCCATCCACAGCTGCCAGGAGCTGGGATGCTCCTCAGTCCCCAGGGGCTCTGGAGGACAGTGGCAGAGGGTGAAGGAGGAGCAGTCCTGCCTGGGGACAGAGGAGTCCAAGGCTGTGCACTCCATCCTCACCCATACACCCGGGGTGCAGCCATGACTTGCCTTTCTGGATTTATTCCTATGGATAATTTATTCCCAGCAGGGATCTCCCCTGAGTTCTCAGATCTCTCTGCTCTTATGAAAACCCCTCAGACTTTGCTTTTGATGTATCCCAGACAGGCTTCCAACCTCTCAGCATCTCAGGTCCCTTTCCTTTCCATCTTTCTCACTCACGTACCTGCTACCGTGACCATCCTCTGCTTCCCTGTGTCCATCCCATCAGCTTTCCCTCCCGCCCAGCACTGTGCCCATGGCAGGGAATGCTGAGCCAGACTTCCATGCAGCTGTGCCAGAGAAAAACAATGGACCCCCAAACCAATGGACACCCTGACAGGGAGCTCATGGACTCTGGGAGCCAGGCAGGAAGGAGGTGAAGCTTCA
Organism: Chiroxiphia lanceolata; assembly: GCF_009829145.1. Taxonomy (NCBI): domain Eukaryota; kingdom Metazoa; phylum Chordata; class Aves; order Passeriformes; family Pipridae; genus Chiroxiphia; species Chiroxiphia lanceolata. Next base: position 2,431,221 of record NC_045651.1, read on the forward strand.
GCCAAACAGAAGTATCAGGAGCTATGAGGGTGTTGCAGCCACACCAGCCCCAGGATGTGCAAGTCCCAGGCTCTGCCTGGACTCTGCAAGTCTTCTCTCTGGGAAGGGAGATGATTCCCTCATTCCACAGTAATTGCTAAGACACTGGAGCACAGGACATCACTCCCAACCACCTTCCTCCCCAGACTCTGGCCTCTCCCCTGGGAATGCTGCCATGTCATAGAATCATCACAGAATCACAGGATGTTTTGAGTTGGAAGGGACCTTAAAAACCATCTCTTTCCACCCCCCTGCCATGGGTAGGGACACCTTCCACTAGCCCAGGTTGCTCCAAGCCCCGTCCAACATGGCCTTGGACACTTCCAGGGATCCAGGGGCAGCCACAGCTTCTCTGGGCAACCTGTGCCAGGGCCTCCCCACCCTCACAGGGAAGAATGTCTTCCTAAAATCCCATCTAAATCTCTCCTCTTTTGCTTTAAAATCGTGTCCTATCACTATCTGCCTGTGTAAAAAATCATTCTCCCTCTTTTCCATAAGTCCCAATGGACACAATGATGTCCCTGGCCTGGTTGCCACATCTCCACGTAGGGGACAAGGTTCCCCAGGGCAGTGGTCATGGCCCCAAGGCTGCCAGAGCTCAAGGAACATTTGGACAACACTCTCAGGGACGGGGTGGGATTGCTGGGGTGTCCTGTGCAGGGCCAGGGGTTGGACTCGATGATTCCCTTCCAAACCATGAGATTCTATGATTCTGTGACTCTGTGACAACACGGGCAGTGCTGGGCTGCCCTGTGCACCAGAGGAGGTGAATTCCTGGGCAGGGAGCCCTGAGGGAGGTCCAGGGGGTGAGGAGCACCCCCAGCAGCCCCCGTGCCTGCACAGCATCGTGCCCGGGGGCCGGCGGCGCCTCGGCGGGGCCCAGATGGTCTGTGGGTGGCAATCTCGGCAGGTTGGTGGTGGCGACTTGATGAATGGGCTGTAGAATTTGGTGAGATAATTAAAGAACCTGACTCTCACAATGCACCTGATAACAAATGAGGTGTCTCTCTCCCTTTTCTGTTTTGTGTGCTGAATTGTATCCGTAAAGATTAATGGATTTACCATTTCTATCGCAACAATGGGCCCGTTCCCTGCACTGGCCCCTCGCTCCTTGAGGAGCATCCCCCTTCCTCCATCCCCACGGTGTCTCAGTCAGCAGCACAGCCCTGCTTGGCAGGGACACAGGGAGGTTTTGGGGTCTGGCAGCCCTTGGCCTTGGCTCTGACTGGCCCCAGCCTTGGGCTGCAGTGGGGAACAGCCACGGAGAAATCAGAGGTCCTGCTGTCCATCATCGGGGAAACTCTCTCTCTGGGATCCAGGGCTGAGAGCTGAAAGGTGTTGCATAGCCATGTCCCCAGCCTGGTGGCATCAGGGACACCAAGGAGGCTGTTTGCAGACCCACCCACCTCACAGACAGTGCCTGGACACAGCACAGTCAAGAGGTGGGATGGATGGATGGTGTGGGGAGAACAGGGATGCTCTGAGCCACATGGAGCAGGAGGGAAGAGCCTGGATGCCTCTGGTTGGTGACAACCCAAATCTGTGCCTGGCTGAGATGTGAGCACTGGTTTAAGCTGCAAGAACCCCTTCCCAGTGTCCTGGGGGCCGAGGGGACAGTCTGACACCAGCTCCATCCTGTCCTAGGCAGCTGCTCCAGCCTGTCTCTCCCTGTCTCTGGCACAGGGATGTTGTCTTCCCAGGAGACAAAATCCTCCTCCTTCCCATCTGGGTCAGACTTTTCCAAGTGAGAAACACCAGCAAAGGAGACATGGCAAGCATAGCACTGGCCAAGGGGCAAGTACAGTGGGATTTCTGGGATAAACAGCCCCCCCATGCTCCTAGAGCTGTCAGGAAGCACGGGATGCTCCAGCAGGATGGTGGCACTGGCTCACCCAGGAGTCATCCTCCCAGCACACGTCCGAGCAGCTGGGACTGAACCGAGCCATCGAAGCATCTCCAAAATGTGCTTATATATTACATAGACATTTAAATTAGGTACCTGTGCAAATCAGCAGGTCATTAATCACCCACTCGTTTAATTGGTTTTCCTGCCAAATTGGTTACAGATAAATAATTAAAGCTAAAAAGTGGGTTTGGATGCATTCCTCTGGAAAGTCGGGCTGGCAGCTGGGAAGGAAATCTTTTAACTCCTGGGCTGGCACGGTCCATCTCCGGCAGGCTGGGATTGGGGAGGGGGGGAGCAGCCAGCTGAGGGGCAAGGTGGTGGTTCCAGGGTCTCTGCCCATGCTGGGCTCGCTGTTGTCCCGCAGAGAGGCTTTTCCAGGGAAAAGGTGCCTGCCCAGGGTGCATCTCCGGTGTGAGGAGCCGCGGGCCCGGCGGGCGTCCCGCTCCTGCCCGCCCTGAGTGTGGGTTTTTCAGTGCACTTGGCTGCTAATCATGCATAATAATCGCATTTGCAGAACACAAATGTCACTTGGCTGAGTGCTTTAATTTACTGCCCCGTAAACACACCCTGGGGATGCCTGGGCCCATAAAACATTGACAAGGGCCCTCATTGCCCGGACATTGTCCCCCACAGAGCCCTTTGTCAGATGGCACATCCACGGGACGCCTGCTCCCGGCTGGCTGAGGGTGGGCACCGCCACCGTGCAGCTCCTGCGGTGGGGGGACAGAGAGGGATCGTCCTTCATCCCTGTGCCCACCCTGTGCAGCTCTGGGGCTCCTGCACCTCGTCGAGGCAGGGGCAGGAGGGGCTGAGGTGGGTGTGCTGAGCCCCCAGGTCTCAGGAGCGGGGGGTCTGCCCCACATGTCTGCCCAGCCCTGCTGAGGGATATGCACCCATCCCACTCCAACTCACCTCATCCCATCCCACTTCAGTTCATCCCATCCCACTGAATTCTCTCGTGTCCCATCTCATCCCATCCCATCCCACTGAATCCTCTCCTGTCCCATCCCATCCCATCTCATCTCATGCCATCCCATCCCATCCCAATCCATCCCAACCCATCCCATCCCACTGAATCCTCTCCTGTCCCGTCCCGTCCCATCCCATCCCATCCCATCCCATCCCATCTCATCCCACCCCATCCCAACCCATCCCATCCCACTGAATCCTCTCCTGTCCCGTCCCATCCCATCCCATCCCATCCCATCCCATCCCATCCCATCCCATCCCATCCCATCCCATCCCATCTCATCCCACCCCATCCCAACCCATCCCATCCCATTGATACCTCTCCTGTCCCATCCCATCCCATCCCATCCCATCCCATCCCATCCCATCCCATCCCATCCCATCCCATCTCATCCCATCCCATCCATCCCATCCCATCCCACTTCAATTCACCCCATCCCATCGCACTGAATCCCCTCCTGTCCCATCCCATCCCAGCCGAGGATCCCCAGGTGGACACTGAACACCTTTCCCTGTGGATGGGACGTGCTCCACACACGTGGACACACATCCCACCTGTGGGACACCATTCCCAGCCACCCCTCAGGCTGTGGCAGCAGAGGGATCTTTGGGGATTTCTCAGGCTTCCTAGAAGGACAGAAAATTCTCTTCCCAGAGCTTTTCCTCTGGGCACAGGAGCAACCTTGGGCTGGGCAGTCACTTGTTTGTTCAGTGGGGAGGATAAACAGCATCAGAGGATCTTGGAGGATCTTATTGTACAAGGACAAACTCTAATGAACCAGGTCCAGTTGTCTGGACCTCTTCCCCCTCCTCATTTCCATACAGGCTGTTCCCTGGCGGTCTCCAAGTCTGGATCTGTGCAGCACAGGCTGTGCCTGGGACTCCTGGGAGTCTCCCTTCCAGCTCTGCCGTGGTCCTGTCCCACTCCAAGGCAAGGGGACATGGTCCCCACAGGCCCCTTATTTACTCTGGGCCTTTTGCCAAGCATTGATCTGCTCCAAACACACATTCCCTCTGCTCCTGCTGAGAAAGAGATGGATGGGGTGGGCTTTTTCTAGAGCTGCTTGACCCCAGGCACTTGCCATCCAGGGCTCATAGCCCAGCTGTCCCCTTCCCCTTGCTCCATCTAGGACAATTCCAGCATCCTCCACTGCTTTCTGATTGTCTCAGCCACTTTCCCTTGTTCTTCTTGTTAAAGGCAGATCTCAATAAGTAGTTCACTAACTCAGCCATTTGAGAATCATCATTAATTTAATATCCTTCCTCATTTATTAATGGGCCCACTTTGTCTTGACTCTCCAGTATTTCCTTTTCCCCTTGATATATTTGTAAAAGCCCTTCCTATTCCCCTTAGCCTCATGGCTACCACTAATGTTTGCTTTTCCTGCTGTCTTTAACATTTCTCTTCAACCTTAAATGACTTGGGCTCCTCTGGCTTCTATCAGCTTCCATGCAGAGCTTTTCTATTCCACAGCAGAGCTGTCCTGCTGGGGGGCAGCCCCGGGAGGCAGCAGTGCCCTGCCTGAAGCACATTCCTCTGGCAGCTCCTGCCTGGATCCGGAGAGAGCTCCAGGGCTTCTCCTTGTCCTGGTAGAGGGTCCTGATGGAGTCAGCAGGACGGGATATCCTCCCATTGCACTGTGAGAGCTTCCCAGAGAGACCATCTGGACAGGAATAAGGCAGGGAAAGGTGATGGATGTCCGAGGGGGGGTCAGAGATGCACCTCGTGGTCACTGCGGGACCCACAGCACAGCGTGAGCCTGGCTGAGGTTTTGGCAGCATTGCCGTGGGTCTGGCTGGCCCTTGCCATGATTCCTGCATCCAGCTCTCATCCCTAAGGGCTGTGTTCTCTGGGACATGGCCTGACACTGGCCAGGGAGGACGGCAGGGAAGTCCAGTCCTCATCACCCCACTGCTTCCCAGCTCCTGCCTCAGCAGCTGCTGGAGAGGGGGAGATCCAGGATCCCAGGATGTGGAGGTTCAGGATCCAATGATGAGGAGGTCCAGGATCCAACACTGGGGAGATCCAGAATCCATTGGTGGGGAGGTCCAGGATCCAATGCTGGGCAAGAGGGACCTGAAGGCTTTTTCAAGCCCCACAGGATGAAAAGGTTTGGAAGCAAAGGCAGCAGGAAAAAAGTTGCGGGCAGGGAAGGAGTTGCAGAGCAGGTGGGAGCCCAGAGCACATCCTGAGCAGAGGGTCGGGTCTGTGCTGTTGCCAGGGTGATGGGAAGCAGAGGGCTGGGGATGTGTCTGTTTACATAAGAATTGTTGATTAATGAACATACAGGCAAGATAATTTACCGAGGGCCTGGAGGCACCGGCGTTATCTCTCCATCTCCCGATGTGGCTGTAGAGCCTTCCTGCTGCCTGTCCTGACAAAGCCGGGTCCGAGGCCGCACAGGGACCCCAATCCGTGGGAGAAGAGAGCCCCCACCTGATGGACTTGACCCATCTGGAGCCACACCGAGGCGTCCAGGCATCAATGGGATGCTGTGGGAAGGAATGCATCCCAAAATCCCCTCACAGGCTTCCCCACCTGCCACCGGTGCTGATGCTCCTGCCCAGTTTTTGGGTGTATAGTGGAGTCCAAGCATCTGCCAGATGTCCTGCACAGCTGTTGAATCTTCCAGGTAGGAAACCAGGGCAAGCCCTGCTGCCCCTCACCCTTCCAGGGCATCATCATCACCCCTGGCTCTGCCAGGCGATGGTCTGTGTCCTACCCACCGCCCTCTCCCTCTGGATCTCCCCAGGGATCAATCCCACAGCTCTGCTCACCTGGGCTGCTGACTCTGGTGGCCACACCACTGGTGTCCCCCAGGTCACACCACCAGACACAGCCCATGGGGTCAGGATTCCCACAGAGCTCTGGTTTGTTGGCATCCCCCAGGTGATTCCTGCACTCCCACCTCCATGACCACGTGTGGGGACACCGTGTGTGGGGTCGCAGATGGCAAGGAAGCCCCCAGGTGCCCTCTCTGGGCTGGAGGGAGGGCAGGTGGGCTGGCTACAAAGATCCTCATGTCCACAATAACCTCTTCCAAAGTTGCCAGACTCCATGTGGGGGAAGACTATGGAACCAGCAGCTTCCAAGGCCATGGAGAGGCTGAGAAGTGTCCCTAAAAGCTGTATCCTGGTAAGATAGTGCCACTACCTCACACAGAGCAGCATGTGCTGGTTTGTGCCCACTCCCCAGGATACCTTCACTGGCCATGGCAGGCAGTGGGGAGGGTGGATTCCAGTGGTGGTCCCTGGAATTCTCCACCTGCCCTGCCCTCCCTGCCTGTAGCTCCAGGCAGGCACTTAATCCCCATTTCCACCACTTCATCCCCCCATGGCAGGGGCGAGATTTGCAGCACCTGCCCCAGGTACATCATGTCCCACAGCACAGAGGTGAGCCTGCAGGAGTCAGTGGTCACCCAGCAGCCAGGATGGCACCACGGGCGCCTGGTGCCCTGGAATCCTCCCTGGATGCAAGTCCTGAAGTCACAGACACAGCCCCTGTCGTGGAACAAACTTGGCAGCACAAAGCTGGTGGCTGAGGGGCAGCTTCCCACATCCAGGTGAAGGGTGAGGATTTGGCACAGGCTTGGGACACGTGCAGTTGGCACAGGAGGGCAGCACGTCAGGACATCAGGGGTGGCACATTGTAGGCACTGCCAGTCCCCAAATTTCTATGTCAAGTCTCATCCCCAGCTCATCAAACCCCGGTGCCTCACATTTCATCCCTCCCAGAGCTGAAATACCTCTTGACACCTGAAAAAATCCTGTGTGTTCCCAAGCAGGAAGCAGGGACTGGAGCAGGGGGTGGGCAGGGGAAGAGGGGGAGCACTGGAGAGTGGAGAGAAGCACCGGGAAGGCGGGATGGTGCGGTGGGAAGGGAGGCAGGAGGCAGCTGGTGGGTACCAGCTGGTGGGTACCAGGAGCCTCCTGCCCAGCCCGGGATGCAGCTCTGGGGTGGTTTCCATGGCACTTCCCAGCTGCTGCTCCCTCTGCCTGCTCCGAAGGCTGTGATTAAGTGCAGGCAGACCCACAATTACCAGGGGGCTGCTGCTGGTGGGCTCTGCAGGGGGTTGGGGCCCTGCCCCTGCACCTGCTTGTGCACAGCGAGCCGAGAGCAACGGGAGCTGCTGCTGGGCTGCCCCTGGGCACAGCACAGAGCAGAGTCCCCGTGTCCCCTGGCAGGGAAGGGATAAGCATCTCTCCACAGCCCCAGGCAGGGCAGGGATCCATGTCCCCAAACCCTTAGGCAGGGCAGGGATCAGTGCTCCCATGGCCCCAGGAAGGACAGGGATCAATATCCCCTCCCTGTTGCCGTGAGGCAGGGCAGGGATGAGTGCTCCCATGGCCCCAGGCAGGGCAGGGATCAATATTCCCATTTCCACAAGTCAGGGATCCGTGTCCCCATGTCCCCGGGCAAGGCAGGGATCAGTGCTCCCATGTCCCAAGGCAGGGAAAGGATCCATGTCACCGTGTCCCAAGGCAGGGTAGGGATCATGTCCCACATGCCCCAGGTAGGGCAGGGATCAGTGTCCCCAGGAAGGACAGGGATCAAAGTCCCTATTTCCAATAGGGAATACAGGGATCAATGTCCCTATTTCCAATATCAATGTCCCTATTTCCAATAGGGAATACAGGGATCAATGTCCCTATTTCCAATAGGGAATACAGGGATCAATGTCCCTATTTCCAATAGGGAATACAGGGATCAGTGTCCCTATTTCCAATATCAATGTCCCTATTTCCAATAGGGAATACAGGGATCAGTGTCCCCATGTTCCCAGGAAGGACAAGGATCAATATCCCCACTGCCACAAGGCAGGGCAGGGATCCATGTCCCCACATCCCCAGGCAGGACAGGGATCAGTGTCCCCGGGCACACCCAGGCCATGCAGAGACCTGTGGCAGAGCCAGGAGGAGACGGGGGGTCCATCCCCTCAGAGACCCCTCCTTGCTCCATCCCCACAGCCCCTCATGCCCCCCACAACCCTCCCATGCCCCCTCCCTGTGGGGTGACCCCCTCCGTGCCCCCCCCTGGCAGGATCCAGGTCCCCATGGGGGGCACAGTGGGTGCCCTCCTGCACAACTGGAGCAGAGGAAATGCTGGAACTTTGAACATGTCCGGAAATAATGACTTTAAAAATGTATCATTCTGCAAACTCATTAAGGCGCATCCCCGGCAGCAGGGGAAGGGAATTGCCGGGCCTGGGAGCCGCTTGATCTTTACAAAATGTGCACAGCGAGTGCTCCTGAATATTTAACCCCGATGGCTCCCCGGGCACTCGGGAGGCTGTGGGGGGTGTGGAGGTGATCGTGGAAAAGGGAATGTGAGGACCTTGGCAACCGGGGAGGCCCCTACTCTGTGCCCTCCTCCCCTGGTGGGCACCCAAACACAGGCAGTAGTGCTGGGCTGGCACTGGTGCTGATCCAGAGACAGGATGGCTCCCAAGACTGGATGACACGACAGGGATGGGATATCCCTCCCAAACTTATTTCCGTCTTGGTTTTGGCAGTGTTGGGATGAGAGTGGGCACTGGGATGCTGTTCCATCCCCGGTTCTGCTGGGAGCCAGGGCTCTGCCAGGTCCACCCTGGGGACAGGAGGGAGTCCCCAGGTCCCTGAGGAACTAGAGGCACCAGTGGCCCTGCCACCCATCCAGGGATGCTGCTTTGGGTCATCTTTAACTCCCAGCTCCCAGCCAGTTGGGAGCACAGGGCTGGGGCTTGGCACTGCCTGTGGCTGTCCTTGTCCCACAGCACTCCGTGACGCCACATCCCGTGGTACCCCACGGTGCTCCGTTCCACGGCAGCCCCCGGTGCTCCACAGACCCACAGGATGCCCCACATGCTGCCCCACACCCCGGGGCGCCCTGCAGAGCTGAATCCCACTGCCTGGCACGTGCCAGTGCCCAGTCTCCCCGCAGCAGAGCTCAGCCCCCCGCACCCACCGCGGAGGGCTCGTCCCCAGCGCCGCCACCAACCCATCCTGAAATTAATTCCGGAGAAGGGGCCGTAATTACCTTCCATCTCCCCCTTCATAAATATGTAGAAATAGCAGCAGCGCTGTGCCGAGCCCACCACCACTCGGCGGTGACCTTTCCGAAACAATATGTGCTGCGAGGCAGCACCGGCGCGCCAGGCAGGCGTTGCCATGGCAAAGCGGGAGCGCAGCAAACACACCGCAATTACAGGGGGAGCGGCTCCCCGGCAGCCCCGCGATGCCCGCGGAGCCGAGTGCGGGCAGCTCTCCGCGGGGGCCTTTTGTCCCCGGGGTGTCACCTGCCTCGTGCCGCCTGCGGAGGAGGTGGACGCCGAGCACGGTGGTGACACGGGATGAAGGACAACAGGATCCTCGTCCTGCCCGGATGGGTCACCTGCAGCCCCTCTTCTGCATCGCTCAGCTCCACCTCCAACCTGCCCGGCCCACGCTCCCAGCGTCTCCAGGAGCTGATCCCCGTCCCCAGTTTCAGCTCGGGGCAGTTGTCATTCCTGGTCCCTTCTCCCCTGGGGACACCGGCTTTCTCCGTACCCCACGGCTCAGCTGCGGATTTGGGAAGCAAAACCCTCCTTCCCATCCCTCTCTCCCCTATCCCAGGGAGAACCCCGCTTTGCCAGCCTGTTCAGGTGACAGCACAGAGGCCCAGCAGTGCCTGTCCCCTGCCTGCCCCTCCCTGGGTGCTGGTGGGTGTTCCAGGCCCGGTGCTGGGTGCGGGGTCCTGCTCACGGAGCGCAAGCAGGTGGCTGCCGGCACAGAACCAATCGACCGCTCCCGGAGATGGATTTACACGGAGAACAAAACATCTAAAAATGTGCCAGCGCTGATGGGAAGGCTCTCCATGCACAGCCCACGCAGGTGCCGGGCCTCTGGAGCCAGCTTGGGGGTGCTCACCCTCCTCCTGCCCTTCCGGCCCCCGCAGATGTGCAGCTGGACCAGCCTGGCTCCCTGCCCCTCACCCCCAGGGCACCTCTGCTTCCTCTGGGGATGATCCCATGGGTGCTGCAGGTCCCACTGCTGAGCAGAACTGTGCTGGTGTCCCCCTGCCAGGCTGGGGGCTGACGAGAGAGGGCCAAACGGGATTCCAGGGCTTCCCCTCCTGCAGAGCTGGGATGCTCTGTAACCCCCTGGGCCGAGCAGGCAATTCCCCTTTCTCCCAAAATCCTGCTGCAGCAGCCCCAGCAGTGCTGTGGAACCTCAGGCAGGGTTGAGCAGCTGATGGTCTGTGGGATGGAAGCCACCCCCAGGGCATCCTTCCCTGTGTCCACCTGCTCCATCCCCATATGGATGGGACACCGCCCCATCCCTGGGAGATGTGTCCGGAGCTGGAGCTGACTAGATCATGCCATGCCCTGTGCCCTGCCACTGCTCAGCTCCATGTCACCAGGACACCAGCCCGAGTCTTGCCTGGAGCAGAACAGCTCTGCATCCCCAGCATCACACCCGACACACGCCTGGCAGGATGTGTCCAGATGCATTTCAGCCATTCCATAACATCTCCATCCTCTGCCGATCCAGGCTCTTGTGGAAGTGCCACTGCTCATCTCTAAAGAAGTGACAGCCCTGGGCTGGTGCTGCCTGATCCAGGCAGGAGGGTCTGGGGGACCCCTGCCACCGTCCCAGGGTGCTGGTGTGACCGGGGGTGTCCCAGTGTGTGTGAGCACCCCTGTGGGTCTGGGGGCAGCGCTGGGGGCTCAGCCCTGTGTGTGCACACCCCTGGGACACCGGGGCTGTGTCACCACCAGCATGGCACAGGGAATGCCCCCGGGGTGGGGGGGTGTGTGTGTGCTGTGGGATTACTGAGCACTCCCATTAGCTATTTATTTAACCTTGTTTTGGAGGCGGGTGAATTCCCTCTGCAGTGAAGCGAAGCTTTATTGCCGCCAACCCATAAATCAGGAAGTTTTGCTCTTCTCCGATGCCAGAGGATTGAAATTAGCAGCAATCCCACTCCTGCCTGACCCTGCACAGGATGCCCTTCCCACCCCACAGGGGCATCAGGGCTGGCAGAAGCCTTGCACCCCAGGCAAGGCAGTGGGAGAGCCCTCCCAAAATCCAGAGGCTTAGGCTGGAGGGTGATGTGGGGAAGAGCCCCTCACTGCAGCATTCCAGAGGGCTGGAGAAGCCACAGCCACTTGTAGGGCACAGGATGGGCATGGGGCAGCCCCGAGTACTCCCCCTGCTCTGCACCAACACTGCCCCCAGGTACAGCCACTATACCCCAAATGACTCAGGGGGTCCCCATTTGTGTTTTCGGATCTGAAGTGAGAGCAGGGGAGATTCCCCCCAGTGTGAAGAGCATCACTGAGGCTCCCAGGGTGGAGGAGACTGGGTCTCACATTTGGAGGCAGCACCAGCCCCCCCAGAGAAGGTGAGGGTCCCTGTGCCAGCAGAGCCCTTGGCAGGCAGGCAGAGAGCACAGCCCATTTGGCACCTGGATTGCCAAATGCAGCTTCCCAGTGTGTCCAGTTTTCCTCCTCACTGAAGAGGGAGATGGTGTTCCAGCAAAATCACCCCTGTCAGGGAGCTGGAGCAGCTAAGGAGGAGTTTGGTGACATGCCCTGGGGACCTGTCCCCAGGGTGTCAGGGTGTGCTTGGTGTCTCTGCAGAGCCACCGGGGAGATGGGAGAGGTGGGACCCTCATGGAGAGCACCCAGGCTCTCCAAAATCCCCCTGTGCCAGGGGGAGAGGGAGGGGGAAGGATTTGAGAGACATCGTTTAGTGTTGGACTTGGCAGTGCTGGGTTAATGGTTGGACTCGATGTTCTCAGAGGGCTTTTCCAACCTAAACAATTCCTTGATTTCCCACTTTGAGGACGTGGCTCTCAGCCCATCCTGCAGCAGGGACTCTGCCTGACACCGGCACAGCCACACACCACGGACAGTGCACCCTGCACACCCCAGCCCCCCCCGTGCTCAGGGGACACTCTTGGTAGCTTTGTGGCACTCCAGGGACAAGGGCAGCCAGTGCCACCCAGCACAGCCAGCAGCAAATGGGCCATGGCAGGGACAGGGAGTGGTGCCACAGGGAGTGGTGCCACACTCACTGCCTGGGGCTGTCCCCCCACTGCCCCCAGAGAGATCAGGAGGTGGCTGCCTGTCCAGCCCAGCAGCCCTCAGCAAGCTCCCATTTCCCGCTGTGTTGGCCTTGTTGCTGACAGCACAGGGTACAGTTATCCCATGTAACTGGGTCTTTCCCAGTTCGCTGTGGAGCCCAGGACTGATCACTGACTCCACGGGATGAGAGCAGGAAGGGATCATGGCAGGGCAAGCCATGAGTTGCAGCAGGGATGTTTGTCTGTGGATTCAGGCACATCACGCCAAGGGATAGAAGAAACCCCTGGCTTGCACTGGGGCATCCTTTTCCCCCTCTGCCGGGAAGCTGAGCAGCACGGGAGGCCAGGAGCAGGGCCGGCTGGCTAGGTGGGATGCAGCCTGGCTTATCCCATGGGATTGGCAGAGGGGGGCTGAGCTCAGAGCTCCGAGTCGCTGGGCAGAGAGGAGCCGGCTGCGGGAGCGGGGCTGCGAGCGCGGCGCACTTCAAAGGGCAGGGAGGTGTAAATATTTCACCAGAGCCCGTGCAGAGCCACGAGGCTGCAGCGATCAGAGCCGGGCACGTCCGCCCGGAGCAGGCAGGGGAGGGGGATCAAAGCGGCCGGCGGGAGCCCGGCCTGGAGATCAGCCGGCCAGCACAGCTCAGCCCCTCTGGCCAGGGGCTGGCACTGCCTGCCCGCAGCCGGAGACACCGAGGAGCTGCAGCCTGTGTCCCCAGCCCCACGGGGAGCTGCTGCCCAGCCCAGCACCGGCAGGTGGGCACGGAGCTGCCCGCTCGAAGCTGTCCCTTTGCTGTCCCCTGCTCCTCTCGATCCGTTTTCCTCCTGGCCGGGAAAAAGGCTCCCTTTCAGCTCCCCCTCCTGCCCTTTGCCCGCACGCAGACATCGTCACATCCCAGAGGGTGGCAGGTCCCACAGGCACGGACAGAGCCCAGCAGGGTGCTGTGGGGCACAGGTGGGCACGGGACACTGCAGAGCTGGGAGCTGCTGTGCCGAGAGAGGCAGCGCTGCCACCTGCAATCCTGCTCGTGCCCCCAAATTAAATGGAATAATTCATTTGTTTTGGCTTCAAAGAGGCACTTGCTGGAAGCCCTGTGAAGTGCATCCGTGCCCTGATACCATGCTGTTTCCTGGCACAGACAGGACTGGCACCAGGAGATGGTCTCTGCCTCGTGATCCTAAGGACCGTTCTCAGGAGGGCACTGGGGCTCAGTGGGGATGTGGGGCTGCCCCCCCATACCCACCCCCCGGCCAGCCCAGGGCAGAGGGACAGAGGGAAGCACCCTGTGTGCCAGCAGCTTGCTGTGCCCATCCTCACAACCACGCTGGGCAGGGAGGTGGCACCAGCCCTCCAGCACTTCCATTCCAGTATTCCCTTTAACAGGAGAAGAGCCAGGGAGGTCCCAGCAGTGCTCTGAGCTCTGCTGAGCCCCACTGGCACTGCTGCAGGATCCCACCAGCACTGGCACAACTGGGCTGTGGCCACATTTCCAGTGACACATGTGCCCAGTGCACGAGCTGTCCCTGACACCGGGGACCCAGCACCAAGGGGGCTGCTGAGTGCCCCTGGAGCCACCACACTCACCCCATCCCACTGCTCCTGTGGTGCCTATATGGCCTGTGGGGTCTCAAAGGGTAAAGAAGGTGGGTGATACGGGGGGTTGGGTGGGCAGAGTGTGCTGGGGCAGTGTCAGGGTGGCACGGGCTGTGTGTATGTGCAGCAGGCAGTGCACACATGGGGGTCAACCAGCAGCGGATCCCCATGGGCAGAGAGGGCTGTGCTGGGGACCCTCCTTTTGGGACTCCCTCGCTCCCGGCGGTGGGTTGCAGCAGCCCCTGGTAGCCAACTGCAACCCCCAAAACTACAGCCCCCCGGAACTGGGCTCACTTAAAAACTCTCCTTTGAAACACGATGCAGCTCCAGCTCCAGGGATGCTGCCGAGAGGGTGGGAGCAGGGCTTGACTCCCCACTGAGGCCCACAACCCCTCTTGGGGCACCCACACCACACTTGGGGGGGGGGGTCCTGCACCACAGGGACCACGAGCAAACTGGGCGAAGGAAAACACTCTTCCACGTGCCACGGTCCCAGGGCAGCATCTTCCCCCAGCCAGACCCTGTGGAACTGAGACGAGCACCTTCCCAAGGCGATGGGTGCTCACGAGGGGGGTCCCTCAGCACCCTGCCCTGCAGCACAGGGAGGGGATGCTGCCTCTGGAGAATTATCCCTCCAGCTGGGACCTGGAGCCGGAGGCAGGTTTCTCCTCACACGCCGCGCCGAGCGATGGGGTCCCGCCCCCTTCCCCCTCACCCCAACAGGTTTCGCTCGCCGGCACAGCTGCCGCGTCCAGATGTTGCCGGAATTGAGGAAGGCAGGCTGCTCAGCCCACAGCTGCTCCCTGCTTCGCTTGCAATTGCTTTGGAAATATTGTGTGTGCTCAGCTCTTTAGAGCTAATCTCCATCCTGCAGCCGGGGCTGGGGAGCTGCCCACGCCAGCGCGGCTGCCGGGGGAGCTGGGGGAGCCGGGCAAGGGGAGGGGGGGTCCCACCGGCAGCCCCCGCGTGGGGCAGAGCCGGGGCAGGCGCGGTGCCGTGGTGGGGGGTGCGCCGGGTACCACCCCGGCGATTCCTCCCCGCTTGATTGGGGCCATTAATCCCGCGCTCGCCGCCACCCTGACAGAGTCTGTAAAGTGTCAGCGTGTGAGCGATCCGCTCGCTCGGCACCATCCATCAGGCCCCTGGCAAACGCCGTGCGACACCCCCTCCCTGATTTATCTGAGGCCAATGGAGTCATGAAAAACAGCTGGTAAATCCTTCCCCATCAGCCGGCTGATTATTAATGCAGCCAAGTGTGGAGGCAGCCAGCGATTCGGAGACACGGTGCTGCTGAAAGGCAGCATATGGCCCGGTCCGGCTGCCCCCGGGGCCGGTCCCTCCCAGAGGATGCTGCCCGATCCCTGCCTGTCCTTGTGTATCAGGCAGCCGTGCAGTGCTTGCAGAGGGGACCCGGGTCCTGCCTGCCCCTGCAGCTCCCAGCTCAGGCTGCAGGGCACCCTCTGCCCGTGGATGCCCAGAATGGGGGGCTCAGAGCCCCTGAATGCCCAGGAAGGGGGGACTCAGAACCCCCCAGATGCTCAGACTGGGGGGCTCAGAACCCATCAGATGCCCATTTTGGGAACTCAGCACCCCTGGGATGCCCAAGCTGCATGGACTTAGAATGCCCTGGGATGCCCTGGCTGGAGGGCTCAGAATTCCCAGGATACCTAGGCTGGGGGGCTCAGAATTCCCAGGATGCCTAGGCTGGGGGGCTCAGGACTCCCAGGAAGAACAAGTCATGCTGCTCCTGCTGCCCCATGCTTGGGGACAGCCAAAACACAGGGACCTTAGGACACCAGGACTTTTCCAGAGACTTTCCTGGCCCAGAGGCCAGGCTCTCACACTGTGGCTCTGATGCAGGGGCAGCAGGTTGCCCAAAGGACAGGGGGAGAAGGCAGCACCAGCACTGTGGGTGGTCGTGAAGCAGGGCCGGGTGCTGAGCAAAGGTACTGAGCCCCAGACCTGCCCTGGTGACTCTGGGGACATGCACAGCCCCTGTGCATGGGTTCAGGATACCCCAGTCTGTGCCAGCCCCTGCAGCCCCCCCATGGAGGCAGCACAGTCCGGGGGCACCACGGCACCCCAAGGTGCAGCACCCTCACACCACTGCTGCACCCCTCATGCACATCCCCCTGCACACCCCACCCTGCCCTCCCAGCCCTGGAAAGAGGCATCTCCCAGGGTCAGACAAACCACTCACCAGCTGTCCCAGCCCCAGTCCCCCTGTCACACCCCACACCAGTGCCTGGCACGCTCCTCGTGCCCTGCCAGGCTGCCGTGCCCTCTGCATTGACGTAACGGCTCGGGGAAAAAAATAATCTAAATTGTGTGAGTGGGCTGGAAGGAAGCTCGAAGCAGCATTTTTGTGGTTGTGTGCCGAGCAGGTGCAGCTGACAATTAGCTATCTCTTTCCAGCCTCTTCATTTAGTTCCTCAAGGTTATTTTGAAAATTGAATATTCAATTAATGAAAGAGTGGCTTTGCAGGGCTCTCCGTGCTCCCTTCCCTGGGGTGGAAGCGCCCTTAGGGACAGCTCAGGAGGGGAGGGAAGGGGGAAGAAGCCCATCCTCCTCCTGGCTTCCACCCTTAGCCCCCCTCCACAGCCGCGCTGGGAGCTCTCTGAGCCCCAGATTTGCACAGGGAAGATGAAGTGGCACAAGTTGCCGTGGTGGAAAGTAGGTGACGCAGAGTCACGTTCGAACCTGTCACAGAAGACGTCGTGCTCCCTTCACTGGTGTCCTCCCCTTCCAAACCCAGCCTGGCCCCCCACCAGCAACACCCCAGCCCACCCAGCTCCCCTGGAGCCGTGGGGCTGCGTGGGAGGGAAGGGGGGGCAGCTCCTCCCCTCCCTCCAGCTCATCCTCTCTCCCACCCTCCCCTGTTGTCGGCTTTATTTTCTTTTCTGCCTCTTAAATACCACGCGACGATGAGCCCGGATTGCTGGGAAACGCTGCTGCCGCTCTGCCGGGTCCTTGCCATGCCCAGAGCGCTCCCCTGCCCCAGCAAACACCTTCCTGGCCAAAACCTTCAGGTGGGGTCACCAGCAGCACCCTCACCACACACACATGGAGCAGAAGGTCCCTTTCCTGCAGGCCCCCTCCTCCCTGGGGCTGCTCCTCCTGCACCCGCTGCAGGATCAGAAAAAGCCGCTCCACTCCAAGAAAAAGTCTGGAATGAGACCCGGTGCCCCACTGGGCTCTGCAGCTCAGAGCCACCAAAGATCCTGAACCCTTGCTCTGTGCTGTGGACATGTCACCACTATGTCACTGTGCTGGCCCTGGCTGGGGACAGGCATCCCTGGCTGAGGGTGGCTCAAAGGTTGTCCTCCCACCATATGATCTGTGTCCTGATCCCACATCATTCCCAGCTTCCTTTATTTTAAATAAAGAGCGGGGCACTGTTGGCAAGTCACCAGCACTGTGCTGGGAGAGGCAGTCCCCACTTTTGGTCCTCTGCATTCCTGGGCTCAGAAGATCACCTCAAAAGCCCCGTTGGAGAGGGGACAGCGAGCTGTCCCTCAGCCCAGGGTGGGCCAGGGGGAAATTGAGTCACGGAGAGGAGCTGCAGCAGGAACAGGCAGCATTCCCACTGGGAAGTGGCCACAGCAGATTGCCAAGGTGGCCAGAGCAGGTGGCAGCAGCGTGGGGACACCTCTCCACGTGATGGATGAGCGCTGGCTCAGACCTCTGCTTCCTCAGCTCTTCGTGGAGAAGGGATGATGGGAGAGGGCTGAGAGATTCCCAAGGGAATGTCGGTCGGTGTGTGCCGGTGGGGCCCCGGAGCCGCTGCGTGGGCCCTGTGTGAGGAGGGACGTGCTCAGCAAGGGCAACAGCCCCAGGCCCCTCCTTGCTGACCTGAAGGTGCCCTCCAGCCAAGTCCCCGTGGGTGTGTGACACCTGGGGACAACGGATGGGCCGTGCTGAGAGCTGTATCCCACAGCGTGGTGATGAACAGCCCCCACCCCTCCACTGCTCCCAGCTCACTGGGGAAGGAAGATTGCATTTGGGACACTGCTGCCAGCTCTGTTCTTTGCCTGTTCCTTTTTCCACCCCACATCATCCAGGGTCATTGATCCAGGAAATGATATTTTTGCTTACCAGGGGGTGTATTGCCTGGATTAAGGATGACCTGGGCCACGGGGATGCTACAGCCTGTGCTGGGTCAACCTCCCAGCTCAGGGTTCATCCCAGAGCTCCTCTCCCCCCCTCATTTCCCTTTCCCAAAGCCTCGCTTACATCTTCCTTATTATCCTCCTCCCTGCTCTATCTGGGTCACCCTCCCCTGCCATTACCCCAGATAATTGTGAGCTGAGTGCAGGCCACGGGCAGCAATCTGGCAGGCAGCACCTGGGAAACCACTGCCCCCACAGACACCTCCCTGCCTTCCTCACCCCCTCCTCCTCCTCCTCCTCAGCTCCCGCAACCCAACCTGGTTCCTCGGCTCTTGGGAAAGGCAGGAAGCTGGCAGGGCAAGCCTGAATCACCCAGCAAAATCCCCTCAAAAGGGGATGGGGTCAGCACACCCATGCAGTGAGAGGGGTTTGCTGAGGAAAACCCTAGGAGGACGCTTTGGGGAGCAGCAAAGCTCCTGTTTCCAGAGGAGGAATAGCTGTGCCCAGAGGCAGGAGGGCTCCCTGTGCAGGTCTCCTGGGGTCCTGCTCACACAGGCACAAACAGATTCCAGCCTCACCCAGGAAAAAAAAAAAAAATTAAATGGCACCATCTGGCACTTGGTGAGTTCTTCCCCCTCCCGCCGGGGGGGAGAGGGTAATCCAGGACGGGATCCAGGCCGTGCTGCTGGAATGGGCCACCAGCCCTGTGTGCAGCATGGCTGGACATCCCCCTGCCTGGGGAGGGGAGGGGGACACCCCCACTCTGGCCAAGCCAGGTCTGGGGTCCCGGGGGAGGTCCCAGCACATCCCAAGTGGCAGAGCTGGACACGGCTCCTCCCCACAGGGACAAGGCTAAGCTTTTTTTATACATAATTATATCTCCAAAAGCAGCCCAGCCTCCTCCCAGAGCTGCTTTTAGCTCGGCTAAACCACGTGCAAATTGAAGCTGTCTGAGACCCCATCCTGCTCCCCTCTCCTGTCTGGTTGGGATGCCCCAAATCCCAGGCAAAGCAGATGGAAAAACCTGCCTCCAGCCTCCCTGAGCAGGGGTTGGGGCAGGACACTGGGATTTTGGTTCCTCCTCTAAAGATTTAGTAGGAAAGGAGTTAAGTCGAGGGTGAGAGGACAAGCATTTGAGCCCTGGTTGGACCTCTAGAGAATGGTGGGGTGGGGGGTCCCACTGCCCCTCTGGCTGTGCTGTGCCCCAGCAGCCTGCCCTGCCCTGGACCTTCCTGGTTTCCCTGCCTGCATTTTTCCTACCTCCTAACCAGTATTTCCCTACCTGCACTTCCTTGCCTGCCTTTCTCTTACCTGCATTTCCTGCCTGCATTTCCCTACCCGAGTTTTCCCTGCCTGTATTTCCCATGCCTGTATTTTCCCTGCCTGCATTACCCTGGCAGCATTTTCTGCCCTGCATTTTCCTGCCTGCATTTCTCCTCCTCGTATTTCCCCTGCCTGCATTTTTCCTGCTTGAATTTCCCTGCCTGCGTTTCTCTGCCTTTATTTTTTCCTGCCTGGACTTCCCCTGTTTGCATTTTCCCTGCCTGTATTTCCCTCCCCGCGTTTCCCCTGCCTGCTTTTCCCCGGCAGCCGCGGGGAGGAGGCGTGGGCTCCCCGCGATGGCATCGGGGTGGCTGCGGTTCCAGCCTCCGCAGGAATACAAACCCATCAATTAGGAAATAACTGCCTCGCCTGTCCTTGTTAATCCCCTCCTCTCCGGGCTGTTATTTATTATTTACGGTGAAGGTGCCCCGGGATGCGCTGTCGGAGGGGCGCCTGACAGGCTCAATCTGTACCGTGCAATTACCTCCTCCTCCTCCTCCTCGCCAGCTGGGGAAGCCCTTTCTCCACTCCCACCATCCCGCTCTTTTCCATATCCCTCACAGGAGCAGATCCAAGCTGTACCAGACCTCCCTGCCCTACCGCTGACCCCACAGAAGCCCTGGGACACCCCCCTGACCCCATCCTGAGGGCGTCCCCCCCATGTGCAGCAGACCCGGGGACACACCAGCCCCTTGGGGCGTGTGCAGCTCACCCCCCCTCCTCCCTTTGCCCCCATCCCGGCCAGAGAGCTTTGCCAGGGGCACAGCAGCATCCCGGGGGACGCTGCCCCTCGGATCCCCCCTCCCCTGCCCTCCGGGAGCCAGCCTGGAGGGGGGTCCGGGCGAGCCGCTGCAGAGGCATTAGCTGAGCCGGGATTAACATTCACCGGTGAAAAAATAACCCCATCCAAGCTGCGTCTGTTCCGGGGGCCTCGTGTGCGGCACGAATGGAAGCGCAGGATCCCCTGGGAGCCCCGGGATGCGTGTGCTGCAGCCGCGTCAGCGCTTTGCAAGGGCTGCTAATGTCTCGGCTAACAAGCTCCCGACTGAATGTGTCCTACACACACCTGAGGATGGAGCCGGCTGCCTGCGCCTCCTCCCTGCTCTTCTCCCAGCTGCTCTCCTCATCCGCCCTCCCGGCAGCGCCGGTACCTCAGCCGGACACCCCTTGCGAGGAGCAGTGCCGGCTGTGGGGTCTGTGTGAGCATCACTCAGGGACGTGCTGGAGCTCCGAGGCTGGGCAGCGTCCCAGGGCACTGCACTGGCACTCGGGGGCGTGTGGTGACCTGCTTTGTGGTCACGGCATTTGCAGGTTGGTATCTTATAGGGTCATGTAGGGTTTGGGGCTGCAGAGTCCATACAAGTGCTTGGAGTACCCCAGGGAGCCACGATGGGGTTTTGGGGTTCACTGCTGAGCTACATGATGAACCCCCGCACACAATCCCCCGTGGATCCCGCAGTGTGTGCCCTCCATTCCGGGATGCCAGGACAGCGCAGGTGGCACACGCAGGGATGCCCCCCTGTACCTGCAAGCAGGTGGGTATCCGCAGAGCACAGAGGGTCCAGCCCATCCCCGTGCCTCACACAGGTGCTGCGTGGGATCAGCTGGATGCTCTGCACATCCGTATGTGCAGGTGTGTCTTCCCACACATACACGTGTGCAGGTGTCTTTCCTTTGGGAGTCACCCTTGGGAGCTGCTGGCATCCCACAGCTGGGCAAATCCTGGGGGTACCAGAAGCTCTGATCCTCAGAGGAGCTGTGTGGTGTCTGTTGGGGATGTGTAAGGGGGTCTGGCACATTATCTACCTCCTGCTCGCCAGCCTTTTTGCATTCCCAGCATTGGCTATCCAGGAAAACACGGTGCCCTGGAGCGCAGGTCATCTGCGTGGGCAAAGGCTGCAGCTCCTGCTGCAGTGGGCACTGTAATAACAGCCTGAGGATAAGAGGGATAAAGATAGCCCCCAGTGCTGCCTCCCACACTCCAGTCTGTGGGGAAGCGGCGCCTCACCCCCCCCCCCCAGCCCAGGTGGTTATTTTTAGGCTGTCACCTCCTTGCTTCTCTCGTGGGTGGCTTTCATAAATAGCCAGGGCCTCAGAGCAGCTCCAGTGCCAGGCAGGAGCTGTGCCTGGCATATCTGGGAAAGACCCTGCTCACCCCACCTGCTCCACTGCCATCAGCCTCCTCCTCCTCCTCAGGGCACGGGCAGCAGGGACAGAGACTGATCCCAGTGCCACCCCTCCCTGCCAGCCCCTGGGGCTCGGGCACAGCTCACCCCCCAGCCTGTGCTCACCTGGGTGCTCCAGACGCCATCCCTCCACCTGGAGCACCCCATCCTCTGGCTCCTGCCCCAACACCTTCCCCAGCCCTGATCCCCGTCCCCCCCAAACACTATCCCCGTGTGCTCCAGCTCCTCACAGGGTTGCAGCCCTTGCTCTCCTGCAGCTCTGCCCCGTCCCCATGGCCTGCAGCATCCTTAGGACCCCCTGATCTCCCTCCCCCTCTTCTCCCCCGTATTTTAGCAGCCAGACCTGCCCACGTGCCCCTTCCCTGCCCCGCAGGGCTGTTCCCGGGGCCGGCTCTCGGTGGCCGCGAGCGCTGCAGTGGCGGCCGCGGCGCCGTAATTAGCCAGGTACAGCAGGAACACACTTGCAGCCTGACAGCTCTTCTGGAGTCGAATGGGAGCCAATTAATCTAATTAAAGCGGCCGCTGGCTCGTTATCCTTGCACAGTTCACGGGGCTACACAGGCACCCCGTCCTTGCCGTGCCCCTGCCCAGGAGCTGCTCGGGTGGGCACGGACAGGACGGGCAGGACTCGCTCCATCCGCGGGTCCGGGGTGCCCAGGGCACAGCCCTGGGGGGAACAAGGGGTCACAAAGGGTGGGTGGGGTGACTGTGCCCTGTTCACGGGACAGCCGGAGGTGCCGGCAGGCGGCGGGGGGATGGTGGTACCCGTGGGAGGGGGACGCAAGGCGATGCCCCCCGAGGATGCCGCGGGTCTGTGTGGTGCGGGGCCGCGGTGCCAGCCGGGCAGGCAGCCCCGGGGCCTGGCACCGCGCCACGTCCCGGCGAGGATGAGCAGGTCCTGCCGGGCGGCTCGGCAGCATCCTGCAAGCTAATTACGAGGCAGGCCGAGGAGGAGGTCTGTCTACACAGGTGTCTGTCAGCAGGGCGCTGGCACTCACGCCGCCTAATTAGACACCCTGCCAGCCCTTAATGAGAACAAATGAGAGGCCAGCCACTGCGGGGCTGGGCCGCACCCCCCGGACCCTGTCCCACGTGCCGGCTCTGGCCCGGTGCCCTCGGAGATCTGGTGGCTGCTGTCACTGGCACACGTGGGAGTGGCTGCAGCAGCTCGACCCCCAGTGCTAGGGAGCCCTGTCCCAGCCCCAGTCCCACCGTGCCCCCCTGCAGCAGCCTGTGTCCTGCAGGGCACTGGGTCCCACCCCACATGCACCCTTCTGGCAGCCCCATTCCCATCCCCTTGCTCCTTCTCTGAGTCCTTTTGGGAGCTGGGTCTTGATGCTCCAGCTAAAGCAAGGTCCTGCCCTCCCCTGCCACTCCCCCTGTGGCCCATCCCATTGCAGGCAGGACCATGATTCCAAGTGGTTCTCTTGATTTTCCAGTTGTCATCTCACCAGCTCAACAGTTGCCAGTGCCCCATGGGGCATCCTATGGCATGTGGATTGCCACCTCCATGCCCTCGCCCTGGCAGCACCCATCCAGCTCCACCACGGGACCCAAAAGCACTTGTTCTCCTCAGGATTCCTGCTGTGGCTTTTCCATGTCTCCCTGTAATCTGAAGGCAAACAGAACAGGGTCCTCAGCTGAGCACTCCCTGAGCCCCTGAGCTCCTTGTTGGAGCAGGAAGCCAGATGGACATGGTCATTAGGACAAGTTGGGAACACCAGTTGTCCTCCAAAAATCTCAGTGAGGCCTGAGGAGGGGCTGCAGGAGAAGACCACAGGACACATCCCTCCAGAGAGGGATGTTTAACCCCCCCAGTCAAGCCTGGAGGCTGCAACAGGGCTGAGCAAGCTGGAAACACAGTGCAGAAAGACAGGATGATGGATGAGGATGGGACTGCTGGGAGAAAGCACTGGAGCCATCCCAGCCCTGGTTATGGACTCCCTCTGCAAGTCAATTCCTGGAAGTGTCCAAGGCCAGGCTGGACGGGGCTTGGGGCAACCTGGTCTAGTGGAAGGTGCCCCTGCCCATGGCAGGAGGTGGAAGGAGATGAGCTTTGAGGTCCCTTCCCACCTCTGATTCCAGGGTTCTGTGACTTGCACCCCAGTGGGCACCGGGGCATCCCGGCCCGTGTGTGCCCAGGCTGGGAAGTGAGAAGGGAGCCCAGGAGGGGTGGGAGCCCCACAGAGCACGTGAGCTCTGCAGCAGCCCTATAAATAACCACACCCACATACCGGGATGCACACGCTGGGGGGGGGGAGTGGTTCTTGCCTCTCTAGTGGGCAGGGGGGAGACATGGGATGAGACCAAGCACAGGGAGATGCTGTGCAGGGATTAGGAAAAGTCACCTGCCAAAGGAGCAATGAGGAGGAGGAAGGCAGCTCCCTGGGGAGCCAGGATTGCTATTGGCTCTGTGGTGGCACTGGAACTCCCCCTGGCAGGAGGGTGTCTGAGGCAACACCCCTGTCTGGAGGGGACAATGTGGCCCCAGGAGACATGCACAGCCCCACTGAGCACACACACACACGTGCTCTCCACCCCTTGTGTGAGTGCACACACACATCTCCATCCCTGCCTGCCAACCCCCCTGCACCCCTGTGTTCACCCCACACCCCTTTGTGTCCCCCTGGGCACTCACACCTCTATTCCACCATGCCCCCGTCCCTCCTGCCACCTCTTAGCCCTTGTGCACCTCTGTGTGAGCCCCTCTCCCTCCTCCCCATGTGCACATCCATGTGGAAAATCACACCCACGGAAAATGACCCCCACGGAAAATCACCCCCACAGTGCCCTAGGCTGGCAGCCCACGTCCCTGGGGTCCCTGGGGTCCTGCCTCCCGAGGGCTGGGCACGGCTGATGCCACCACAGCTCTGCCAGCCCGGCCCACCCCTGCAGGCTGCCGTCACTCAGCGGCTCGGGAAGGTTTAAGGGAAGGTTTAAGGGAAGGTTTAAGGGAAGGGCGGGGCCGTGCCCGAGGCCAGGGCCGGGCCCCGCGCCAGGCAGCAGGTGGTGGATTTGCCGGGTACTTTCCCTGCGGCTCAGCTCCGGCCTCTCATTTTCACGGCAGGGGGATGAGTGGTTGATGGGCAGGTTGGTATCGCTGGCTCAGCCCCCTCTGCTCCACCAGCAACGCTCTCCGGC
This sequence comes from Chiroxiphia lanceolata, assembly GCF_009829145.1. Taxonomy (NCBI): domain Eukaryota; kingdom Metazoa; phylum Chordata; class Aves; order Passeriformes; family Pipridae; genus Chiroxiphia; species Chiroxiphia lanceolata. The sequence goes on from NC_045651.1 coordinate 2,455,535, forward strand.
CTCCCAGCTCTCCCAGCTCGCCCACAGGAGGAAGTGGACATGGAGCAAGGGCTTTGCTGTGGATTTCCAAGCCTTTTGGGCAGGCACAGGCCACCAGCCATCCCAGCTCCATCCATCAGACACAGCCCTGCTGCTCCCACAGCACTGGCAGGCTGTGCCATGGCTGTGCCATGGCTGTGCCGGGCATCCCGGGGCACTGGCTGCCCTGGGAACGGGTGCAGGCAGTTGGGGACTGGGATGCTGCAGCCAGGTGGGTCCACAGCAGCTGGACACCAAGCAGATGCCAGGGAGCCAGGAGAGCTGGGCAGAGGCGTGGGGTAGGCAGCCCCACCCAGCACCCCATCAGCCCTTTTCCAGGGAAGCTGGGCCCTGGCCTGCAGGGATGATGGAGCAGATGATGCTCCTGGTCTGAGGCGAAAGGCAAAGAAGAGTTGCCATGGAGACCAACTATGTCATTTTAAGGAGGCACGGAGGCATTCGCACCCATCCCTCCCAGATGATGCCCTGCAGCAGGAGGTGAGGGCAGTAGGGGCAGAGGGGGTGACCAGCACCCCCTCAAGTCCCAGGTGGGTCGGCTGGTCCCCAGTGGTGCCACCTCATGTGGGACCCAGCAGCAAGGCTGCAGGCAGGGCTGCCTGCCCAGGGCGTGCCCCGGGGCCGGCCTCCCTCGGGGACAGCTGGGAGCAACTGGTGGCACTGGGGCAGAGTGATGCTGCTGCCAGCCTGGCCTGGGCAGGGGATGGGGAACAGCCTGCAAGGAGCAGAGGTGCCCCCCACAATTTTTCTGGGGTGGCCCCTTGTGCTGCGGAGAGGTGCTGACCAAGGAGCTGGGATGAGGTTCAAGGTGAAGGCAGTAGTATCCTGGATTTTTTGATAATTTCAATTGTAATTAAAATGAAGCTTTCTGTACTAGCAGCCCCCCCTTTTCCTGTGACCCGCAGAACGCTGCTGTTCAGCCTCCTGGTGCCTGTGAGTAGCTGCTGGAATCCCTCTGCATTCCCACGGTCCCACTGGAGGGAGGAATTATCCAGGGTGGGGTTCAATGTAGCAGCAATTCCAACTGGATAAACCAGTCTCAAACACAGAGGCAAAGAGGGGCTGCAAGATGAACCCCCCACACACACACTCCCCTCGCCCAGGAGGGGGTTTGGGTGTGCTCTGGTCCCAGTGGGCAGCCCCAGGGCCAGGGCTCACTGCTCCCGGGGTGTTTGCTGACCCTCCCCGTGGCCAGCTGTCCCCTGGTCCTTTGGGGGTCCCCCCCAGCCCGGGGCTGAGCAGCTCCGTGATGCTCCAGCTCTCCCCGGGGCTGTCGCGCTGCTGGCGCTGTCACAGTCCCGATGGGGCTGGAAGGAAACCAGCAGAGCTGTACTGGTAAGTGGATGCCTGGGAGGATTCCGGGTCCCAAGGGTCACCCTGGGGCCCAGGGGGCTTCAGCCACGGTGGGGACACAGCACAGGAGGCGGCCAGGCCTGGGACCTGCAAACAGAACCAATGCCATGGTGGGCTGCGGGCAGGGCGGGTGGCTGGCACAGCGCAGAGGGAGGTGCTGGCACTGTCACGGTGCCAGGGCCGGGCAGACAGGGATTGGGAACACGCTGCCATGGATGCTGGCCCAGAGCAAAAGGACACAAACCTTGAGCTGTGAGCTGCACACGGTGTGAGGGGGGTGTGTGCAGTGCAGGGAGGTGTGAGCCGTGCAGTGCTTTACACCACACCAGGTGTGTGGTTGCCCAGACTCAGCGAGAGAAGCACAGACTGCAGTGGAAAGGGATGGCACAGGGCAAGATTCAAGCGTGGGCAGCCCAGGGATCCCTGGCTGGATCCAAATGGGCTCCCTAAACCTCCGTGAGCTCTTCCCCCTCGGCAGTGGCATCACCCAGCTGCCAGAGCCTGGCACACACCCGCAGCCGCCCAGCCGGGCGGGAGCATCTCCTCCTGCCATGCCTGCCAAGACTCCCACTCCCAAGACTGTACGACAGGAGAAAAGGGAACAGAAATTCACGTTTTCACATTTAGCTTCCTTTGTACTCAGCTAATTAGCGCCTGAGTCTGGTGATGTCATTAAAGCAGCGCTAAGTCTTTATTGGGGTAATTTAATTTTCCCTTTCATATCAGGATGATTTCCTTTGTTGGGGTAGGTGCTGGGGAGGGGGAAGGGCCCGTGCAGACAATTGCTATTGTCAGGATAAATAATTCCCCAGTGGATTGACAAGGGGGGAGGTGGCTGGGGGGCTGGGAGCTGTCACTCACCCCGGTGGCAGCAGGAGCTGGCCAGACCCCGGGAAGTGTGTGCCTTGGGTGCCTTTCCCTGTGCTGGGTGGGCTTCCCAGCCAGCAAGGCACCTGCCTTGGCCCCTTTCCAACTATGGAAACTGCAGCTGCCTTGACATTCAGGAGGTGGGTGGGTAAAGTCAGGGGTCTCCCATGTAGCTCCCGCCCTTCTCCTGCCCCAGCACCATCCCTGGTGCCAGCGGGAGCAGGGAAGTGGATTGCACCGGGATAAAGGGGCATTCCCGAGCCCCCAGAGTGCTGGAGAACCACTGGACATGAAGGGTTACAGGGAGCTGTCAGGGCTGGCATAGACCAGGAGGAGCCCTCACAGGGGTGTCCCAAATTCAGGGAGTCCCAAGTGTCATCCCTGCACTGGGAATGGCTGGCACTGGGCCAGGCAGATATCCCCCCTCTCCAGCTCCTCTCCAGGCTCCGAATGCGATGTGGTGACGCTCGAGCACTTGCTGCCTCATCAGACTGGGCACAAGGAGGGGCCTGGGTTAGCCCCGGGGTGTGAGACCCAGTGTGTGGGGTCACAGAGGGGCAGGAGCTGCTCAGCATTGCACCTTCCTGGGACACCCTCTGAAATAAGGCTCCAGCCCCCTTTCCCAACCCTGCCTTCCCCTCCCCGCTGCCTCCCCTCAGCCCCTTGGCTCATGCTGCCCCAGGAGGGGTCCCAGACAAGGGGGAGAGGGGAAGGAGATGTCCCATGGGGTCAGAGCCCCAAGGACTGGCTCTCTTGGTCCCCACAGCGCATCACTGCATCACTGCAGCAGGTCCCCATCTCGCCCCTGCCCCATCAGCCCTCTCGAGCACGGGAGAGAAAGGTGGGATGTCCCCAGGAAGCAGCTGGAGATGAGAGCAGTTGACATGTGGCACCACTCAGGTCACAGTGTCCTGGGAGCCTGGGCATGGCCCATGGTAAGGCTCCAAAGGGGAGATGTGTGGGACAGGCTGATCCTGGGGCAGAGCTGGTGGCAGGGGTGTCCTAGTCCAGCAGAGCACCACCAGGATGGGAGGAGTGGCAGGAGTGATCCCAAAAGCTTTTAACTCCGTGGACACCTTCCAGAGGAATTGTCCTTCACGGAAAATGGGAAGGGAGAAGAGAGTAACTGGAGGAGCCATTTTTCACCCACCCCTGGGTCCATCTCCAGAAGGAACTGGGTCTTTATGGCCCTTCTGGAGCCCACCCTGCAACTCCCACCTTCCCCAAAGCCCCCCAGGCGCTGCTGCAGGAGCAGGGGGAGCGGGGCTGCAGAGGGGAACGTCACACCCGAAACACAAACACGGCTTGTTGGTAATTAGCAAACGTTTCAAGAGGGATGATGAGACGGCGGTGACAGGCGGGCGGGTTTCTATTAAAAGCTGCCACGTGTGATCCTTCTCCAAGCCTGCCGGCCCCTCCTTACCTGGCGCTGGGGAAATGAGATGCAAACCTGACATTAATGCGGCGTTCAGGGTGAGCTTTAATTGCAGCCGGAGCGGCGGAGCCGGGGGACGGCGGCGGGGGGAGGGCACCCTCGAGGGGACGTTCCCGGTGCCTTTGGGTGCTCTCCCCCCGCCGCCCCCCTCCCCGACCTTCCCGCGGAGGGCGGGAGTCACGAGGAGCTCTGAAGTGAGCACTCGGCACCCCGCGTGTCTCCACCGGCAGAGGCACTTCTTAAATGTTAAGGGCTTGTTTGCATCCAGCGGAAGGGAAGCGGGAGCTGAGCCCCGGCTTGCCAATCGCTCCTCCGTACCTTCCGGAGACAGGCAAGTGCTCATCCACACAGGGAAGCATCCTCGAGCGATTCCTCGGTCCCCAAAATGTCTCTTTTCAACCTCTCATGGTGGGTTTTTTCCCGGTTGAAAGACTCTCCAGAGCATCCCAGGCAGTAGACAAGGAGCATCCTGGGCATTAGAGAAGCTGCATCCGTGGCCAGGGCAACGTTTGCGAGGTGGCCCCAGGGCTGATGCACAGGGGTGGGGTGGGTCCATGTCTTGGACATACAAATCAAGCCCAGGAGGAGCCAGGACACATGGCACTGGAGCAGGAGGAGCTCAGGTCAGCAGTATCCATATATGGTGGCCTTGGGTTGGGAAGGTGGAGATTGCCACAGAGCAGGGGCTGAGGGTGGGTCTGCTCAGCAATACAGCAAGTGATGGGAGTCAGGGGAGTAACCTAGTTCTGGCTTTGTGAGATTGGCTTCTCCAGTCTCCACTCTGTGAGAGGAAAGTGAGTCATTACTGCCTGACTTGGCAGAAGGGCAAAGGAGACGATGAGCCAGAGGGGCCAAGGCCACCAGGGGTGGGACTGTTGTTCTGTGGGCTGGAGAGCAGCTCCTGCCCCTGCTCAGGGTGTGAGTGGTGGTATCCACATCCCTTGCCATCACCTCAAGGTGAGGGCTCCCCTACTTCATGATTGCTGCTGCATCACCACCATCACACCTCGCTCCCAACCAACCACTGCAACTTCCTCACGAGGGGCTGTGCAGGGGCAGCTCCATCTCTGCTCTCTGTGACCAGCGACAGGACCTGGGGGAATGGCTGGAGCTGCATCAGGAAAGGGTCAGGCTGGATCTCAGGAAAAGGTTCTTCCCCCAGAGGCTGGTTGGGCACTGACCAGGCTTCCCAGGGCAGTGGGCACGGCCCCAAGGCTGCCAGAGCTCCAGGAGTGTGTTGACAACGCTCTGCGGGACAGGGTGGGACTGTTGGGGTGTCTGTGCAGGGCCAGGAGTTGAACTCAATGACCCTCGAGGTCCCTTCCAACTCAGGATATCCTCTGATTCCCTGGTAGCTCTACCCAAGCAGTAACCAGCGTGGAGCTGGTGTCAGCCCACGAGCAGGAGCAGGGATGAACATTGCACTCATCTGCCTCTCAGCAGGGGCCTCTTGCCAGTGATTTGCTGAGTGACAGCAAAGTTTTGCTTTTAATGAGGGCTCATATGCTGAACAGGTTTGGCTTGGCCTCCTGCTGCCCTGGGCTTGCTGGTGGAGGTAGAACTCTCTCAGCTGAGCTCCAGACCTTCTGGGAGTGACATGGGCTCTGCTTAGAGCATCCTTGGGGCATTTATGCAGTGGTTCTGCCTCGATCTAGCACTTGGAACAGAGCTGCCCTAAAAAAGAGCTTCCCCCCCCTCCTTGGAGGGGCCCCTTCCACAAAGTGCCCTCAGCCCTGGCTGTGCAGCCTTGGTCCTCGGTGAGCTGAGACTTCCTGGGATGCAGCTCAGGTGGAGGCATTGTGAGCTGTGAGGGCTCTTCCTGCTCCAGCTCTATTCGGAGCAGCAGGATCCTTACAGGGCGATATTGAGGAGAAATGTCCAAGGACATTCGTGACACCTTCTTTACTCAGAGGGTGGTGGGACCCTGGCACAGGTTTCCCTGAGAAGCTGTGGCTGCCCCAGCCCTGCAAGTGTCCAAGGCCAGGTTGGACGGGGCTTGGAGCAACCTGGGCTAGTGGAAGGTGTCCCTTCCCGTGGCAGGGTGTTGGAACAAGATGAGCTTTAAGATCCATTCCATTCCAAACCATTCTCTGCCCCTGCAATTCTATGGCTGTCAGAAGGCAGTATCAACTCTCCTTGTGTCAGTCTCTGCCAGCTGGATCTGCCCTGGACCTTCCTGGTGGTCTTTCACTGTTGGCAGGGTGGCCCAGTATCCCCCATAGGTGGTGACACCCCCTTTCCATGTGTCCAGCTCCTGCCTGCCAGACAACCCTTTGGATGCCCTCACACCCTCCATCCTCCAGCTGTCCACGTTGCCTTCACCACTGTCCTGAGCCTCGAGGGCTCATTTGTTTCATCCTGTGGCACATGAGGAGGGGGCCCTGTGCCACAGGTCTGACCAGACTGTCTTGTCCCCACTTCCCTGTCCCCATGCCACTGGCGTGCCACTTGGCAGCACCACGTGGGTTTGTGCCCTGCACATCACGCCTGGTTGGGGTGATTTGTGTCTCACAGACACTCCAGTGTTTAAGGGCTGTTCTTCTGACTACAAAGGTACAGGCAGCTGCCACACTTCTCTGCTCCTTAATGTATTGTGTGGCTTGTCTGTCATCCCTCCAGGGTGAGAAACCATCTGCCCAGGCAGCATTTCTGAACCCTCCTCCTGCCCGGGGTCACTGCTCCCACCCAACAGGTTTGTGAGCTGCACTGGTGCTCCTGGTGTTATTTCTGCAGGATGAAACCCTCCTGCTTGTTTTTCCATCTCCACCCTCCACTCTGCCCTGTCTTGTCACCAGGCTTTAGCCCTGGCCATGTGCAGGGGTCCCCCTGCTCCTGGGCCACCCCATCACTGTGAGCCCACCCAGCACTGCAGCATGGGAACGTGCCGTGGGAGCTGGGCCAGCAATCCCAGAGTGTCCAGGAGGGTTGTCCCAGCCCAGGAGGTGCTGGGGTGAGTGACACTGCTGGTGTGGAGGTGACTGGGGAAAGGCTGAGCTGGTGGTCATGCTGCTGGAAGAGGCAGAAGGAACCAAGGGGGGAGACAAAGGGGTCCTGCCGTGGATAACGGGGTGAAGGAGATGGGGAGGGGTCCCCAGTGGGGAGCTGGGGGGAGATGGAACATTCCCAGGCCAGTGGTGCTCCCCCCCCCACAGCTCACTGCAGAGGGGCCCTTGAGCGCCTGCAAGCGAGGAAAGGCGGGGAAGGAGGGGGGGAGAGATCTTTTCATCTAAAAGGTTACATTTGTCCTACTTCCTCCCATCTCCAGCAATTAACTTGAAGGGAGACATCACTGCTAATTGAGCAGTGAAGATCAGGAGCAACAATTACGCCTTTTGACAAGAGACAGCACAAGAGGGACTGCTCGGAGGCTGAGAATGGTAGGGAACGGTTTCTATGGCAATGTAACTTTCCTCTCTTCCTCTCCAGCCATAGAAATGATAAAAATGTAGATTTCTCCCTGATTAATGATTTAATGAAAATAAAGAAAATTCTTTCTTTTTTTTTTTTTTTAAAAAAAAGGGGAAAAAGAAAAAGGCAAAAAAGGGAAAAGGGGGAGAAAGGAAAAAAAAATCGATAGGACGCAATGTTTAGCATGAGCCTGCGGCTGTGGGCAGGAATCGATGTCCTTCTCCAGGCTGGACGCGGGGAAATCTATTACAGCAACGTGCCGAGGACTCGGAGCGGCCCTGCCGTGTGGTAATTAGGCAGCGGGCTCACACGGGGGGAACGTGAGGGCTGTATTCAGATCTCTGATCAAAGGAGCTGCCCATCAAAGAGCTCCTCGTACGGGCTTCGCCGGCAAACCCCCGCGCTCGCTCAGTGTCGCTCCCGCCTTCCCTCCTCCCGCCGGCTCCCCACACCCCTCCCCGAGCCAGCCTTGTTAATTTTAATTATTCAGCCTTTGCGAGGCGGCCGGGGCGGCTGCGGGGCTGGCAGAGGGTGACGCCGCGTCGGTGGAGGAGTCACCCGGGTGGAGGTGCCCCTGAGTCGGTGGCAGGGGGTGCCACGGCTGTCCCCCACCCTGGGAGCAGGCAGCACCTGTCCGGTAGAGATGCCAGCAGCCACCTTGGGTGATGCAACACCTCCCTTCCTGCCGTGGGGAGAGCGGCGAGGAGGAGGAGGAGGGTCAGGACTCACCCTGCCCTGTGCGTGCCCTTGTGCTGCTCGAGCTTCACGGAAAAGAGCTGGTGGGGGGCAGGCAGGGCAGGGGGCTGTGCACAGGCTGGAGCTGAAGGCATCTTGAGGTCCGTGTCCCTCTGCATCCATCACCAGCAGCTGCTGGCTGCCAGGCCGGGCCGTGCCAGGCTGGGCAGTGCTGCCAACAGCACAGCCTGGAGGAGGGACCAGAGCCTTTGCAAAGCCCCCTCTCCCCCTGCATTGCCAAGTCAGCAGAAGCATCCTCTGGTTTACAACACACCCCACAGCCCATCTCTTCCCCCCTCGAACAAGCAGGTTTGGGTTTATTTTTCCTTTTAGGCATTGCTGCTTTAGGATGCAGGGGGAGGTGGCTGGAGTGGGACTGGGCCCACCCTGGGTCGCTCTGTCCCCTGTGCTGTCACCACAGGGATGCACCCACCCCATGGCAGACTGTTCCATCAAGTTGCCATCCCTGCAGCTGCCCACTGTGCCTTTCCCTGCTCACACAAGGAGCCAGCAGGAGCCCTGGACGTGCCTCTCCAGCCACAGGGGCAGAGCGCGGGCCCACGGAGGGACTTTCCCACCTCCTCAGCTCCTATTTTATTGCCAAACTGGAGCATAAAACACACATAAACAAATCAAACAGCGAGAAATGGGTTGCTATCAAATCAACAAATTAATCTAATTATAGGGCTGATTAAATCATATCAGATAAACCAGCGACTCCTTCCCGATGCTCGGCAGCCGCGGGGAGCGACAGGCTCTGCTCTGCTCGGGGTCTGGCTGAGCCGTGGCGTGGGCAGGGGCCAACCCCCCGGGGCTGGGAGCCCCCAGATCCCCCCTGGCCCCCCTCTCCCCACCTCTGCCTGCTGCTGTGCAAATCTGAATGGCAAATGCGGATGCAAAGTCTGTGATTCCTCGGGATTAAAGATGCAGCTCCAGCCCGTGAAACGTGTGCGGGAGCCGTCTTTGGAGCGGGATTGCTTAAACCTAAGCCTGCTTTAGGTATTTGAGGAACAATTTTATCGGGGCTGTTTGCAGAGCTTTGCCGGGGCCGTTCCCACCTCTCCGTGTGCCTGCACATGGCAGCGCCCATGGGAGGGTGGGAATGCACTGGCACACCAGTGGAATCTCGCTGCCAGCTGCTGCTGGAGGGAAAACACACCCTGGGTGAAAGGCAAAAGCTCTTTATCCACCAGCACCGCTCGCTACGAGGGCTGCGGGTGCGGGACTGCCAGCAGGACTCACCCCGGAAGGTTTTGGGCCCTGCAGACCATCCCTGGAGGGACTGGGGGCTCATGATGGGATCCCTGAAGGTGCTGAGCTTCAGGTCTTGCCTCTCACAAGACTCCAGGTAGGAAGGTGGTTCCTGGCTGGGAGTGTGCAGGCTCTCCCCACACTCCCATTGCGGTGCATCACAGTGAAGAAGGAAAATCCTTCTAAAAGCAGCTGTTGGCTCTGGTTTCACCCACCTCCAGAGGGTGGCAGAGGTTTTACTGGCACTGCCACTGCTCTTTTCAGAGTATCGTTTGTTCCCAGCCATGGGTTATATCAGCTCTTGATTCTCTTCCTCTTGCTTCTCTCAGCCGAGTCACTCAGTTCCAGGAATAGGTGTCGAGCAAGGATCTTTTGTCTCCTAATGGAAGATTATACCAGAGTGCTGTCAGGCTCAGCAGAGGATGAGGAGAGCCTCAGCACAGTGCAGAGCTCTTTGTGCTCCTGAAGTCCCGCTTTGACCCCTGGTTTTGCAGGGGATGCTCCACTGGTGCCCTTCTCCCCACAGCCCAGTTCTGGCCATCGTGGGTGGCATTTGGGGACCAAGAAAATACTCAACAGTGGGTAAAGTGGAGTCACAACCAAGGGCACAGGGGTATAGCCAAGACTGGGTGCATCCTGGGCTGCATCCAAAGAGGAGGGGGCAGCGGGTCAAGGGAGGGGATTCTCCCCCTCTACTCTGCCCTTGTGAGACCCCACCTGGAGCCCTGCATCCAGCTCTGTCTGGGGTCCTCAGCACAAGAAAGATGTGAACCTGCTGGAGCAGGTCCAGAGGAGGCCATGAAGATGCTCTGAGGGCTGGAGCCCCTCTGCTCTGGAGCCAAGCTAGGAGAGCTGGGGGTGTTCACCTGGGGAGGAGAAGACTCTGGAGAGACCTGAGAGCCCCTTGCAGGGCCTAAAGGGGCTTCAAGAGAGCTGGAGAGGGACTGGGGACAAGGATCTGGAGGGACAGGACAAGGGGGAATGGCTTCCCACTGCCAGAGGGCAGGGATAGATGGGATATTGGGAAGAAATTCTTCCCTTTAAGGGTGATGAGACCCTGGCACAGGTTGCCCAGAGAAGCTGTGGCTGCCCCTGGATCCCTGGAAGTGTCCAAGGCCAGGTTGGACGGGGCTTGGAGCAAGCTGGGCTAGTGGAAGGTGTCCCTGCCCATGGCAGGGGGTGGAACTGGATGAGCTTTCAGGTCCATTCCACCCCAAACCATTCTGTGACTCTGTGATCACCCTGGCAAAGTGGCACGTGGTGCCACATCTGCAGAACTGGCAGAGAATATCCCCCCATCAGCCAACCTGAGGGAAGGGATTATGCAGAGGGCATTTAGGAATAACAAAGGTGGGGCTATGAAGGGCCCATCTGGGTGGATCACCAAACCTTCCTTTCATGTCCAAAGGCACCTCTCCATCACCAGTCTCCAGCAAATGGTGACCTGGCAGCAGCACAAGGGCTGGGGTACCTGGGGAGCCAGGGAGGGGGTTCAAAGTGATGCCTTCCCAGGCGTCTTGGGATGCCAAGTGGGGTCCACTTGGACCATCTCTCACTACTATTGAGTCAGGAATCAGTCCTTCATGTGTCCTTGCCTGTGGTACAAACACCTAAATAATGCAAGCACTGGTTCAGGGATGCTCCCCCTGCACCCTGCGGGGCACCCCTGCAGCAGAGACTGCCCAGGAATAGTTCTGGGGCTGCACATCACACAGATTTCATGTGGGTTTTCGTAGAGGTGAGTGAGTGCTGCTGCCCTGGACCCTTGGTGACACCAGTATGGGGATGTTGGGAATGACCAGAGTGGCCCTGGAGTGGGATTTAAGCTGTTGGTGCCAGGGTGGGCAGTGATGGGGACACTGAGAACCTCCCCCTGCCTCACCAGGGGAGCCCAGCTCAGGTCAGGGGGGTAAAACCAGCCGCCTAAACATGCTCCCAGTGCCCCCCACTGCTCCCAGCGCTGCACCCACCGCTCTGGGAGTGTTTGCACACATCCTCCTCCACGCATGACGTCTGCATGCACGTGCACATGTGTGCACACGCGTGTGCAGGTGTGTCTGTCCCCGTGTGCGCCCACGTGAGGGTCGGGGTGCTCGGGGCTGTGCACGGGGGGGCAGGAGGAGCTCTGTGGAGAGGAACCGTCTCCCAGCCTGCACTGACGCTGTTTAGCAATCAGAATAACTTTGCTGATGAATATTTAAGCCGAGCGCTGAATATTTAAAGCATTCAATTATTTTAATGGCTTCTAAGTGTGGCAGAGGGAGGGGACAGGGGGGGGTGGCTGCCCCCGGGTCCGGCAGCGCGCCCGCGGCAGGGGAGGCGGGGATGCTGGGGGAAGGTGGGCTGGGGGGACTCGTGCCGTCCCCAGCAGGGTGGTGGCATCTTCACGCACTGCTGGGGGGCCGCTGGGTGTGGTGCAGACCCTGCGGAGCCCGGCTGGGTGGGCAGAGCCCCAGCGGGCAGGAGGAGAGCTGTGCCCGGCCATCCTGGCGGGCTGAGCTCTGTCCTAGTGCCCTAATTCTTGCTCGAGCAGCCTCGGTGTGTGCCAGCACCTCACGGTGCCAACCCCCTCCCCTCTGCCACCAGCGATGCTCCCGCGCTGCGCCTGTCCCTGTCCCTGCGGCCACCACCAACTCCGGGACACGCCAGCCCTGCAGACGCCCCCAGAGGTGAGGGGCACGTGGGCACACAGCTGGGGTGCCACAACCTCCATCACCCCTGTGAAGGCGTGTCAGTGGTGACAACGATGACCGAAGGTGGAGTACAACGTGCCCACCTCACGCTCCGGTGCTGCCCCAGGGCCTGCCCGAGCCCCACGTCAGGGAGGGTGGCCTGGAGCAGAGGAGAGCTTTCCCCCTGCGTGCTCCCACAGCCATAAATATTCATATTCTTATACTAATTTTCCATGTACTTTTCTGTCACATCCAATTTTATTTTAATTTCCCTTTATAAACCTTCACAGCTAATGCACTCTCTGCTCCCATGATTACCCCAATCAGCCGGTGCTTTAAACACAATCCCTGCAGGCAGCTCTCGTTGGGGGCTATGGGATCACTGAGCATCCACGCACCACTTGTGCACACTTGGCAGACCCACTCACCGGGGTTAAGCAGAGCTCCTTTGCCACCCCGTGGTGGGCACAGTCTCCAGGCTGTGCTGGGCTTCCTGGGGACATCTCCAGTGCTTTGTTCCTTCCCAGCAGCCGTGGTGTCTGTGTCCTGCAGCCTGGGTGTTGTGTATGATTGTCATTTGCACAGGGACAAGGATGTACCTCCCTGGCAGTAACACCCTGCCTACAGGTGAAACCTGGATCCTGGATCACCTTGGGAAGAGGAGCAAAGGATGTGTAGGATCCCTGTGCCCTCCCCAGGCTGTGCCATGGTTATTCCAGGGACTCTGCCATGGTTATTCCAGGGACTGTGCGATGCCAGCTGCCTCTGCTTGGCAGTGCCATCCCTGCAGGAATGTGCTGTGCCATGCCCTGCAATGCTGTGCCATGCTGAGCCAGGCTCAGTGATGCCATTCCTACAGGTCTGTGCCATGCCATGCCATGCCAGCTGCCCAGCCTTGGAGGTGTTCTGCTTGCCACGGACAGGATATGTCCCCAGTGGGTCAGGATGTGTCCCTGGTGGGTCAGGATGTGTTCCCAGCAGTGCAGGATGTGTCCCCAGGGGGATAGGACCTGTCACCAGTGGGTCATTACATGTCACCAGCATAGCAAAATATGTCCCCAGTGGGTCAAGACATGTCCCCAGAGGGGCAGAATGTGTTCCCAGCAGGGCAGGACTCATCCCCAGCAGCGCAGGACAAGTCTCCAGTTTGGCAGGATGTTGCCCCAGAGGGGCAGGACATGTCCCCCTGTGTCAGGATATGTCCCCAGCAGAGCAGGACATGTCCCCAGCAGAGCAGGATGTGTCCCAGTGGGGTAGAACATGCCACCAGTAGGTCAGGATTTGTCTCCAGTGGGTCAGGACAGGTTCCCAGCAGGACAGAACCTGTCCCTGGTGTGTCAGAACGTGTCCCCAGTGGGTCAGGTTGCGTCCCCAGCAGGGCAGAAGACATTCCCAGCTGGACAGGACATGTCCCAAGCAGGACAGGCCATCTGTCCTTGCCCAGGGACAGCCTCAGAGTGGGATCACACTTCAGCAGGTGATGGGGCCGCCCCGACCCCGAGCACCACTGGCAGCAGGAGTGTTTGCACACGGATGTGAATTTGTTCCTCACCATCCATGGGAACGTGAATTAACGAGGCTGTGGGAGCCCTTGTCAGGCTCCAGCTGAGGGTCCCCCTGAAATCCCCCTGCGGGCAGGGGCAGGGGGGCTGCCGTGCTCCTGCCAGCCGTGGGAAGTCACTCAGGCTCCGCTCGCTCACTTCTGAAGACCTCTTGATAAACATTTATAAACATTTGTAGTATTTTAAATTTCCCCTCAATAATTTATGAATAGTTATTTTATATACTTTAAAGAGGGTAATAATGTAAAATTTATAAGGCGGGAGCACTCAGAGTGGCAGCGCGGCGTCGCGGGGCTGGGAGCGGGAGGCGCAGCCTTCCCCGCCTCCCCCAGCCGAGCCTGATTGAAACTTTAAAGGCTGCGGCAGCGCGGCAAAAACGGGGCACGGCGGGGACACCCAGGGGACACGTGAGCCGGGGGACGCGGGGACACCGGCGGCGGGATGGGGTGGCAGCCCCGAGGCTGGACAACGAGGTGCCCTAGAAAGCTGGAGGATGGAGAGGGATGAAATGCGGGGATGGAGGGATAAGTGGTGGGGATAGACGGGAGAAGGGGAGCGTGCGAGGAGGGAGAAAGGATGAGGAGAAGGAGGGAGGGAGGAGGGATGTGTGCGAGGGAGCGATAACCGCGGCGGGAGCGAGGGATGGGGAGAGGAGGGATGGAGGGAGCAGCGGGGAGGGGCGAGAGGCATCTGGGAGCCAGAGATAAAGAAGGAGGAGAAGGGCGACAGCACCGGGCGCGGGAAGGTGTCAGGAGACGGAGGGATGCATGGATGCATGGATGCATGGATGGATGGATGGATGGATGGAGCAGGGATGGAGGGAGCAGGGATGGAGGGAGCAGGGAGAGGTGTCTGCAGGATTGTGGGGGCAGCGAGCCGGTGTGCCCAGGGTGACCCTGTGGGTGAGGGGCTGAGCAAGGTTTGGGGTCGGGGGGTGCAGGAAGGGAGCGCCTGGAGCCACGTTTGGGAAGAGGCACGTTTGGGGTCATGCCAGGGGCGCCCCCAGAGCGTGCACCGGGACACACGTGTGTGAGGCACGGGGGAGATCCCATGTGCCGTGTCTGGGCACACATGGAAGGTGTGGAAGGGCAAGGAAGGTGTGAGAGGACGTGCAGGGCGTGAGTCTGTCTGAGAGGTGAGGGGGGTGCAAGGCCTGAGTGCAGGGCTGGAGGGGTGAGCGGGTGAGCAGGGTGGGAGTGCTGGTGCAGGGATGAGTGTGAGCAGGTGGGAGTGCTTGTGGAGGGAATCAGTGTGAGCAGTTGGATTTGCTTGTGCAGGGAATAAGTGTGAGCAGGTGGATTTGCTCATGCTGGGATGAGAGTGAGCAGCGTGGAAGTTGTGCAGGGAGTGAGTGTGAGCAGGAGGGATGTGCTTCTGCAGGGAATGAGTGTGAACAGGATAGGAGTGCTCATGCAGGGATTGCATGTGAGCAGGGAAGTGCAGGGTGGATGTGAGCAGGCTGGGAATGCTGGTGCAGGGGTGATTGTGAACAGGACGGATGTGCTGGTGCAGGGGGTGATTGTTCCAAGTGTGCACGGGGTGTGAGTGCTCATGCAGAGCATTGGTGCACGTGCATCTGAAGGCAAGGAGGTGCCTGTGTGCCACACAAAGGTACCCCCTCTTTCCCCCAAGCTCCCAGGGGTCCTCGTGGCAGCACCCCCACCCCAAGGCACACCCACACCCTCGGGAACAGCCCTGCATGTGAAGGGACAGCACCCCATGCTGAGCTCCCAGGGGCTGTCCTGAGCCCTTCCAATGCAGGGCCTGGCTCAAAGACAGACCCCCAACTCCTGCCTGAACTCCCGAGACACCTTAAATGCCCAAGAGAAATCCAGATGGAGAGAGGTACCTGCCACTATCTCCCGGGCTATACATAGCACTGCCTTTACATCCCCACACAGGTATATGTGATTTATAGAGCTTCAGGGAGGGTGTCAGGGAGAAGGGGCCACACAGAACCACGGAGGCCAAGTGTGCAAGGTGTGAGGGCATTTGTGGGGCAGGAGAGCGTGGGGGAGTGCGTGGGGTGTGAGTGTGCAAGGTGTGAGTGCCCCGTGCAAGGTGTGAGGATATACATAAAGCAGGAGGTGGTGCAAGTGTGCATGTGCAAGACAGGACCATGCACGCAGGGCATGCAGGTGACAAAGCACGGGTGGGTGCAGAGGGGATCTGTCCCCAGGTGGGACAGTGATACCACCACAGGGGCACACACAGCACTTGGGGCAAGGGGGGGGTGCAAGGGGAGGAGGGGAAGGGGCACCTGTGTGGCGTGGAATAGGGGAGGCACCAGAGCCCTGTCAGCAGAGGGATGATTTCGTTATTTTAATGATAATTCCCGGCGTTTGGGGCTGTCAGGTTCCTGGTTAGCAGCTCCCCCTCCGCGGAGCTGCTCCGTGTAGTTGACACCGCAATTGTTTTCTGAAGAGAACACACGACTCTCTTCTTATGTATTCCCTTTCCCGGTGTTTGTATTTGCTTCAAAGTCTCCTCATCACCCTGTTTGGTGACAAAAACTCATGTCTGGAGATCAGGGTAATGTGTTGCTTTTCAAAGCTCGGGGAGGAGGGGGTTGGCAGACATGGGTTTGCTGCATTATTTACTTCTCCAGGCGCCCTGCCTGCCTACCTGCCTGCCTGGCAGCCCCTCCTTGGCATGCTAGGGCACCCACCCTGACAGCTGGGACCCCCACCCTGACAGCTGGGACACCCCTGGGCACTCAGCATCCCACCGTGTGCTCTGGGGTGGTTGGGGGTACCCAGGAGGAGTGGAGTGTTGGGGACCAGGGGATGCCAGGCTGCAGGAACCCCCCGGGTAGGGTTTGGAGCACTCGCACCTACCCAGCTTTGCAGACCATGTCACCATGTCACACGGTGTGTGTGGCACAGTGGCGAGGTGCCAGCAGCACCCAGACCTGCACCTGGCACTGCCCCATCCCTTACCCACACCCAGGCTGGGCTGGGGGGCAGCGGGGACAGGGTTTGGGGTCCCCATTGCACAAGCACCCGCTGTGACCCTGTGGGGCAGGCAGGTGACCATGGCCCTGCCAGCTGCCAGTGCCTCGTGGTCACCTTGTTGCGTGGCCTGTCCCCTCTAGTGGGACTACTGCAGGTGTGTCCCTGCAGCTGTGGAGCAAATTGGGGCAGGAAGAGGGATTTGGGGGGCGCAGGGTGTGTGTCACCCTGAGCTCAGCACCGACGGGCACGGCTGGGTGTGCACACACCAAGAGCACCCGGGTGTGGACACAGTACCCCCTCCCATGGGCACAGGCACTGCCAGGTGTGCTAGCCCAGTCCCCCCCCACCGTGTGTTCAATGCCACGAGCACAGGCAGTTCTCTATCTAATTGATCAATTAATTATCTCCAGCATTCAGCTGCATATTGGTTTTAGATGAAGGGATAGGCTAACAAGAGGATTAGGCATGTGTGTCTTCAAGGGAGGGAGCGAGACGTGGGAGGAAGGAAGAGAGATAGGAGACAGGGAAACAAGGGATGAAGACTGTCACTGTTGAAAAGGATGGGGCCAGGAGCTGGAATTAGGGGGCAGAGCTGCAGCAATGCAGGAACTGAGCAGAGGATGCTCCAGAAACAGTGATGCTGAGGCAGAGGATGCTCCAGAAATGCTGGTGCTGAAGCAGGACGATTCTCTAAAAAGGGTAGGACTGAAGGAGGAGGATGTTCCACAAATGATGGTATTGAGGCAAGAGGATGCTCTAAAAATGGTGATACTGAGGCAGGAGGATGCTCTGGAAATGCTGGGCCAAGGCAGGAGAGTGCTCCAGAAATAGTGGGACTGAGGGAGAGGATGCTCCAGAACTGCCATGCCAAGGCAGGGCCATGCTCCAGACATGCTGGTGCTGAGGCAGGAGGGTGCTCCAGGAATGGTGGGACTAGGACAGGAAGATGTTCCAAAATGGTAATGCTGAGGCAGCAGATGCTCCAGAAGCGATGGGTTAAGGCAGGAAGATGCCCCAGGAATGCTGGGACTGAGGCAGGAGGATGATGCTGCGTTCCAGAACCACTGCAGAGCGCCCAGTGCCCACACTGGCCTGGCTTATCCTTTCTCCATCCCCTTCTGCCCTGCCCAGGCTGGCTGGGGCCAGGCAGGGGACGCTCCAGGTGCCACCAGTCCTTGCAGGCAGCTGACCCTGCCCGCTGGGGAGCACAGCCAGCACCCCGCGTATCCTGGAGCCCCCAGACTGCAGGGGTCAGGCAAAGCCAGGCAGATCCCAGTGGCGTTAAGGAGAAAGGATGGCATCAGTGTCAACCCCCAGACCTCCCCCGGCCGTGCCTGACGGTTGGGAGCCCCCAGGGGTGGCCCGAGGAGGTGGCCGCGGGTGTCAGCCATCCCGCCCGGCACGGGGCTCATTAACGCGACAGGCTGTCACTCAGGCTGCAGCCAGCCCCGGGGGCACTCCGAGCGCTGCAGGGACCCCCGGCAGCGGAGGGCAGAGCCTTTGCATCCCCTCTGCACGCTGGGCAGCCCGTGGGGACAGTGGGGGGGGTTGCACGGCATCACCTGGGCACCCGGGCAGGATGGGGGGGGGTGTCGGGGCCAGGCAAAGCACATGGGCAGGGGAAGGTGGCAGCATAAGCCACGGTTCCTGCCTGTCACCCAAGACCACCGCAGCCCTGGAGCATCTCATTCCCCGTGTCAGGCACTGATCCCACCTGTCAGCACAGGATATGACAGTCCATTAATGACCGTCACGGAGCGGGATGGCTCCGCACGCAGCGCAGGGATAATTGTGTGACTTCCTTTACTGCCCGTCCTGCTGTCACTCGCTGTCTGCAGCCCTGTCACCCACACAGCACCCCCAGGCCCTTCTGCAGCACAAACACCCCATGGCTCAGCACACACACACACCGTTGAGTGCTCACACGTGGGAGCTCATGCACATGTATGTGCGCAGGGTGTGCAGGGAGGTATGTGCATGCACACATGGAATTCAGACCATATCACAGGATCACAGAATGGTTTTGGTTGGAAAGGACCTTAAAGCTCATCTTTTTCCATGGGCAGGGACACCTTCCACTAGACCAGGTTGCTCAGAGCTCCATCTGACCCATGTCCCTGCACACACACCCCCAACACACACACACATCCACTGTGCTGGGGGCATTCAGCACTCAGAGAACACCCCCACGTGCTCAAACTCACCTCCTCACACACACACACGTGAATATTGAGCCCTGGGAGATGGATGTACCTGCACACACAGCCCACGTTCAGCACCGAGCACACAACACCCCAGCAGTGCTCCCACCCCTGTCCCTCCATCCCACACGGATTTGTGGGCAGGGAGCACACTCCTGCTCATACCTGGGCACGCCAGGTATCAACACATCCCAGTGATTCAGCCGGCTGGGAATTCTGGCTTGTCCTAGCTGAGCTCCAGCCATCCCCCTCAGCCTGACCCAGGCACAGCCGTGACCCTGGAATCTGCCCAGGGAAGGGTGGGCACCCCCAGATGTGCACACAAGGATGTGCCCAACCACCCCCATGTGCCCAGGGTTGGGCACCCTTCGTGTCTCACAGCTCACAGGAGCGACAAAGAGACAAACCGTGCTGGGCTGGGGCTGCGGGGCAGGTGACGCACCGCCCAGGAGGAGGAGGAGGAGGAGGAGAGGGAAGGGGGTAATGCCGGGCGAGGCTGCGGTCACTGCGCAGCCAGGCCCTGGGTTGGCTGGCTGTGACAACGCCGCTGTGACAGCGCTGCTCGTGTCGTCTGCCGGGTCTCGAGGGCAGAAAGCGTTTCCCTCGTTAGCCGGCCGCGCTCGCCGCTCTCGGGCTGCCTGCCCGGCGCCCGCAGCTGTTCCTCCTCCCCGCTGTGCCCGCCGCTTGCCTCCCGGTAATTAAAGATCCAACGACCTTTGCCGACTGCCTGAGACGCTGGAACAAATGAACGGTAAGCGCCAGATTACAGGCCGGCTCAGCAGCCCCGCAAATCCCTTTAATGAGACATTTAGGCAGGGCCAGCGGGGTGCCCGGCTGCCGGGGTGGGCTGGCACGGGCGGTGACAGCACCTCGGCCAGCCTGGCCGTGGCCTGGGGACAGTGGCACTGATGGGTCCCAGTCCTGACCCACCCCTGTCCTCCTGGGCCCCCTTCCTGGGGGCACCATTCCTGCAGGCATCCCAGCAGCCTTAATGCAGGGGCACCGTGGCTCCAGCTCCCCCCACATCCCCTTTTGTACTTACGTATGTCCTGTGGGAGAAATACTGTCAGTGGCACAGGACACAAGGCCCCCCGCAGTGGGGAGAGGGCAGATGGCACCAGGACCAGCCTCCTGTGGGAATGTGGGGTCCCAACAGTGCAGAGAGGGCTAACAACATCAGGACCAGGCTCCTGCAGGGACACTGCATCCCTGGCAGTAGGGAGAGGGGTGTGACATCAGGACCAGCCTCGTGTGGGGATACAGAGTCCCAGCAGTGGGGAGAGGACTGGTGACACCGGGACCAGGCTCCTGCAGGGACACGATGAGCCCAATCCAGGACTGCTGGGGGGTTGATCCTTCCCAACTGTAATATCAAAAAATAAAAAAAAGCCTGAGTGACTGATGGGGCCGTGCGGACACGAATCAATAGCTGACACGGCAGACGATGTCACTGCTCATATTAGTGCCAAATTAAGCTGTTTACTCCAAGTGTGCCCTCACAAGGAGAAGCCGGGGCCGGCGTGGGGAGCTGAAGATGGATGGCGTGCTCAGGGGCCTGGAGGTGGAATTTTCCTTGCCCTGACAGACAGTTTGAAACGGCAATGCCTTCCTCTCCTCACCTTTGACTTTGGAAGGTGGAGATGTGGTGAGGGGACTGGGAGAGCACCCAGGCAGTGGGACTTCATCCAGGTGTGCTGACCACAAGGGACTGGAGCTCATTCAAGCATCCAGAGAGAGCCCAACACCCCTGCCCCCCTCCTGGGGACTCCTGAGATGGTGACTGTGTCCCCAAGCTCCTCCATGGCAGGGACCAGGTGGATCAGGAAACACAGACACATCCCATCCAGACTCTCTCCCCAAACACACTGAGCTGACTGGTGTCCCCAGCTTATCTGCACTGTCCCAGCATGGCCCTGCTCCAGGGGCTATCTCTGGTGTCCCTGCGTGCCTCTGAAAGGAGGGATTTATGGCTGGTGTCCCTGGATAAGTGCATCCAGGGGCATTTATCCCCGGTGTCCCTGGGTGCCTTCACCAAGGGGCATTTATCCCTGGTGTCCCTGGCTGTCCCCACCCAGGGGCACTGATCCCTGTTGTCCCTGGATACCCGTGCCCTGGGACATTTATCCTTGGGGTCCCTGTCCCTGGTGTTTATCTCCAGTGTCCATGGCACTGATTCTCTGCCCCCATCCAGCTCACCATGCCCAGGAGCCTGTCCATGACCATGGCATTCTCCATGTTCTCCAGCCATCTGAGTCCCTCCCACGGCTGTGACATCTTCCCCATTCCCCACCAGCTGGGGAGCTGTTGGCCGACTACCCACTCCCAGCAAAATTTGAGGGAAGACCAAAGGGATCAAGGAATTCAGGTCAAGCTCAGCCAATGCAGAAATGAAAGCAGGGATGGCAACACAGGAGAGCAGCAATATTTTCCAGCGTGGCGATTCCCACGCGGCTTTTTCCAAACTGACCTTCATCTCTGGCCAGCAGAGCCAGTGCCTTGCGCCCTCTCAGTGCTCGGCATCCCTGGGGACGCTGGCATTTGGGGCACGCTGTGCCAGCCAGGCAGCACTGGGAGCCAAGGACGGCAGAGCTGGGGGGGCTCCCTCCTCCTGGAGCGGCGCAGGCGGAGAGAGGGCAGCGGGCAGAGGCGGGGGCCGGCAGCATCCACCTCATGCCTTTTAATAAAACATGAATTAGGTGCCAACGCGTATTAGATTCACTTCCCCGGTGACAGAAAATCAAAGGCTTCTCCCATCTTTTCTAGAGGCGCGTTCCTGATTGATCTGGAAGAAGCAGCTCAGTGCGAGGGAAGGAGTCTATACACACCGAAACAGCTCTTTAATTTCTTAATTTAATATCTGACACGTAAAGATTCTCATTAAGCCAGTCAATGAAGCCTGGAAATACAATTTTCGTGCAAACTGTCGCTATCATAACTTACACGAAACTTCAGATGGTGCCCTGTAAGCGGAGTGATTAAAACCATTCATCTTCCCTGTCAGGCGCCCGCTCCCACACCCCCCCGGCTGGCCCCTGCCCTGTGCCCACTGTGGCCAACCCTTGTGGGGTTGGTGGGTGCCACCACGGTGATGGACATCCCCCAGAGCTCTACAGCTGCATCCCAGTTGGATCCTGTGGGCTCAGGGCAGAGCTGTGTGGACCAGCAGGAAGAGGGGCAGGCAGGATACTGGGCACCACTCCACCAGGCACAGCCTTCACTCCCCAGGTCCTGGAATTCCCCCTGCCAGGGCATACACAGGATGGGAGAGCTTCCCTAAGACGCTAATTAGGCAAATTAATTCCTATTGAGTCGCATCCCTTCTCTGCCTTAAAAAGAAAAGGAAAAAAAGCTACTTATTTAGTGCTGATTAAATCCCAAATATCGAGGCATGGATTAGATCCAAGACAGTTCCGTGGGGTGTGACCCCTCACCGGGGGCTCCCAGGGAGTGCCCACCTGGCACTGAGGAAGGGGCTGGCAGGGACTGAGATCTGCACAGGGACAGGAGTCATTGCCCTTCTCCTTCTCTTCCTCCTCGTTCCTCACATCCCCTGGCACTGCCAGCACCGGGCAGAGCATGTGTTTGCTGGGCTTGTTCCTCCTGCGTGGCCTGAGGAAGAGGATGGTAAAGCTGAGTGGGCACAGGACACCACCCTGGCACAGGGCATCAGGGTACTCTGCCATGGCAAAGACTTCCTGAGCATTGTGGTGCCCCCAAGAACCATCCATGAGGGGGAGCCAGGCAGGGGTCCTGTCCTCACCAGGGCCTGAGGGTGGATTAAATGATTTCTCGGGCTTTTCTGCCTCTCTCTGCCCTTCATTCCCCTCTCCTCTATCCAGCCCTGCTGAGCATTTCAGCTCCTCAAACACTTCCAGGGATGGGGCAGCCACAGCTTCTCTGGGCAACCTGTGCCAGGGCCTCACCACCCTCAGGAATTTCTGTCCCAGCAGCTGGTATCCATCGGAGAAGAGCCGGGGACAGGGGAGTAGGGAAAGGGACTCTGGAGCATCTCTGGCTGTCCAGCCTTTGGGTCTCTGTCACCAGCCCACATGGATGATGCCGATGGATATTGGGTATTAGACACTGCCTCCATCCACCCCAAGCATGCAGGTGCCCCTGCCTGCCCTCTCCCTGGGGAGGGGGCACATCCCAGCATTCCAGGGGGGGTGCCCCATGTGCCCCAGCCAAGGTCCAGCTGCCATGCCCGGTCACCAAAGGATGACAGCTGGGAAGAGCCTCCAGCACATTCCAGTGTTGGGATTGCCCAAAGGCCTACACAGCTCCAGGGGGGAGGGAGGTGGATGAGTGGGCACCAGCGGGGCCACCCAGCTCAGCCCCTACCCCTGGGCTGCCACCGTGAGTGACTTTGACCCCAACCTCTCCCTAGAGACAAAACCTGCCCTGAGCAACCAGCACCCACCTCATCCCAGTGCGGGACACACCCTCACAGCCCCGAGGGGCACCTTGTGGGTGGCCAAAGGGCTCTGGAGGACATGGAGCCCGGTGCCCGCTCACCCCGCTGGCAGAGCAGCTTTCCTTGTCTTTCTCCCGCGTGTTATCTGGAGACGTCGGAGCTGGCAGCTCCTGCCAGCGCTCGCGCAGCCTGACGTCGGCGCAGCTTGGAAGTGCGCGTGGCGTGTTTGATGTCAGGATTACCGGCTGGGTGTATTGTAAATGCTAAAATGAAATAAGAAGATTAGAGAAGAAAGGCGCCGCTCCGCAGCGCGCGCCTGCCGATTGCCTCCCGCCGGAGCCGCCGCGCAGGGCGGGGGGCGCGGGGACCCGGCCCCGCCGGCAAGCGGGAGTGCCAGGGAAAGGGTTAAAGGGGGCCAAAAGCATCTCCCACCGGCGCTGGTGCTGCCTGGCACCGAGCCAGGGCGAGAGGCGGGACGGACCCCCTTCCCATCTCCACGGGGCGCCGGGCGCTCCGGTTCTCTGGCTCACGTAAGTATGATCCTGCCACCCCCCAGCCCGGCTCCCGGGGGTCAGGAAGCAGCCCCCCACGTCAGCCCTGTCGTGCCCAGCATGGTGGGGCAGCGGGGGCACGTGGGGTTGGGTGGGTGCCTGCAGCCTGGCAGGGAAGGTGTGTGAGCTCTGCATCCCCTCCCAGGAATGAGGGCATGGCTGCATCCCAGCCTCCGGAGCTGCTTTTAGGGGGGAAAAGCCTTGTACTCGCTTGGAGGTGGGTGATGACCCTCCACAGGTTTTGCCAGGGGAATTTGGAGCTTTCCAAAGGGCAGGTGGGTTCTTTCTTCTCCCCCACTCACGTGGCAGGACATTCTTGCACACCCTAGTCCAGATCCTGCTGTGGGTGACTCTACAGCCCTCCTGCACCCTCCTGCTCCCCACACCAGCCTCTGCCATGGCCCTGCAAGAAAGAGGGAGGGCCAGAGGGAGGGAGGGAGAGCCGGCACAGGGTCAGGCCCTGCCGAGTCACTCTCGGTCTCCTGCTGCCCGCAGTGTGCCCCTGAGCATCTCTGCCCACACCTCGGGACCCAGCACCACACAGACCAGCCTCTCTGCAGGCAGGAGGGCAGGGGGCATGGAACTGCAGCAGCACCATGATTAGTCTTTACGTTGAGCTGTGCCCTTGGCCTCAGCCTGGCAACGTAGAGCTGTGGCTTGTCCTGTTGGGTCCTGCTACCAGCACTGGAGGAAGAGGAGGAAGCACAGGAAGAGGAGTTGGAAGCCACAGCAGGATCCTCACTGCACCTCTCGTGCTGGTCCTGCAGCAGGGGATGGGACAGCGGGCTCAGCTCACACACACAGTTCCACATCCCTCCTGGCAGGATAAATCCCGAGCCTGCAGCCCCTCCCAGTTTGGCAGAGCACCCCCCTCATGAATCCCCCCTGCCAGTGACCCCCACCCAGCCAGGGATAGCTCCTCCCCCCAGGAATTCTGTGGGATCTCCTAATCACACCCTGACACCCGGGACTGGACCCAACATGCTGCATCCTGCAGTCAGGTGGATCCCAGGCACCTGACCCATCCTCCCCCTGCTCCTGTTCCTGCTCTGGCACCGCTGTGTCCTCCTCCTGCTCCTGTGCCCAGCCCATGTGTATCCCAGCAGCCCTGGAGCAGGCAGGACAGTGGGAATCTTAGCACCAGCTGCCTCCTGAGAGTCTCCCCTTCCCTGCAGCGAGGAGCCAGGAGCAGGCTGGCGGCTGGCCCTGTGCCGGATCCGTGCTGGTACCTGCCTCCTCCCTCATCTCCTGCATCTGTTCCCAATCAAAGCATCCTTTCAATCCCAGAGAAGGTTTTTCTCCTCCTGCTACCAAATGCTATTGTTTTTCCGAGCTGGGGAGCAGCGGCTCAGTCCCTTCCCCTGCCAGCTCTGCTCAGACACATGCTGAGAGAGCCTCGAGCAAGACCCTGCTCTGCTCCTGCCGAGAGCGGAGCCAAATTCATCCCCAGGGCACAGCACTGGGCTCCAGGGAGGAATACGGGGCTCATATTCCTCGAAGGAGGAGGCTTGACCCCCTCGGCCCCTCAGTTTGCTGTTGGCAGCGCTCGGTGCCTGGGTTAATGTTCCCACGGGGACTCGGAGCAGATGAGTCACTCACGCACATCCCCCATTCCCTCCAGGCCAAACTCAGCCCAGCATCACCCCCGGGGGGGGGCTGACCCCCACTCGCCCCCCACATTCCCCTGGATGAGCCAGGGATGGCCGGGTTTGGCTCTGTCCCCTGCGGGACTCCCCCCCCCCCCCCCAACATTGCCGCGGGGCTTCTGTTGCTTCTGCGCACAATTAATGAGCTTTAATTGCCTGTAAACACATCCCCGGCAGCGCCATAGCTGCCATGGGAAGACGCTGGAGTCGGGAAAAGGGAATGGGAAAAGGGAATCGTAGTAACTGTTGCTACGGATGGACCTGTTATCCCCCAAATGTGCCCTAGTGGGGCCCCTGGTATTGCCCAGCACGGGGCAGGGGGCACGGGGGTCCCAACACGGTCCCTGCCCCTCTGCCCTCGGTGCCAGCAACACCTCTGTGCCCCAGAGCTGAGCCACAGGGGGCTCAGACATCCCACTGAGAGCACCCAGACTGGGACCTGGCTGCATTTGGGGCCCCACAGAGGGGCTGCAGGGCTGCACGTGGTGGGGAGAGGTCTCTGCCCTCCCCCTCTAGCTGTGTCTGGGGTCCCAGGGAGGGGCTGCAGGGCTGGGGGCAGTGAGGAGGGGTTCCTGCCCTCCCCTTTTCCTTGTGTTTGGGGTCCCACGGTGGGTCTGCAGGGCTGAGGGGACAGAGAAGAATCTCTGTTCTTCCCTTCTGACTCTGTTTGGGGTCCCACAGAGGGGCTCCAGGGCTAGGGAGGGTGAGGAGGGGTCCCTGCCTTCCTTCTCTGGCTATGTTTGGGGTCCCAGAGAGCAGCTGCAGGTCTGGAGATGGTGGTGGTGGTCCCTCCCCTCCCCTCTGGCATCCCACAGAGGGTCTGCAGGACTGGGGACAGTGAAGAGGGGTCCCATGCCTACCCTTCTGTCTGTTTTTGGGGTCCCACAAAGAGGCTGTGGGGCTGGGGACGGTGGGGAGGGGTCCCAGTTTCCCCCCTGTGTGCCCCTCTCTGGATGTGCCCGTGCCCACATGGCACTAATGAAGGCTGCAAAGGTCGGGGCTGGGAATGGCAGGAGGTGGGTTCTGTAAATGCCATTTTCTAGCTCAGTGCCCTGTAACTCTCCCTGATGCTTGGGCTGAAATAACATGAACAGCGCATTTTAATCACCCTGCACCCATCCCTGTCCCCCCCCCCATGGCTCCTGCCCCCGTGGCACAGGATGGGATGGCACTGGGAACACCCAAGGGTGTCCAGCACTGCTCCCCAGGATGCCCCCGTGGTGTGGGGACTCATGTCATGCCAGCACAGGCACTGGGTGGGCACGACATCGGTGGCACAAGGTGGGACACACACACAGCCAGGGGTGGGCGAGTCCCCGAGGTGCCCAGATGTGGCCATGTGTGCACACACCTGTCCCACTGTGTTCCCCTGTGTCCCTCAGGTGTGGGGCAGGTGACACACCTGAAGGATGGGGCCGTTCAGAGAGACCTGGACAAGCTCCAGCAGTGGTCCCATGGGAATCACACGGGGTTTAACAAGGCCAAGGGCTGGTGCTGCACCTGGGTTGGGGCAACCCTGGGATCAATCCAGGCTGGGGATGAGCAGCTGGAGCAGCCCTGGGGAGAAGGACTTGAGGGGGCTGGTGGGGGAGAGGTGGACATGGCCTAGCCCAGAAACCCTCTGTGCCCTGGGCTGATCCCACAGCGTGGGCAGCAGGGCAGGGGGGATTCTGCCCCTCTGCCCCCTCAGGTGAGACCCCCCTGCAGAGCTGCTCCAGCCCTGGGGAACAGCACAGGGAGCACATGGAGCTGCTGGAGAGAGTCCAGAGGAGGCACCAAGATGATCAGAGGGATGGAGCAGCTCTGCTGTGGGGAAAGGCTGGGAGAGTTGGGATTGTTCAGCCTGGAGAAGAGGAGCTTTGGGGTGACCTAATTGTGGCCTTCCAGGGCCTGAAGGAGCTACAAGAAAGATGGAGAGAGACTGTTTACAAGGGCCTGGAGTGACAGGACAAGGGGGAATGGATTCCCACTAACAGAGGGCAGGGTTAGATGGGATATTGGGAAGGAATTCTTCCCTGGGAGGGTGGGGAGGCCCTGGCACAGGTTGCCCAGAGAAGCTGTGGCTGCCCCTGGATCCCTGGAAATGTCAAGGCCAGGTTGGATGGAGCTCTGAGCAACCTGGGCTAGTGGAAGGTGTCCCTGCCCATGTCAGAGGGGTGGAACTAGGTGGTCTTTAAGGTCCCTTCCAACTCAAACCATTGTGGGATTCTGTGATTGTACGATGCATGTGCAAGTCCAGTCATGTGAGATCAGGTGTGTATGTGTGCACTCACACACACAAATGCCTGTGCCAAGCACAGAATCCCAGAATATGCTCAGTTGGAAAGGAACCACAAGGATCACCGAGCCCAACCCTTAGCCCTGCACAGGACCATCCCCAAGATGCACCAACACAGATGGGTGTGTGAAACACAGATGGATGTGTGCCCACACCACCTCACCCCCCACACTTGAACCAGCTTTCATCACTGCAATCCAAGGACATTTTGCCCCGAGGGCCGGGGCTGGGCGCAGGAGGAGCGGGAGCAGCGGGAGCAGCAGCAGCCGGAGCGACAACGCGCCCGCGCCGGAGATAAGTTTCCTGCCACAAAGTTTTCTTTCCCTGCTAATTTTCTGATTAGCCTCTGTCTGATGCGACGGCAGCAGCGCTCCACGGAGCTTATTCCAAGGCGGCGTAATCTTTCTAAGCAGCAAAGAGGGGCAGGGACGCCGCTGAGCTCCCGGCAGACAGAGCCCTGCGTCGGGAGGTAATAACTCTTCAGGGACTCGGCGCCGAGCGCTGACAAGCCGCCGGGAGGGCTGTGGAAATCCTTTCTGCGGATGAGCCGAGAGGATTCTCCTGCTATCCCCCTAAAGCCTGCGTGTCACCTAGTCCAATAAAAGGCATTATCGGGAAGGTGGTATTTCGTTCTGGCGTATCTCGGTCCTCCAGCCCAGCCCCAGCTCTGCCGGTTTTGCATGAGAACAGGGGGGTTTAGGGCGTGCTGGGTGCTGGGTGCTGCCTCCAGGGATGCTGATTGGTGAGGGGCTGCATCCCACTTTTTGTGCCTGCTCTCCATCTGTCGCCTTCACTGGCCCACCCAGCCCTGCACCC
The DNA here is from genome assembly GCF_009829145.1 of Chiroxiphia lanceolata. Taxonomy (NCBI): domain Eukaryota; kingdom Metazoa; phylum Chordata; class Aves; order Passeriformes; family Pipridae; genus Chiroxiphia; species Chiroxiphia lanceolata. Next base: position 2,483,714 of record NC_045651.1, read on the forward strand.
GCACCCAGGGTGGGTCCTGCCCTGAGAATGGCAGCAGGACCCAGTGCTGGATCTCAGCCCACCCACCCTTCTCCCATCTGCCTTCAAACACGGGGATTTTTGGGGGGTTCAGAGCAGCTGGGTGGACCCAGCACCTCTGGATGTCTCAGCCTCCTCCTGGTCCACTCCTCAGCCAAGGGTGATTTTGGGTCACCCCGGTGGAATCCTGCCAGCTGTGGGGGTAGTGGGCACCAGGTAACCACAGCCCTGGGTCTGGGCAGACTGGCTCCAGGGTTGGGGGGAGTATCTTGAAGGAGATGCTGGGGGTTTCACACAGTGACAACAATGGACCTCTTGGTGCAGGAGGTCGCCCTGGGGTGTCCCTTGTCCTCTGGATCCTGCCTGGTCCTGGCTACTCACAGGAGATGCCATATCCCCAGGGATGGGGCATGTGCTATGCCATGACAACCAGGTGGTGTCCACACCTGAGGGGACACCAGCCCTAACTCCTGAGCTATCAGAGGGCTTCCTTGCTGCCACCAGCCTGTCACAGCCCCAGGATGAGGGGGACCAGCCACGTGCAGGACTGGCAGTGGTGGGAGCACCCACGCCTGCTCTGAGCGGCTAATTTACTGTGTCGCTGTGCACTGCACTAGCCAATAACTCTGAAATGATGTGGAGATTTGCAGCCAAACCTTCTCATAAAGAGATTTAGGAGGGTGACAAAGATAATTAAACATCCTTCCCCAAGTATTGACTTGCAGCTGAAAGGGGAAAAAATAACTACATTTTTCACAGTCCTTTTAAATCATCCTGATGCCCGGCTGGGGCACTGTGCAGGCAAGCCCTGGCCTGGCAGCCGTGGGGCTGCTGGTGCCACATCCCTGTCTGCCAGGCTGGGAATAACGTGGGGGAGTAGAGCAGGATTTTGGGGAGCCAGGAGGGGTGCAGGGTCCCAGGATGGCAGCGGGCAGGGAGGGATGCTCCAGGGCAAACAAGGGCTGACACAGCACAACATGGGGAGAAGGATTCAGCTAAAACAAGCAGTGTAGAGGGGCAGGAGAGACAGGAAAGGGCAGACATGGGCTCACAGTACAGGGATGGTGACAGTGGGGAGGAGGGGGGCAGGATACAACAAAGAGGCTCAGGAGATGGAGTGGGAGGGGGTTAAGGAGAGGCCCATGAGGAGCATCAAATACACCCCAAAGCAGCTGCAGTGTGCACAGGTGCATCTGCACACTCTTAGGGCATGTCTGCACCCCTCAAGGGGTGTGTGCAGGGCTGTGGGGGTGCCCAGTAACTGTGGGCTGCCCCAGAACCCGGCTGGAGCCATGGGCTGTGTGTCTGCCAGCTGCATGTGCTGACACACGTGTGCTGCCAGCTGGGCACGTGTGGGTGGGTAAACACATGTGTCCAGACATATGGCTTCCATGCCACAGTGTGTGGAGGAGCCACAGGTGCCTGCTGGATGTCCCTGTGTGTGGCAGGACCCCGTGAACAGGTCGCTACTCCGTGGCTGTGCCCACACATGTGCCTGCCCCAGGGTGCTGCCTTTTCCATGCCGTGTGTCACACACGTGTGTCGCTGGGCTGTGTACTCTGTAGACATGTTCCATGGATAGGTGGGATGCACGCAGCTGGAGGAGGATCCTGGGGCAGGACCCCACCCTGGCATGACCCCAGTTGTTGGAGGACACAGAGAGGTGGCAGAAGGGCACGTGGGTACTTAGGAGATATGTCACAGCATGGTTCGGATTGGAAGGGACCTGACAGACCATCTTATTCCAAGCCTCCAATACATGGAGTCACATCACCCACAGGACCTTCTGACCCACCTGCAATGTGGGACCCTTCTTGCTGTACCCCAGGGACCCCACCCCATACACTGCTCTCCACTGAGTTTCTGGAGGGCAGAGCTGAGGCCAAACCTCATGAAGGGGTGAGCAGGGGACCCTCATCCCACCTCTCCATGCCCCTGTCAGCTGTGCCAGCCCCTGGGAATGTGCCTGGCAGCCTCCCCCAACACCTTCTTGTGCTTTGCCACTGGTACCACCCAGCTTTGCCACCTGGTTGCTCCAAGCTCCCTCTCTGCCTTTGTCTGGGGGGTTGGTGCTGCCCCTGCCCATCCCCTCCTGAAGTGGTGCCAGGGATGAGACCTGGGGGCAGGGAAAGGACCCAGCAGTGCTGGATACCCTGGCTGTGCCAGGTCCCAGCTCCAAGAAAGACTGTGGGGAGCACCCCCACACACACACTTTTCCCTGAAACCAGAAAAACCCAAAGTGGCAAAAAAAGTTCCATGTTAAAGCTGGTGGTCCCGGGTGCAGGATGTCCTGCTGTTCCTCTCACTGGGGGGGCTCAGGGTGCCTGAGGCTACTGCCAGGAGCAGGGGGGATGCAATGGGAATGGCAGGTGGGAGCAAGGAGGAAAAGGACATTTTCTGGGGATTCATCTTAATGGTTAAATTCACAGGGGGTGCCCTCTTCGGGCTGACAGGCACCGAGAGCAGCGTGCCCCCAGCACCCTGGGGACCCTTAACTGGGACCAATAACACCGAGCCTGAAACGGAGGTGCCAATCACCCGGAACCCCCTCGAGCTGCCAAGGCTGAGCTGTCCCTGGGGTGCCACAGAACAGCTCAGAGCAGCAGGGGACACCGAGCACTGGGGTGCAGAGGCACCCCTGATGCCACCCCAGGAGGACACGGTGGGGTACAGCCAGCACTCGCCTGGCATAGGCGTGGGGGACCCAGGTCAGACACAGCCCCAACTTCCACCTCCGTGGTGGCATCAGCGGGGAGCAGGGGGACACGACTTCAGGCTCCCCTCTGTCCCTCGGCTTGTCCCGTTCCCTGGCGCTCCCCGGTGCTGGCCCTGTCTCTTCTTTCTCGCTGTCGTCCGTGGAGCACTCGTGACACCCAGTGGGTGAACAGCAGACTGCACTCGCGGCAGCAGGGTCCCTGCGCACGGTGGCGCTGGCCCGGGGATGTCCCCCGTGTGGGGGACACGGTCCTCCTGTGTGAAAAGGGGTGGCACTGCCCGACGGGCTCGTGGGTGGGTTTGAACTTGGTTGGCTTGGACGGGGTCATGGCTGGGGGGTCCCTGCAGGGTTGGGGGGTCTCACTGGGGCTCTGGGGTCTCTCCAGGAGTCCCTGCAGCCCCCAGGCTCTGGGGTGTCACAGGCATAGCGGGGTCCTCCAGCCCTGGGACTCTGGGCTCCTTCCAGGCACCCGGGGGTCCCCACAGCCCCATGGTTCTGGATTGTCTCCAGGCACCTGAGAGTCTCTGCAGGCCCAGGGCACTGGGGTCTCTCCAGGCACCCACAGATGCTTGTAACCCTGGGACTCTGGTGTCCCTCAGGCACCCAGGGGACCCTGCAGCTCTGGGGCTCACCAGGGCTCTGGGGTCTCATCACTGCCCCACCACTACCACCCCCACCATGTGAGTCCCTGCAACTCCAGGGCTCTGAGGTCTCACTGGGGTTCTGGGGTCTCCTCAGGATCTTGGGGGTCCCTGTAACTCTGGGGTTTTGGGGTCCCACTGTGGCCCCAGGGCTCACTGCAGCCCCATGGCTCTGGTGTCACTGGGGTTCTGGGGTCTCTCAGGGGCCCCAGGGGGTGTCTGCAGCCCCGAGGTTTTGGGGTCTCACTGGATCCCCTGTGGGCCCCTGCAGCCCTGGCTCCAAGACAGTTCCTGAAGTCCTGGGACTCTGGGACCACACTTGGCACCCAGAGGTCCCTGCAGGCCTGGGGTTCTGGAGTATCCCCAGTGGTCCCTGCAGCCCCAGGGTGTTTGAGGGACAGTGAAAGGCAGGAAAACCAGGGGAAAGTGAGATCCTGACCCAGGAGTGGTGCAAGGCATCAGAGGTGAGGCAGCCCAGCCAAAGCATGTCCTGATGTCTCACAAGTACTTACCACCTTCCTGCTCCCATCCTCGGACCATCCTCACCCCCCCAGCCACCATCTCCTGATGCTGTGTGGCAGCTGTAACCTTTTCTGATTGTTCCATCTGGCTTTCTCTGGGACAAGAAACTCTCAGCCCATCTTCACCTTTCTCCTAACTCTGTTGTTCATTCCCCAAGAGATAAACCCTGATGGAACCAGGATCTGAGGGCAGCCAGTGTTGTGGTTCACACAAAGCCAAAGCAGAACCATTTTCTGTAAGAAAACCATTTTTCCTTTCAATTTGCAAAGGCTTTCAAAGTCGATTCTGGGAGGAGCAGGAGTGGTGGCTGTGGAGGGGATTGGATGTTCATCTCCAGCTCTGGAGAGGCTGGAAGCCCAACCATCCAAGCTCATTAATGGAACTGTGAACACCCACATGCAATGCCCTGGAACCCCACTCCCAGCATGGAAATCCCATATCCCAGCTCTGGAGTGTGTAAAGACACTTGGAGTGTTTAGAAATTTGACCTGGCGAATGAAAAGAGGAGGAGAAGGAGGAAGGGACCAGTAAGTCAGACACAGCCAGGACGGGAGCTGAGTCCTCCTTGCTGTACCCTAACCAGCCCCACCAGGCTCTGAAGAAGCTCCACTCATGAAGCTGGTGGCCATGGGGCACACAGGGACCCCTGGGGCTGCTGGTGTGACAGTCCCCCGTGTCACCCCTACCACCCTCACACAGTGACTGTGTGGCCAGAGCAGGACCCTGCGTGCTCACAGTGGGCCCCTGTCAGCCCAGGGAATGCCAGTCATGGGGCCACCACGAGCTGCCAGCATCCCATAGCCAAGGAAAGCCAGCATCCCACTGAACCAGGTGTGATGAGCCACTCCCCCTAACCCCGGGGTGCAGGTTCAGCCAGCCCCAAAAGCAGGGTCTGGAAGGCACCACACGCTGGGGACTCACCATCCAGCTCCCTGCCACAAAAGGAGCCTGTAAAGTCCATGTCCCTCAGGCTCAGGCCTTGCTAAGGTGGCAGCCCTGATGCCTCCAGGGAAGCATCCCTCATTTCCTCCCTCCCCTCTGCTGAGCTCCTGACACTTCTTCCACAGGGGATGGGAAGGATGGAACTGTCATACCCTGGGGGTACATCACAAAGTTGCTCCTGAGATCAAAGAATCATCATAATCCCAGAATGGTCTGGGTTGGAAGGGACCTCACAGCTCATCTTGTTCCAACCCCCGCCATGGGCAGGGACACCTTCCACTAGCCCAGCTTGCTCCAAGCCCTGTCCAACCTGGCCTTGGACACTTCCAGGGATCCAGGGGCAGCCACAGCTTCTCTGGGCAGCCTGTGCCAGGGCCTCACCACCTTCACAGGGAAGAAATTCTTCCTAATATCCCATCATGGAAGTGAGAAGCCATTCCCCCTTGTCCTGTCACTCTGTGCCCTTGTCCAAAGCCCCTCTCCAGCTCTCCTGGAGTCCCTTTAGGTCCTGGAAGGGGCTCTCAGGTCTCTGTGGAGCCTTTTCTTCTCCAGGTGAACCCCCCCAGGTCTCCCAGCCTGGCTCCATGGCAGAGGGGCTCCAGCCCTCAGAGCCTCTCTGTGGCCTCCTCTGGACTCACTCCAAGAGGTTCATGGTCAATGAAGAGAAGTTAATCAAGCTGTGACAGAGCCAAGGCCACATTAATGTGTGGCTTCACATTTGCTACACTCACCTTCCTCTCTTCTCCTTTGGGGTGAGCAGGCTCCCAGCAGCATCACCCAGATCCAGACCCTGGCTCCAAAATAGCCAAGGGCAGTTGTAAATGGGGTTGTTTCAAGCCCTGAGTGCTTCAAGTGGGTCATGGGAATCCAGCTCAGCTCAGCTGGTGGCTTGCAGGGGGCATGTGATGGTGACCAGCAAGCTCTTGGACAGCTACACTGTTTTCCAGCTTGATCAGTGGCCCCAGGGGCTGCTGCAGAAGAGGAGAAAGAACTTTCCATTCCAGTTTCCAGCCTGTCCAGCCAGGGAGAGAAATGCTCCTGTCTCTCAGGCGCAGAGAAACGCCGCCAGGCAGGGCTGGTTCCACTTCAGTGCTGCTGTGCCAGCAGCCTGCTTCTTCCCACAGAGCCTGTCAGAGCTCCTCCATCCCTGGGACCTCAGTGTCCTCCCTTCTTTCACCCCATGGACACACTTTGAGGCTACAAAGCCCTCAGGCTCAGGTCCTTCCACTCCAGGCTGTGTCTGGCTCCTGCAGGGGCTGGAGGTGGCTGTCCCCACTTGCACATGGACACACGGGGGTGCACAAGCTCACACACACTCCTGTGCACCCCAAGGCACACTACAGCAGTGGTGTCAGACAGCCTGAGGCCATAAATCTCTCTGACCACACTTGTTCCCTGCTCTGCAGCCCCAAGGCCACCCCAAGGTCTTTCCAGCTCCGGATCTGCCACTCCCTGCCCACTGCGGCAGCTCTTTAACCAAGCGTGGCACTTGGCAGCTCTGCCTCTGGCACCTGGAGCATCCCAAGCTCAGAAACACACGGCCCCACGATGATCCTGTGCCTGGAGGAGCAGCATGGGCAGTGCAGGCAGCCTTTCTGCCCAGTCAAGGCCTTGGGAGCAGCTGCAGCTCTCCAGCTTTCTCCCTGCCGGCCCTTCCATGAGTTTTTCCCCAGTCGATGCTGGTCTCACGTGGGGTACCCCAGGGGCAGTACTGGGGCTGCTCCCCATCCCTGTCCCAGGGTTGGATGAGGAGGCAAGTGCAGCCTTGCTTGCAGGTGAGGCTAAACCTGGGGAAAGGGTGTGCAGAGTCTCAGTGCAGGTGGACCCTGAGAAATCCAAAATTTAGGTCAAGAGAAACCTTGTGGACATGAACAAGATGGGCAAGATAACCTCAGGTTTCATCCAGGCTGGGCACTGAGGGACTGGACAGGGTCTCCTGTCTGGGACAAGGCCTGGATTGGGTTCTGGACAAGAGGCTGGACAAATGGGACAAGCTGCAACCTGGGTGGCACGAGGAAGAGTGTGGCCACCAGCCTGTCCCCTCCATGCACCCCCAGCTGGGTGCTGTGTCCAGAGTGGCCCCTCCAGTTCAGGGAGAGGCAGAGGAGCTGCAGAGGGAGCAGATGCTGCTGGCAGGGCTGGGACCTGGGGCTGCAAGAGGGATGGGTTGGGATTTACCAGCATCATACCTGGAGGGCATTGGTGCAGAGCTGGTCTCTCTTGGTAGGGTACGAGATGTACCAAAGGACAAGGGGCATGAATTGCAGTTTCAGGGTGGGCAGTAGAACTGCAAGTTTTCCCCTGAGAGGTGGAGCAGCTGTGGGACCTGTGAGGTGGGCAAGTCCATCCTTCAAGACAGGGTAAAGCCGTGGGTGACTTTTCCTGTGCTGGTGGTGTTTCTGCTCCAAGCAGGAGGGTTGGAGACCCCCAGGGCCTTCTCCAGCATCATCCTGCGAGCCCGGCAGGGACAACCTCCCACCTGCAAATTCCTTCCCATCCCCAGGGCCAGGAGCCCACCCCACACACCCAGGGCCCCTCGGCAGCCAAGCTCCTGTGCACTGGAGCGTGGCCCCATCCCAGGGCCCGCGCTGGCGTTGCCGGGAGGCCTGGCCCCTGCTCCCGGCATCAGCTGATCCTGCCAGCGAGCTGGTGCTGCAAAGTCAGGCACAGAGATTGCCAGGGCACCGGCCAGGGGAGAGCAGGGGCAGAGGGACGAGGGGCTCGGGGAGCCGAGGGCAGCTCTGCCCTGAAAGCCGAGCCACCTGCGTGCTGCTACCTGCTGAATAATAGAGGAGCTGACAGCCAGCGGAGAGAAATGTGATGCCGGAGAGCCGGCCGGGGAAGACATCTGAGCTCCCGGCAGCTGCGATAGCAACTGCAGGGAGGGAGCCTTCCCCCCCGCTGCTCCGTGCGGCGCAGCGTGGCCGGGGTGGCTGCGGGTCTCTGCCCGTCTCGGGGTGCCTGGGCGACCGGTGCCCGCTCCAGGGGCACGGGCTCAGGGCTGGGAGGATGATGTGAGCTGCTACAGGCACCCGGCGAAGCAGAGCTCAAGGGCACAGCCGGGTTTCCCGAGAGGTGAGGCAGAAGGAGCCTGCCTGCAGCCAGTGCCCGCGCCCGGGGTCCAGCAGCTCAGCCTCATGTCCAGAGGAGGGGAGATGGTTTATATCCCAGATGACTCCGACTTCAGCTCCTTCAGGGATCAGTGTGAGAGCCTGGAGGGCTGGCATTGTCGGTATAACAAGGCTGGTGTGACGGTGTGGAGTCAGGGCCAGGAGGAAAGCTGCACCGTGCAGAAAATCAAGGTAAGCAGACCCTCGACCTTCCCTGCCCCAGCTGTGGGACTCCAGAGGGTCCCTGGGGTGCTGACCACGCTTGGGGTGCACAGTCCAGCCTGTCTAGGGTATTTCTGCCCCAAATCCCAGGGCTGGCAGGGTTAGACCCCCAGAGGTGCTTCTCCAGCTGCTTTATCCTCTCGACCTGCCGGGATGCCCAAGGCCTCCTGCCATGTGGGCTCACATTGCTCTGCCCTGGGTCTGGACGCAGTGGGAAGGCCCTGGGATCAGTTACGTTACGGAGATGGCCTTGCCGGGAGCCCCGGGGGTGAGACAGGCTGATGGGAACCCTCCCTGGTGTCCTTTCCCTGGCTCCCCCATCCCGGGGCACATCACCTCGTATCCTCACTGGATGAGCATCTCGGAGAGTTTAAGAGCCCCCGCGCCCCTCAGGTTGTTGTTACACCTTGTTGCTCATCCATGCAGCCCCAGTGGCACTGCCAGGTGACCTTGGGCGTATCAGGAGAGGTTACAGGGTACTGGGGGCACAGGAAGCCCATCTTGGGTGGGCTCCCTGTGTGAGAGCATCCTGTGGGTCCATGCTTGGCTCCATGGTGGGTGTCACGGGCATTGGTTTTTCTGGCCACCAAGAATCCAGACTGCCAGGCAGGGATGGGATCCACCAAAACGGGGAGAGGGGCAGAGCATCTTACCTACAGGACTGCCCACCTGACTGAGAGCGTGTTCAGCTAGGAGTGTTAGGGGAGGGTTACCGTGACCTGAGGAGCAGGGAAGGCATGGGGAGGTGGTGGGGAGGGATACAACACGCTGGAGGAGGCTCTTGCACCAGTCTTCTGAGCACAGAACAATCAGCAGCACATCTCAGGTGCCTGCACCCCAGCACATGCAGCTGAGGAGGCATCAGGAGGAGCTGGGCACACAGTGCTGCCGTGGATGGAGGCCCCTCGGGGCCAAGGCGAGGAGGAGGAGGAGCAGCAGGTGTATCTGCAAGACACATTTCCTTGCTGTCATGAGCCAGGGAAGAGCTTTTGGACTAGAATCAGGGAGCACTTAAGCCAGTCGGGCACACACAGGTCACAGGGATGCTCCCAGGGGTGCTGAGGGGTCTGGCCAACATCTCTCTGAAAGGTCCTGGTGCCTGCAGGAGCTCCCTGATATCTGGGAAGAGGCCATCCATCACACCCATCTCCCAGAAGGTAGCTCTAGGGTACTATGGGCTGCTGTGTCACCTCCATCCCTGGGAAGGAGATGGAGAACATTGTCCTGAAGCCATGTCCTGAAGGAGAAGGGCAGTGGTGACAGCAGCAGGGACCTACCAAGGCCAAATCATGCCTGAGCAGCTTGATTGCCTCCTGCAGGGAGAGGTCTGGCTGTGTGGGTGCTGGGAGGTCTGGGAGAGCCCTGTGCTGGGACTTCAGCACAGCCTTGGACAGGGTGTCCCACAGTCTCCGCGTCGCCACATCCCTGAGATCCAGACTGGAGAAGCGGATGCTGCTCCGTGTGACCAGGGCAGGCTTGGAAGGACAGGCTGGCAGGAACCCCTGGAGTCCAGACAAGGTCAAACACACTGCCTGGCAGAGGGGGTGCAGTTTTTCCCCCTTGCCACCACGAGCCACACAGAGAGGGGACCCCAGGCAGGTCCAGGGGGTCAGGCACCATCACCCAGCCCGGTTCATTGCAAGAGGTACCTCCTTGATGTGGATTTTCCCTACCCTGGAGAGGGTCTGGGCATGGTACAGGGGTTAGCACTGCCCAGGGACTCTTCCCGAAATATGGGATGGAGGATTCCACCCAGTCCTGTGGGAGAGCTGAGCTGCACAGCTCTCTGGAACTTGGGGTCAGAAGAGCCGCAGTCTTTCCATTAACTGAGGGAGTTAATTAACCCGGAGATCACCGAGCAGTTGTAGCTTTGGATTTTTTCCACCTGAAATCCCTTGGGATGGTTTTGGGCTCTGTGTTTCCCCCATTCCAGCTGATCACCCACTATGCCTGGTGAGTCTGTTGTTTCATCCGAGGCTGAAGGGGGTGGTGCACAGGCTTTAGTGGGGAATTTGGGGGGTGCAAGGATGAGATGCTCCTGCTGTGATAAGTGAAGCTTCCAGGAGCCCCATGAGCTCCGCCTACAGCTGGAAACATCCCTCTCCCTGCAGCAGCACCTCCGACCCAGTTGGGAGGCGGTGGCTGGGGCGGGGGAGCCGGAGGAGGGGGCTGGGTGCTCCCACACTCCTCCACGGTGCCCTGGGGACTGCAGCACATCTCCAAGCCTGTCCTGGGCACGAGTCCAGCACGCCGGGCACAAACCACCACCCAGGCCACCGGGGAAAGCTTGCCCGAGATTGATGGGACCTGCCACGTTCAGGGGGCCATCTCCAATTACACAGCACCTCATCAAAGATGCAAGGCCTCTAACGAGGAGCAGATGACATCTCCTTCCTCCCGGCATTGAGAGGAGCAGGGCTGCTACCTTCATCAATAATGCACCGACTGGGCAGGGTGGGCAGCTCCAGGGCTCAGGTTACAGCCACGGCCCCTCCAGCCTCCCCAGGCTGGACCCCACACCCGAGACCATCCTGCCAGGGCAGGAGCATCCCTTTGCTGTCCCTGAGGGGACAGGGCTAAGGGTCCCCAGAGGCTGGACCACCAGTCACCTCTGTTTGAGGGCAGAGGGTCTTTCCAGCCCTGCTCTGGATGCAGAGCCCCAGGGTGCTCTGCCTGGGCTGTCCTGAAGCAGAGACGTGTCCTGCACTGTGTGTGCAGAGCATCCTCTGTGGCACATGTGCTTTCCAGTAGCACAGGGACACACCACTGCCTAGAGGGACACACCACTGCCCACAGGGACACACCACTGCCCATGGGGACACACCACTGCCTAGAGGGACACACCACTGCCCGTGGGGACACACCACTGCCCATGGGGACACACCACTGCCCACACAGACACACCACTGCCCACACAGACACACCACTGCCCATGGTGACACACCACTGCCTAGAGGGACACACCACTGCCCATGGTGACACACCACCGAACACACGGACACACCACTGCCCATGGGGACACACCACTGCCCATAGGGACACACCACTGCCCATACAGACACTCCACTGCACACACGGACACACCACTGCCCATAGGGACACACCACTGCCCACATGGACAGCCAAAAGCTCCGTGGTCTGGGCTTGAGTGCTGACCCCCTGCCTGTCTCCCCACAGACCCGCATCTCCTGCAAGGATGTCCCTGCTGAGACCCTCTACGATGTGCTGCACGACACCAGCTACCGCAAGAAATGGGACTCCAACATGATCGAGACCTACGACATCGGGCGCCTCACCGTCAACGCTGACGTCGGATACTACTCCTGTGAGCAGCCCCCAGCCCCTGGAGACTCCCCCTCCCCAGCCCCACAGCCCTGTGAGCGCGTGTGGGGCCGTGGGGCTGGCGGTGTAACTGTTCCCTGCCCGCAGGGAAGTGCCCCAGCCCCCTGAAGAACCGGGATTTCGTCACCCTGCGCTCCTGGCTGCCCCTGGGCAACGACTACATGATCATCAACTACAGCGTCAAGCACCCGGTGAGCCCCCCACTGCCCCCGGTCCTGGCAGGGGTGCCAGCAGGCACGGGCAGGGCTGGGCAGGCTCTGAGGGGCACGGGATCTCTCTGCAGAATTACCCACCCCGGAAGGATTTTGTGAGGGCCGTGTCCCTGCAGACAGGTTACCTGATCAAGGCCAACGGCGACGGCGCCTGTGTCCTCTATTACCTCACCCAGGTGGACCCTCGCGGTGAGTGCCAGCAGGAGGGGAGGGGGCACCGTGCCCAGTGTGCCCCCAGGGCTCACCCGCTGGCTCTCCATCACCTGGGCTCTGGGGAGTGGGGACAACCCAAGAAAGAAGGGGGTCCCTCCCTCATCAGCCCTGGGGTTGCTCAGGGTGGCACAGAGCACTGCAGGCTCCCGGTGCCTCCCCTGGGGCTGGCCCTGCTTGCCTGAGTGACGGGGCTTTGGGCTCTTGCAGGGTCGCTGCCAAAGTGGGTGGTGAACCGTGTCTCCCAGTTTGTGGCACCGAAGGTAAGCAGGGTGCGTGGCTGGTGGTGGGATGCACAGGCAGCAGGGATGAGCTGCCCCTAAGTACCTCTGGGTAGGGGCAGGATGGGTGGTGGATGACCCAGGGCCCACAGAATGGGTGCTGGGTGACACAGGGTTCACAGGACAGGTCCTAGGTGACCCAGAGCTCATGATACAGGTACTGGGTATCCCAGGGCTCACAGAATGGGTACTGGGTGACCCAGAGCTCACAGGATGTACCCTAGGTGACACACAGGATGGATACTGGGTGACCAAGGCTCACAGAACGGGTACTGGGTGACCCAGAACTCACAGGATGTGTCCTGGGTGACACACAGCATGGGTGCTGGGTGACCCAGGACTCCCAGGACGGGTGCTGAGTGACCAGGGCTCACAGGATGTGTTCTGTGTGACACACAGGATGGGTGCTGGGTGACCCAGGGCTCCCAGACTGGGTACTGGGTGGCCCACAGCTCCCAGGATGTGTCCTGGGTGACACACAGGATGGGTGCTGGGTGACACTGGGCGTGCTGCTGGGGCTCTGTGCTCCAAGCCAGGCCCACATCCCCTCCCAACACCCCCAAAAACCAGCAGTGGGGGAGCTGGGAGCCGGGGCTCCATCCCCCGATCCGCTCTGCCTGCAGGCCATGAAGAAGATCTACAAGGCTGGGCTGAAGTACCCGGAGTGGAAACGCAAGCACGACCCCGAGTACAAGCCCTGGGTGTACCCGGAGCAGAACACCCTGCCCAGCGTGAGCCTGGCCGAGCTGTCGGTGCAGCACGCCGACTCCCTGGAGAACATCGACGAGACGGGGCTGTCCGAGGACCACCTGAGCACCAGTGACCATGAGGCCTGAGCCCTCTCCACGGGCTCTTGTGGGGGGACACCCTCAAGATCGAGGCTTGGCAGCCAGGGGGCACGGGTGGGAATTTGGCCCCGTGCCCCCCAATAGGCAGATCTGCTCTCCAACTCCATCGTAGACCCCCCTACCCGGGCAGCAGGGTGCTGTCCCATGGGAATCTGAGTCACAAGTGCTGGAAAGAGGGAGGATGGGCACCCTGGTGCCCCCTGTGCCCATGGAAATGTCCCCACAGGAGGTAGTGCTGGCAGTGGGAGCAGGTGCCCCAAAGGAGAGGCTGGGCAGAGCAAGAGAGGGAGAACCCTTCATGGAGTGAATAGGAGCTTTCCTGGCACCGGGATATGCCTCTCCCATGTTAAGATCTTCTAGGAGTGTCCCTCAAAGGTCCGGAAGTGGGGGGCTGTGGGGGCTCTGCTCAGGCTTTACAGCAGCACAGGGCTTAGACTGACCTGCTCTGGCCCAAGGTCTGCCACAGCCAAGGTCAGGCTGGACCCACTGCAGCCCCACCACCCTTTGTGTGACCCCTTCACCTCAGGGAGCCCTCCCAGGTCCTCTCCTGAGTGCCAGGCTTGCCTCTACAGACTGGCTCTAGCCCAGCTGGCTCTGGGGACCCCTCCCTCAGGTGGTGTTTGGGGGGCTTGTCCTGGCAGGGGGGGCTTGGGCAGCCTGTGTCCCCACTCTCCCGGTGTTTGCCGCTGCTGTGGTTTCTGGCACAACAATAAAGGGGTTGGTGTGTGTGCGAGAGAGCGTTGGGCTGGCATGGGATGAGGTTGGCACCGAGCCCACCCAGAGGCTGTGCAGGTGCTTGGTCTGGGTGGGACAGGAGGGTTGGTCCATCCAGCAGCCCGGGGTGACCCTCAGCAGGGAGCAGGGTAGCCACGGCAGGGCAGGACAGACGGATGCCGGGCTCTGCACCCCTGCGTGCGCGTGGGTGAGGCTGTGTGGGCACGGGGCAGCTCCCACCAACGGGAAGTTGGTCTAGACAGACACTGCTGTGGGAATGCACTGACAGATGAGGGATTTTCCACCCACTATTCGCCCCCACGCTCAGAGGCTGCCTGTGGCTGCTGGGCTCCTGCCCCAGCTGGGTTTAAGCCTGACCTGTGCAAATGGGGCTGTCACTGATGATGGTGCTGGGTTGCTCAGCTCCAGACCTGTCCCACAAGGTAAAAACTGGGGGACACAGCCAGGATGTCACACAGCCAGAGTGTGGGGGACAGTCGAGGCAGTGGTGTGGGACAACCCCCTGGCAGCATCCAGGGCTTGCAGCCTGCCCAGAGCCACCTGCCTCCTGCAAGGATGTCCCTGCTGAGACCCTGCCTCTGTGGCTTTTGGGGCCTCTCTGACCTGGCTCGTGCTCCCTGGTCCCGCTGACCTGCTGTGAGTTGTGAGTGCCACTACCCTGTGCATGCTTTCCCCACACCTGGAGCCTTTCCGATTCATCCAGACACCCACTCCAGCATCCCGGGTGTGGATGTTCGCTGTTCCCCCTTTAGCCACCCCCTTAGGTCGTGTTATGTCCCCTGTGCTGCCTCAGGGGGACATTGCTCACATACGGAGTGCTGGGGAGGGGACAGGAGGTCCTGGCTGTCGGGACAGTCGGCTCCCACGGCTTGCAGCTGGGCTGGCTGCACGGCCGCCTCCGCAAGGAAAACGAGGGAAACCCAAGGACAGCAGATGTGCAGCTCCCTCCTCCCAGTGCTCCGGGTTCATGGCGAGGGGAGCAGCACCCATTCCTCATGCTGCTCCCACCATGGTGGCAGACAGAGGGCACCCTCAGCAGGGACGATTTTACCTGTGAAAACGCACATCCCAGTCCCAAATCGCCCCCAAAACACTTTGAAAGAGCTGGGCTCTGCGGCCGGAGCAAGGGGATTAAACACCCTCATGGGGCAGAGCCCGCTGGCATCCCGAGCCCTCGGGGTAATGGGGTGAAGCCCACCCCTGACAGCCCCAGTCCTGCAGGAAGCAGCCTCATCCCGCCTCATTCCCCGGATGTTTCTCTGCAGGATCAGGCTGCAGCTCTGCCGTGGGGTTATTTTTAGCCAGCCCTGAGTGGGTGTGAGGAGCTGCTGCCTGAGCACCGAGAGCCCGGCGGGGAGTCCCTGCTCCCCAGCCAGCCCCAGGGAATGCTGTGCCGGCACGGGTGACACCTCAGCCCAGGATGTGGCCCAAAATGACCAGGATGGTGGTGGCACGGGGAGGAGAAGGGCTGCTGGGGTGGCAGGGACACGGGTCCACATCCAGCATTGGGCTGTAGCAGAGCTCCTGGCCCGCAGCATCACCCCGGCCAGGGAGCAGGGTGGAATTTGGGGGGCTGGAGAGACGAGGGGCTGCCTCACCAGGAGCCCCAGTGCGGGGATTTCTTTCCCATTGATGTGCCACTGCCGGGTTTCCTGTGGCACAAACAGGAAAGGGGCCGGGCACTGGTGTCCCGAGCGAGGGAAGGGACAGACAGGGTGTGGGGGGCTCCGAGGCCCCCGGGTGCCCCCGCTGGGATTCTGGGGGAGCGGGTGGCCCACGGCCCAGTGGGGCGAGGGCCAGGCCTGTGGGGGCTGCAGCCCAGCAGGACAGCCCAGCTGGACGGCTTTTCCTGCCTGGCCCCGAGCGGAGAGGAGCCGCCCGCGCGCACAGATTGGAAAGGAAACGGGAAGCTGCTGCTGGACGAGAGATTAGCCCGGAGGCAGTGATGTCAGCCCTGATGGATGGGGGGCAGGGGCAGCGTGGCATGGGCCCCCCGTCCTGGCTACACGCAGTGTCAAACGTGCCCCGGCTGGGGGAGGATGCGACTCCATCCCTGGATCTCCTGATTTGCACCTCCTGAGCTCAGGGATAGGTCTTGGGCAGCCCTTGGCCCCACCACCCACACTGGGACCCTGAGCTCAGCAAGGAACCCCCTGCAGCCCCTCTTACCTCATGGACTGATTTTCAGCTGGGCTCTTGCTGGAGACTTCCAGTAGGTTTCCAAGCCCAACAACCTCAAGCTTCCCCCTCCCCACTCCTCCACCAAGCCCTCCCCGGGGCTCAGCTCTCAGCCGTGCCCTGGCAAAGCCCCCAGGCTCAGACCCCACCCCACATTTCCAGCTGTTAAATGTGACATTTACCCCCTAGGTATGAGCTTTGAGTGTCCCTCACCCCGGCCTGCTCCCAAGAGATGCTCCCACCATCACCCCACAAATCCCCCAGCATGATCCAGCATGGGCAGGGCTGAAGGAAAAGCAAAAGCTGCTCCAGGGTGCAATGAAAGCTGATGGCTAGGGATGGATGGATGGATGGATCAATGGACGGATCGATGGATGGATGGCTAGAAAAAGAGAAGGAGGAAGGGGGGAAGGGAGAGAGAGAGGAAGGGAGAGAGCAAGGGAGGGAGGGAAAATGGATAAAGAGATGGATGGATGAGCATCTGGACATGTGGACCTTGAGGGACAGTGTCATCCTGGGTACTGCCTGGAAAGGGGAAGGACCACACAGGCCTTTGCACTGGAAGGATCTAACCTTCACTTTGATGTTAGAGCTTCCTCCAGCCCTTGACAGCATCTTCCCAAAGCCCAATCCCTCAGCCCTAGGGGTGTTCTCTGATCCTACCCATCTGCCTCTTTCAGGGAGCAGGCATAACCTTCCTGCTCTGTGAACACCACAGCCAGGACAGGGCTCTCTACCTCTGCCCAAGGATGCTGCTGTCTAAATATAGATCCCATCAGCAGGATGGCAAACCCTGGCAGAGGCTTTGAAACCTGTGCTGCAGAAAATGGGGCCGGTAGGTCAGGGAGGGGATCCTGCCCCTCTGCCCAGCCCTGGGCAGGCACATCTGCAGGGCTGGGCCCAGCTCGGGCTCCTCAGCACAGCAGGGCCAGGGAGCTCCTGCAGCGGGGCCAGCGCAGGCTGCGGAGATGCCCAAGGGATGGAGCAGCTCTGGGAGCAGCAAAGGCTGAGGGAGCTGGGGCTGTTCAGCCTCCAGAGCAGAGCCTGAGAGGGGCCCTCCCCAGGCTGTGTCAGGGGCTGCAGGGAGGGGGCAGAGGCTGGAGCAGGCTCTGCTCGGGGGGCCCAGCAATGGCCCAGGAGGAACGGGCAGGAACTGATGCCCAGGAAGTTGCAGCTGGACAGGAGGAAGAACTTCTTTGCTGGGCAGTGACCCAGCACTGAACAGAGACCAGAGAGGGTGTGGAGTCTCCTGACTGGAGATATTCCAGAGCTGTCTGGACACAATCCTGTGCTATGTGCTCTGGGAAGGCCCTGCTGGAGCAGGGAGGCGTTGTGGTCCCTTCCAACCCAACCCATCCTGGAATTCTCTCTCTAGAGATGCTGCTGGGGGCTCAACAGTGGTGAGCCAAGATTTGGCCCCACTCAGGACTTCACTGGTGCAAATGCCTCCAGCAAGGCAGGATGGAAATGGTGACACATCATCTGTCACCAGCACTGCCAGCACCCTTTGCTCCATCCCTCCCGCTCACACCACAGACCTCAGCAACCTTCCCAAGAGCAGCGGTGCCAAACAGCTTCCTCTGAGAGGCAGGAGGATGGCACAGTCTGCAGTGCAGGGCCAGAGGATCCCTGCACACCCTCAGGGTCCCTGTGCACCCTGTCTCCACACCCCACCCACAAGGTGGTCCAAGGGGCCACCCATGCCATCCCCAGCCCTGGGGATGTGCCAGGGAAGGGGGAGGAAGGCAAAAGCTGTGCCAGACTCGTGCTGAATTCTGCTTCTGCTTTGTAGGAACAGCCTGTGATAAGGAGAACCTGCCTTTCCTGCATGCAGAGAGGCTTGTACAGGGTGGCCCTCCCACACCAGGAGCTCCCAGTGTTCCCAAACCCCTGCAGTGGCTTTTGGGGGCATCACTGGGGCAGGAAAGCTGGAGTAAAGGTGTCCTCAGATCTGAACTCTCTAGGGCAGAGGGAGGTTATCAGCTGTGGCATCAGGAGCAGAGAAGGGTGTTGTGAGATACCAGGCTCGGACATCCTTCGTGTGCAAGGTTGGGTAAGGGCAGAGCCAGACAAACTGCCAGCCCTGCTGGGGTTCTTGTGAAAAGTGCTTTCTTAAAGGCAGCTGGGTCAGTCCATGGTGAAAGCTCAGGTTCCTTGCAGGAGAGAATCCCTCTGGACATGCCACTTCCACCCCAGCCCCTGTTGTTATCCTGGCTGTGGCTCACTCCACATCCCCCTTGCCATAGGGCACCAGGAGTAGGATGGGGTGCTGCATCCTCAGCCTCCCTGCAGCTCAGGGGAGGTTTTGGTGTTCCCAGCCAGCCCCAGTGCCAGTCCTCCCAAGTGCCCTCATGAGCATGAACAGTTTTCCCTCTTTCCTCTCACTTGGCAGCACCTTCCCAGCAACTGTACCCTTCCCAGTCCTGTGCCATGGCAGGGACAGTGAATATCTCCTCTTGCCTCCAGCCAGGGGCAGAAACAGCAGATGAGGCTGAATACATCAAAGAACTTCAGGGATATCCCTCAGCAGCACATCCTTGGAGTGTGGGTCTCAGGGAATCCTGGTCCCCCATGGCAATGAGTGTCCGAGGGCTCGCAGTGGGAAGCAGGACCCTTGCTGGGAAGGCAAGGGAAGAATGAGAGGTGAGCGAGGAGGGTGGGGGACAGCCCCCAAAAGGAGGGCAGAGCCTGGCTGAGGGACAGGACACGGGGCAGCATCATGCCTGGGAAGGGACAGGACAGGAGGGTGGGACAGGGATGGGGACCAGAGGGTTGGCCTGGAGGAGGGACCGGCAGTGGGAGGCGCAGGCTGGGTGCTGTGAAGCCCGTCTGCACCCGCAGCAGTTCCTGCAGGGAACTGCCTTGGCATCACCCTGGAGCCCAGAGCAGGGCAGCCCTGGAGCCCTCAGCAGCACTGCCACCATGCTGCTCCACCAGAGCCGGCCCTGGGGGGCTGCAGACCACAAGAGGTGAGGGCGAACCCCGAGGGTGGCAGGGGATGGATGGGACAGACTTGGGGATGGTGGGGAAGGGACTGGGCCAGTCCATGCCCACTGCACTGGCTGGTCCACGTGGGCTTGTAGGGATGGGATGGTGTCCACCTGCCTGTGAGGTGCCACTGCCCATGGGCACAGCTGGACTGCCCCAAAGTGCCACCCCACAACTTGGTGCCCGGCACAGCCCAGGTACCCCCTGCCTGGGCAGAGGGGGGTCTCATGAGCCAGCTGAAGCCCCAGGCAGGACAGGCAGAGAGCAAAGCTGACCACAGATCCCTCAGGGCGATATAGGCATGAGAAAGGAGGAAATTGCCCCATTTCATCGCTGGGCTGCTGGGCAGAAGTGGGTACAACCCTTTAACCCTATGGCACAAACAGCCAGCCCACGTCGGTGCTGGGCTCCCCCCGCCCTTTATGTAGGTCCTGCATCAACAGGCAGCCTTCCAGCTGCCATGTGCCCGTGCTCTGCAAGTCTTACTCCCCCAGCTCCTGCCGTGACTGTCCCTCCTTCCTCGCTGACAGCATCCCCCCCACGTGCTCGCAGCGACAGCGCTGCCTCTGCCAGGCACTTCCCCGTGGCCCCCGCGGCACCCGGGCAGGCAGCGCTGGGGAACCGGAGCTGCCCGTGCCGGGACGCGGGGGCTCAGCCCGGCTGTCCCTCGGCGGGTTTGGGACGCAGCTCCTGCAGGAGGGGGCAGGGGATGCGTGGGAGCGTGCAGGCAGCAGGAAGGAAGCCTGCGCCGAACAATAGAGGGAAATGGAGGAACTGGAAAAAGACCCAGTGGCAGCACAGTCAGCACAGATGGTTTAGTGCGGAGCCGCATGATTCATGGGAAAAAGGCCCTCAGCGCCCCGCG
The DNA here is from genome assembly GCF_009829145.1 of Chiroxiphia lanceolata. Classification (NCBI taxonomy): domain Eukaryota; kingdom Metazoa; phylum Chordata; class Aves; order Passeriformes; family Pipridae; genus Chiroxiphia; species Chiroxiphia lanceolata. The sequence continues at coordinate 2,503,544 of NC_045651.1, forward strand.
GGCAGCCCGCGGCTCTGTCCCGGGGCTGTGCTGCCAGATCGTTTGGGGATGGGGGTCCCTGGTGGGAGACGAGCCTCGTGGAACACGTCCCTCCGTGTCGATGTGCTGGCGGTGGGGGGTCCGTCCCGGCCGGGGGTGGGTGGGAGGCTGTCCCCCCTCTGCCTGCCCGTGAGTCATGCTGACCTCTCCCATGCCCTCGCCAGCAGTGAGAGAGAGAGATTATGGTCTGGCCCTTCCGGCTGCAGAGCCCTCCCCGAGCCGGCCGGCACAGGAGCTCATCCCCTGGGAGGGGCCGTGCTGCTCCCCCCGTTATCTGCCCGGGACACCCCCGCGGCTGCGCCGGCTCTTGTCCTCCCGCCCAGCCCCGCGCTCGGCACAGCCCGGGATGTCCCAGCGCTCGGCGTCTGCTCGACCACCCGCTCCCCCGTGAGCCCCCGGGCGCTCGGTTCCTGCCCGGGCTCAGGTCACTGCCTCGCCGACAACGCGGGGCCAGATCCGGCAGCTCCGGGGAGGGGTGGAGAGGCTTGGGCTGAGGAACAACAGGATGCCGGCTCCTTGAGCTGGGAGGTGAGCGACTCCGGGGAGAGCAGCGAGGTGGGGAGATCTATGGAAGAAGCATCCTGCGCTCCCACTCACAGGATCTGCGCCCTTCACGGCAGCTGAACCCACCCCCTTCCCTGGCTGCTGCCCCCTCACCCCGTTTCTCTCCTCCTTGCACAGATGATGGGCTGAGCATCCCTTGCAGAGGCACCGCAGGGCCATGAGCTCCCCGTGCGGCCCTGACTCGGATATCGCAGACTGGCTGGCCACCATCCACTTGCAGAGGTACCGGGATGCCTTCAAGCAGCACGGCTACCACGTGGCCAGAGATGCCGCCTCGCTGGACGGGCACGACCTGCAGCAGATCGGCATCACCGCCACCGGGCACCGCAAGAGGATCCTCAGCCTGGCGCAGCAGACGCGGATGCTGAGTCAATCCCATACAGGACGCGCAGCAGGAGACACCCCTTCCCGAGCCACGGAGGCCCTGGATGCCCCCCAGGTGGGCAAGGATGCCATGAAAGCACAGCCAGGAGGGACTACTGACGCCTTTAGGACACAGCAGCGTGTTGCTGCGCCCAGCCAGGCATCGCCTGTAGAGAAGGACCCTGCTCCTCCCGTCGCGAAGCCGGTCCCCAAGCCGAGGACGGTTTTCCCTCGCTCAAAGCCCGAGCAGGGATCAGTGCCCGTGCCACCAGCGCGCTCCACAGTGCCAGCACGCGGCCCGGGCAGCGGCGGGGCACCTGCAGCCTTTGTGGTACTAGAGGGGTTCGTGCCGGGGGAGAGCTCCACGGATTTGGAGCGCCCGGAGCCCAGGCCAGCCCCGCCGGCTGATCCAGGAGCAGCCGCGGCCATGGGTGTGATAACATCCCGACTGCGAGCTCGGGAGAGCCCTCGGGAGGAGACACGGCCATCCCCAGCTCCGAATCATGGACAAACCTTGGAGCCGTCGGAGAAATCCCCCCCGTCCGTGCCGTCTGTCCCACCACGGCACAGCCACAGGGTCCTGGCAGCTGAGCCCAGCCCTGGGAACGTGCCGGAGGGTCACCCCCGCTCCCACCCTCCCCTGCTCGCCACAGCCGCCCCAGCCAGGAGAGATCCCTCGCCGTGCCCCAGGGCAGGAGCAGGGCAGGGCCGGCTGGAGATGGTGTCCAATGTCATCTACGAAGGACTGGAGCGCCCGGCAGCACCCGCTGAGGACTCGGGAGGGGAGGATGGTCCCCAGGGTGAGGGTCTCGCTCAGCCCCCGGCTCTGTCCCCGCAGGAGCTGACCCAGCCGGATGACAAGCCTGAGTAAGCAGATGCTTCCCCTCGCCCCTGGGAGTGTAGGGGGGGTGCAGAGCAGCCAGAGCCAACAATCCAAAGAGCCCCCCACCCTCGGAACCCCATCCCACCCCAGAGCCTGTGCCTGCCTGCCTCCAGGTGCCAGACAAAGCCCTTTCCCCACTCTCCCTGTGTCTTCCCCAAGCTCTGGATACAGCAGCTGGGATCCCTCTGATATGACAGGGTGGCCCTGGGCCCCTGGATGGCTCCTTCTGGTTGTGGGGAGAAGTTGCTGCCCTTTCCTCGCCCCCCCAGGAGCAGGACTAGAGGTCCCCAGCACGATGAGGGGGTGACTGAGCGAGGGTTCTGGGGCTGATTCCTGCTGGGAAATGCCCAGGAGACAGAGCCTGGCAGGTCCCAGGGTGGAGAGGAGAAGGAAGCAAGGAGGGCACTGGGAGCAGGAAGGGGATGCTGCACATTCCAGGAGGCAAAGCTGGGCTCAGCCTGGGTCAGGAGCAGCCTCCAGCCAGATGGGACCCCGCAGGCTCCCAGCCCAGCCCAGTAACCCCTCTCCTGTTTTCCAGCAGTCCCGGCTGGCCCAGCGGGGCCCTGCCCCTCGTCCCGCAGAGACCCACCGGCAAGCCAGGTGAGAGCCCCAGGGCACTGGTGAGCACTGGGGACTTCCTGGTGTCCCCAAGGAAGGGGAGAGAGGGGGACACACACACCCCTTGCCTTTCCCCTGGGTCCTGCCTCACTCAGGAACTGGGGTGCCTCATTCCAAGGCAGCGCCCAACCCCACAAGTGTTTGGGCTGGCATCTCTGTCGTGTCGTGTGCCCTGGATGTTGGGGTGCACTGTGGGCTCAGGGGGGTCCCCCTCCAATGTTGGGGGTCCTAGCTGGTCTCTCCCTCACCGCAGGCACCACTGACTGCCTTTCCCTCCCACGTCTCCCCACAGAGGTGAACGAGCAGCCCATCAGCCCCTACAGCGAGACCATCTTCGGGCACGTAGCCCCATCCCGGGACTTGAAGGTGAGGGCAGACTGTGGAGATGGTGGCTGTCCCCTGCTGTCACTCTGCATCCTACCAGCTGCTGCAAAGCTGGGAGCTGCAGCTGGTGAGACCATGGTGCCCAGCAGTGCCTGGTGAAGGTTCTTCCCCCAGAGGCTGGTTGGGCACTGCCCAGGCTCCCCAGGGCAGTGGACACGGCCCCAAGGCTGCCAGAGCTCAGGGAGTGTTTGGACAACGCTCTCAGGGACAGGGTGGGATTGTTGGGGTGTCTGTGCAGGGCTGGGAGTTGGACTTGGTGATCCTTGTGAGTGATCCAGCTCAGGATATTCTGTGATTCTGTGCTGGGTTGGGGGTCACAGACTGAGCCCCCTGCACTGTGGGCTGGGCAGGATGAGGAGATCTGGGATGGGAGAGGGTGCAGGGAGAGGAGATGTGACTGTTCTCTCCCCACAGGGTGTTGGCATCTCCGCTGGTCAGAGCTACGAGGCAGTGTCTGAGCTGGACCTGGAGCGAGAAGTCTGCAGGTGGGATCCTCTCCCCTGGGCTACAGGGGCTGGGCTGGGCTCAGGATCAGGGGTTTGCATGCCAGGGGACAGGGGACACCTCTGGGGACAGCCTGAGAGGGAATGGGGGGTATTCCCCCACCATAGAGCTGATCAGAAGTGTCTGGGATCAGGTCAGCAGCCTCCAGGAGAGCCAGTGGGTTTGGAAAGGAGAAGGAGCTGTGCTGGTGGGTGGCCCCTGGGGGGACAGGACTTGGCAACAAACATTGTGGGTGCACAGTTGAGGCAGCACCAGTGGCAATGGACACCTGCACACCCAGAGGAGCCTGGATTTGGCCTCTGGGAGTGGGAAAACACCACAGGCGACAGGGATCACTCATCAATGAGATAGATAGTTCCGAGCTCCAGATGGAGGGATGTGCAACATCCGAAGTGTCCAGCATCATCAGATCAGCATTTGCTGCTCAGTCACACTGTGTTAGACACTGAAATTGTGAGGGGCACCTTTAAAATGCTTTTGAAATGTACTTTCCATACCTCCTGATAGCATCTCAGAAAGAGGAAGGAAAGCTGCTCTTCCCATTTCGGATGGGGAGGGTTCCTTTTCCTGTGTTGCTTAGAGAGGAGGAGGTGAGCTGCAGCTCTGTGTCCTTCAGCTCTGGCCGTGGCCTTGCTGGCCAGTGCATGCCCATGGCCCTTTCTGGCCCAGTGTTGGTCCAGCCGATCTCCTGCTCTGGGTGTTTGTCACTGATCCAGTGGCACGGAGCTGACACAGCCACGGGCGTGGAGCTGCAAATACCTGGGAACAGGAGTTTTGCAAACAGAAATCCTGAAATCTCCCATCGAGCCTCTGAACCAGCAGTTCAGAGCAGAGCTGGGCACTGCCCTGTGGGTCACAGTCTCCATCCAGTGGCTTCCAAGGAGTTGGGATCCAGAATATCCCGAGATCATTAGTCAGACACTTGCAGCTGTGGACCCACCAGGGACTTTGCAGCCTGGTCTTGCTGAGAAGAGGCAGGATGTGACTGTCAGCAGTGTCAGGGGCAGTGGTTCACAGGTTTTTTTCCTCCCAGACTGAGCACAAGGGTGGTTGGGGTGTGAGGAGTGGAAGTAGAGACAGAAAAGCCTTTGAAGACCTTTTGCATTGTACTCCATTCCACATCCAGCTGCTCCAACGCTTTCCTCCCTCAACCAGCTCCGCTGGTCCAACCACAGTCCCTTGGAGCAGAGCTATGGGCTCCTGCTCAGCTGCTGAGGGGCTGCTGGCCAGCCCTGGTCCTTCTGTGGGACCTCCTGTTCCTCTCCTTCAGCACTCGTGTTTCTCCAGTTCAGCCAGTCCTCATCCTGCTGACTGGTAGCTGGTCACTGGGAATAACAGGAGGGTCTCCTGCAGCCCACAGATCTGCTTGTTACGGGAAATATTTCCCACTCCCAAACTTCAGAGAGTCCCTTCTTGCCCTTTCTTCTACCTGTGGTAGCTCTTCTCACCCTGTTGTGGGAGAGCTTTGTCTGGAGCCCTCTTGCTCTCTAGGCAGTACCAGTGTTAGGGGTGGGCACAGCCGCCTCACCAGCAACAAAATATCCTCAGCAAAGAGGAAAAGGATTGCAAAATTCCCTGGGAAACTGAGAGCCGAGTCTCTGAGGGTCCAGCAGAGCCTGGAGTTTAGGGTGGGATTTACCTGCTCTCACACTGACCACCTTCATCCAAGCTGGTGATGCTCAGCCCCCTGAAATGCTGATGCCAAAGGCATCCCCTGCCCTGCTCCAGACATCAGTCTCACAGGAGAGAGGTGGTGGCACAGCAGTGTCTGTGTCACCCTGTGGAGCTTGAGGACGGGGTCAGACTCACCAGGCACCGTGGTGAGGATGGTGGACTCTGCCCTGGTTTGCTCTGAGACCCTGGAGTGCTTCTCCCCACACCTTGAGGCATCTTCCCTTCAGGAAAAGAAACACTGGGAATGCTGTGTCCTTGACAGCTTATTCCTTACCTCCCTCCCTCCCTCCCTGCAGGTGCCCACTCGCAGGTTCATTGACCATGGCCTCCAGCTGATCCAGGATCAGCTCCTTGGTCCCCTCACCACCAGCAGGTCCCTTCCCTCCATCACCCAACCTCTGTCCTCCACCAGATCTCCCACATGAGCACAGAAAGGATGACATTGCCCCAACTCAGTGCACCTCAGGGATCACCCTCCAGGCTCAGCTGACCTGGAAATACCTTCTCCTGGCCCTGGGGACTCATTTGTCCCCAGGGTTACTTATCTCCACTGCCTGACACCAGCTGGAAGGACATGACCTCGCCTTTGCAGACTTGTTGTTTGGAGGCTTCATCCACCAGCCCTGTCCTCGAGGCCAGAACTGGGTCTTGGTGTGTTCCTGGGATGCTAAGAGACCCCACTCCAGCCAGACCACGGGCTTTGCTTGTCCCTGGCAGATGCTCCCTGTCCTCCAGCTCTTTATAGCTGTAAGTCATGGCTCGGGAAGGGGCTGTTATGGATTTTATCTGCTTTTTCTCTTGCTCTGACCCGTTCCCTGGGTCTGTCTCCCCCTCAGCCCTGGCACTCAAGTCTGATGTCTGCCTCTGACTCACTGAGTCCTCCAGCTGCCCTGTTGCCTGGCCAGTCCCTCCTGAAGAAGCTGCAGACCAGGCTGGGACTGCAGCCAGATGACTCACCCTGCCAAGGCTCTGTTATGCTAATTAAACAGTGATTTTCCTTGTGCTTTGAGCCTTCCAGCCACCCATGGCCATTTCTTGTCCTTCCTTTGGCTCCAGACACTGGAGCCAAACAGGCTGTTTTCCCTCTCTATCACCTCCTCATCCCATACACCACCCCACTTCTCCAAGAACCCACCTGCAGCCTGGGCGAGCCAAGCCCAGCATCCTCCCAGACAGACTTGCTCCTGTCCCATGTGGATCAGGGACATCTGATGTCTCATGGCCTCACAAGGTGCCTGTCCAGGGCCAAAGCACAGATCCATGCACAGCCTTGGCTCCTAGGATGAGTCAGTGCCCAAAAACAGGTGCTGGGAGAATTTGAGGTCCTTCTGCTCCAAAAGCATTTCTAGTCATGCATTCACACTGGAGGCAGTTTCTCATATTCAGGGGGTTTCTCCTTCACAGATTTCTCCTTCTGCAAGGAGGATCCCACAGGTCAGCTGCTCCTTTCCCACATGCTCCTGAGCCTTGCTCCTGCTGGCTTTATCTGATGTCCCCCAGTTCCTGTGTGCTCTCCTTGTGAACCTGCCCCCATCACTCACCCTGTCCCCCTGGAGATGCCCAGCCTGCTCAGGTGCTTCTCAGGCAGAAGCTGGGACAGGGCTTGGACCCTCCTTGTCTTTCTTGGAGCCTTTCTTTCATCCTGGCACTGGATTCCACAGTGGAATCCTGGGTGCTCTCCTGTGGGTGCTGACGTGTTCTACCTTCCATGGCTCTCTTCCTGCCCATCACCATTTCACCTGGGCAGCTCCCCTGTGAGCTCCTGGGACTGTCAGATGTTTTCCACCACGTTTCCTTTTCAGGGAAAGAAAAATGGCTGGAAAGAAAAATGAGAGGGCTGATGGGAAGGGGCAGCCTTAGCCCTGGTTTATTTTTATAATTTCCTTTTATTGTTGTGGTTGGAGAGGCTCAGCAGGCCTGGCTGGGGGTTTTAGAATGGCTTCCCAAGAAAAGGAGATAGAGATCTTGGATTCCCAAGGTGCAGGAGCTCCACTGGCCCATCTTTCCATCTCAGTTCTTTTACAGGGCATTTTGGCTGGGCACAAGAGCAGGCACAAGGTGTTGTGGCAGAAAGATCTTCACAGTTCCAGGATGTTTGGAGGGGCAGAGGGAGAGGGGCTGAGAGCCCTGGTGAGGAGGGAGCTGGGATGGGTGTAGAGCAGGGAACAGGACATGAGGCTGGGGAGCTGCTTGGCTTTGGTTTGCTGCCTGTGAAGAGGGGAAGGAGGTAATGCCAGGGATTTGGAGGTGTGTGGTGGCCCCAGTCTTGTCATGATGTAGGACTGGCTGAGCCTTGGGTTGCTGATGGCCTCATGAGCACTGAGCCCTTGTCCCACCCTGCTCATGGAGACGCAAACACCCACATCCCTGGGTGCCCCCAGCGCTCGGGACGGGGTCAGGGGCAGTATGAGGTGTCCCCAGATGGGCTGGGATTAGCCAGGAGCCTGCATGGTGAGCAGCCTGGCTCCCTCACAGCCCCATCTGCCACAGGACGAGCAGCGAGTGCAGCAGCGAGGGACGGAGCGAGGACGAGGAGACCCGGAGCCGGCTCATCGACCGCATCGTCCAGAACGACACCGAGGGCTATTCCACCGTGGAGGCACCGCGGGCCGAGGGGGCCCCCTTCAGCCTCCCAGCCCATCTCTACCCAGACGAGGTCCTGGACGACCTCACCATCTCCCCCTACGCCAGCTTCACGTCGCTCTCCGAGCCCCGGCCCACCATGCTCAGTGGCTGGCTGGACAAGCTCTCCCCACAGGGGTATGTGGGACAGCCATGGGATCACAGAATGGGTTGGGTTGGGCTGGGAGGGATGTCAAAGCTGTCCTGTGGGTGCTTGGGGTGTCCCATCTGCCATGAATCTCTTGAAGCTCATCTTGTTCCCACCCCCTACCATGGGCACGGACACCTTCCACTAGACCAGGTTGCTCCAAGCTGTGTCCAGCCTGCCCTGGAACACTTCCAGGGGTGGGATGGGGCAGTCCCCACAGGTAAAGCCCCCTTGGGTGAGGTGGCCACGCTGGTCACTGTGCTACTGGGGCAGCCAGACCTCTCTGTGGGAGGAGAACCCTCTTGGGTACCCCCGCTGTGCTGCAAAGGTCTCTGTGTAGCCATCCTTGTGGGAAGGGGGGATCTGTGAGCAGATGTGGAGTCCTCGGGGGGATCATCCCCTTCCCAACAGTTTTTCTGCCATCCCAACAGGAACTATGTCTTCCAGAGGCGCTACGTCCGTTTTGACGGGAAGAACCTGATGTACTTCAGCAGTGAGAAGGTACAAAGGGGCAGGGTGGGGCAGGGTGGGGAGGCTGCACCGTGCCTTGGCACCACAGGAGCTGCTATACCCCCTTTGCCTCCCCTTGTCCTTCTGTGAGGAGCCAGCAATGCTTTGCCATCCCCAGGGTGGAGCAGCCATGGCCCTGATGCCTGGTGGGCTCCTAAAACAGGCTCAGCCATGGGAAGCCCAGGATAGCAAGGGTCCCTCTGCCAACAGGGAGCAGGAAAGGGGGGGTCCTGCTGGCTCACAAACCCTGGGGCAGACTGAAAACAGGATGCCAGCCATGGATCCGTCCTTTCCTGAATCCTTGGCTCCCACCCGGCTGCTGGTGCCCCCCGGGCTGTGCTGTGAGGCAGCACCCAGGGGATGTGGAGGATGTGCCAGGTTGTGGGGGTGCCCTGTGGGGAGGGCAAAGGGGGTTAACCCTGCCTGGGGCCCGTTCCAGGAGCCCTACCCCAAGGGGGTGATCCCGCTGTCCGTGATCGAGATGGCTCGTTCCAACAAGGACAACAAGTTCCAGGTTGTCACCGGCCATCGGATCTTCGTCTTCCGTGCTGAGAATGAGGGTAAGTGAAAACCCAGACCCCCAGTCCCCAAAGAACCCTCCCTGCCTCCCTCCTCCATCCGGAGCATCCCAAGGGCAGCTCTCACCGCATCCCTGCCATGCCTGCCGGGTGCTCTGCTCCATGCCAGGGCTGTTGGGAAGGGCTCAGCCCTGCTCCCTCATGCCTGGTCCCCAGCCCAGAGGAATGAGTGGTGCTCCACGCTGCAGAAGAAGGTGATGGACCAGCGCCTGGTGGGGTCCCGACCCCGGCCCGCCAACACCGCTCACTGCCAGAAGTCAGGGACCCTGGAGCTGAAGGGCCAGAAGTCCAAGGTGTTTGCAGCCCTGAGCCTGCCCGAGATGTGGCTGTACAAGAGTGAGCAGGTTCGTGGCCAGAGCAGCCCCCCAGCTGGCACAGAGGACTGTGCCAATGGCAGATGGGATGGGAGGGACGGATCTTAGCCAGGGTTGGTGCCAAAGAGGGAGCAGAGAGGAAAAGGATGGGCACAAGAAAGGGAATGGCAGGGCAGGAAGATGGAGATCCTGCACAGGGCAGCAGTACTGGATACCAGGAGTGGACCACCCTCCTCATCTCCTCTCTATCACCAAATTATCATCATCTCTGCCGAGTGCTTTGGTCTCAGTCACACCAAGGCATCCCAATCCATGGCAGGGTGGGTGGGTCACTGAGCACGGAATCAGCAGCAAACACACTTGCTGCAAGGGGTGTCTGCCCCATGGGAAGCAGCAGGGCACTGTCAACTCACACCCTGCTGCTGCCCACAGAACCCCCACTTCCTTCCTGCTGAATTTTCTCATCTTTCTGGGTTTTTTTCCATCACCTCATTTCCAGGTTGCCCAGTAGTCAGCATCAACTCTGAGGTTTTGGCTCAGGATGATGCTTGTCTTACGAGTGTCCCTGACTCAAATCCCAAAAACAGAAGGATCTGGATAGCTGGGTTTCAGGGGCTGTGGGCAGAACTTGCATTTCATTTGGAGGCATAACGTATTTGCAGAGTGCTTTATGTCAGGCCACATGAGGTGGCTGAGACGTGCAGGGTCTTGTCCAGGCAAAGCAGGGACGGGATGATGGGGGTACCGGAGGCAGCTCGGTGACTCTGGCCCCAACATGTCCGGGGTGGTGTGTCCACCATGGCTGTGGCACTGCAGGACCAACAGCAGTTTCACTCTGAATTGCAGTTCTTCAAAATGGGCATTGGCATGTTCTTCATTGAGATGCGTGGCTCCACCATCCGCGAAGCCAAGAACCGCAGCTTCGAGCTCATCACCCCCTCCAAAACATTCAGGTATCCCCGGCACCCAGCTGGGATGAGGTGGGAGGAGCAGCCAGGTGCCAGACCTGGGTGCTGATTGCTGCAGTGCCCTGAGTTTTGGCTGTGCTGGCGCCCACAGTTTCGTGGCGGAGTCGGAGCGGGAGAAGCGGGAGTGGATGGAGGCGCTGCAGGAGGCCATGGCTGAGATGCTCTACGACTATGAGGTGGCAGAGAAGATCTGGTCCAACAAAGCCAACAAATACTGTGCAGACTGCTGGGCTCAGAGTCCCGACTGGGCATCCATCAACCTCTGCGTGGTCATCTGCAAGCAGTGTGCAGGTGGGGACATCTCCCCAGGGGGGGCACATGGTGGCCTGCTTGGGCAGGCAGGTGCTGGCTGGAGTATGGGCACAGCTTGGGTCCCAGTTCTCTGGCAGGGTCAAGGGGTGCTCACTCTCCTGCTCCCCGCAGGGCAGCACCGCAGCCTGGGCTCCAACATTTCCAAGGTGCAAAGCCTGAAGCTGGACACCAGCGTCTGGTCCAATGAAATCGTACAGGTAGAGGCACCCGGGGCAGGGCACCGGGGCTGGCACGGTGTGCTCAGGGGCCAGGCTGCTCCTCTAGCAGGGCAGCAGCCCCATGGTCTCTGTTGGGGTGCAGGAACACTGGGAATCCTGCTCCTCCCACTGGCCCTGGTGCTCACCATGACCGCGGGGCTCTCCTGCAGCTCTTCATCGTGCTGGGAAACGACCGAGCCAACCGGTTCTGGGCCGCTCGGCTCCCGGCGAGCGAGGCCATCCACCCGGACAGCAGCGCTGAGCAGAGGCGGGAGTTCATCTCCCGCAAGTACCGGGAGGGCCGGTACCGCCTGCCCCATCCCCACTGCCCCACCCAGGAGGATGTGCTCCAGGTAGGGGCCACCTCGGGGTACCGGGGTGCTGGGAACCATCCCAGAGCTCCTGGTTTGAGGTGCCAACACCTCCTGCCTGGCTGTAAGTGCGCACACCCTCGTGCCAGGCATATCTTGGGAGGTTGTGCCCCGGTTTGCCTGCCTTCAAACGTCCCTAGGAGTGGTCTGGGGTCTCCGTGAGCCGGGACGTGGTCCCTAAGGGCACTATCTCATCCCAGGCACTGTGCACTGCGGTGGCAGGACCGACCCTCCTCAAGACCATCCTGCAGTTCTTCTCGTCCTCGGAGGCTGGTCTGGCATCTGACCCTGCTGCCAGCGAGGCGGCCCCAGGGGCTGACCTTTGGTGGGGATTGGAGAGCAAAAGGCCCAGGAACCTTTCAGGTAATGAGGATCCTCAAGCCCCATCTGTGATGAGGATGCTTCCTCCTTGCCATTGCCCCTGTCCCCCTCGGCACACCCCAAGGCTGGGGACATCATCGGGTGCTGAGGCTCCCTGGGGACCCTACCTGGGACTCTTTTAGGATGAGGCAAGGCAGTGGTTCCTCTGGAGCCCCTTTTCAAGGAACCCCATGCCTGGCACACCCCCTTGCCCACACCTCCATGAGTGGGGTCTCCCGACCCCTCTGTTATCACAGTTTGGTGGGTGCCTGCTCCCACCCCACTCTCAGTGCCATGCCCCACAGGGAGTCCCCGCGCACGGGAACCGGGTCCGGAGGGCGTCTACAATGAGATCACACAGCCAGTGGCACACAGCGGGTACCTGCACCGGGCCACGGCCCCCGCAAAGCTCCCAGGTGCCAAGAAGAGCAAAGAGGGTGAGTGTGGGGAGTGCAGGAGGGCATCCAGGGGGTGCCCATCCCGGTGCCACTGACCCCATGTTCCCACAGACTTCCAGCGCACGTGGTGCTCCCTGGAGAGATCCCTGCTCTTCTTCGAGACAGAGAAATGCACTGAGCCCCTGGGCCACATTGAGAGTGGGGACCTTCTCTCCCTGGGTGTCAGCAGAGCTCAAGCACTCACCAGCCCCTGCCCCACCGAAAGGTACTCCCAGCCATGCCCCCACCACGTGCCCAGAGAGCCTGGGGGCACACAGAGGGCTTTGCTCCTGCTGGGTACCATGGTCTGCTCTGGCTCTGGGTGCAGGGTCGGGGTAGGGGCTACCCTGATGGGCTGGTTCATCCTCTGCAGGTTTCGCTTCACTCTCGAGCTGTTCCTCACTGGGGAAAAAGTGCAACAGCTGGGAACTGATGGGCCTGAGACACTGCAGGCCTGGGCCAGTGCCATCGGCAAGGTGAGCCAGCCCCAGCACCCTGCTGTGTCCTCAGGATCTGTCCTCACTGATTCCTCCCATGCTCTTGATCTGCTGTGGGAAGCACCCTCCTCCCTTTCCAGGGGGTCTCATCCTCCCTGGTGACCTGCCCCATCCTCATGGGAGCCATCACTCAAGGGTTGAATCCTGAATTCACCCAGCTCGTCTCTCGCTCTGTCCCACAGTGGTTCACACCCGTGAGCTGTCACTGCCTGCTGGGCTATGAGTTCCAGCGCGTGGGCCAGCTGCGCTACAAGTGCATGCTCAACCCTGAGAGGTGGCAGCAGGCCTTCTTCATCCTCCAGAAAGCTCACCTCTTCATCTGCCCCGCCGAGGAGGACGGGGCTGAGGACAGCATCAACCTCCGGCGGCTACAGGAACTCAGTGAGTGCTGTCACAGCCCGGCACAGGCACCGCGCGGTGCTGGCCTTGCACAGCTCTGACCCCTCCACCCCTCACCCCAACGCAGGTCTGGTTCCCCCCACGGAGACTCCAGACAAGAAGGAGATGCTGATCCTGGTGGAGATGGGGAGGTGAGTCCTGGTCGTGGGAATGATGGGGAATGAGCCAAGCAAGCCCAGCAGGCTGCCCAGGGCAGAGCCACTTATGCGTGGGTCGATGCTGATCCAAACCCCATGGTGGGGATGCTACTGGGACAGCAGAGCTGTGACCAAAGGGTTTGCAGAGGTCACTCCAGCCTGGGTCTCTTGATGGGGTAGCATATCCCTCGGCTCAGCCTGGCTGTGCCTTGCTCCCTGTCCCAGGCAGGAGGGGATAACCTGCCCCTCCGGCAACGTTCATTCCCTCTTTTCTGCCTTGTTGTTCTCAGGACATTTTACCTGCAGGGCTTGTCACGGGTGGACTCTGCAGCGTGGTACACAGACATCCAGGCCTCGGCAGGGGGCCGGGGCAACGCGCTGCGGGACCAGCAGCTGAGCCGGGGGGACATCCCCATCATCGTGGACAGCTGCATCGCCTTCATCACCCAGTACGGTGAGCACGGCACGGCTGGAACAGCCCCAACGCACCGCGGGGGCCACCAGCCCCACTGGGGATTATCTGAGCAGGACCCAGCCCCTGTGACCCCCTGTCCCTGTCGCAGGGCTGCGGCACGAGGGGATTTACCGCAAGAACGGAGCCAAGTCGCGGATCAAGGTACTGATGGAGGAGTTCCGGCGGGACGCCCGCAATGTCAAGCTGCGCATCAATGACAACTTCATCGAGGACGTCACCGATGTCCTGAAGAGGTTCTTCCGGGAGCTGGAAGATCCCATCTTCACCCTGGAGCTGCACCCGCAGTGGAAGGAGGCTGCAGGTACCTCCTTCACCCGATGCTGCTCCGATGCTGAGCCACCTGCCAGGGTTCCCTGGGGCCAGTGTCCCTCAGGGCAGGATCCTGGCGCCAACCCTGGTCATCTCTGTATCATCTCTGGATCTGCTGGTCTCAGCAATGATCCATGACATGCTTTCCTCCCTCCAGAAATCCCCTCGAAGCCCCAGCGCCTGGAGCGATACAAGGAGCTCATCCATCGCCTGCCCCGCCTCAACCACAAGACCCTGGCTGCACTCATTGGGCACCTCTACCGGTCAGTGGGCCGCCTCCCTGCAGGGTACCCCGGTCCAGCCAGGGTCCCCAAGAGCAGTCAGCATTGTGGGGTCTCCCTGCTTCCCAGGGAATGCTGCCTTCCAACCCTGAGAGACAGGAGGAGCCCCATGTCCGTGCCCTGCCATGCCAGCCCTCTGGATGGTGCTGGAACATGCTGCTCTGGGACACCTTGAATGTTCCTAAAGTCATCCTGCAGCAAGGGGGAGTGACAGGAGGTTTGGGACTAGGGGACACCCCCCTGTGGGATGTAGACTTCACTAAATGCCCAAAACAGAACACTAAATTCCCATTCCTGACTCAGCAGCTGAGGTGGGGCTCTTGTCTGGTTTGATGGCAGTGGGAAGTTCTCATAACAGGAACTGCCTGGCTTGAAGTTCCCATTGCTGGTGGGCTGGGTAGGTTCGGACTGTTTTTCAGGAGAATTTGTATGAGGCAGGGGAGGGTGGATGGGGCTGAAACCCCATCCAGAGTGGGACCAGCCCCTCACCTCTGTGCTCCTTGTCCCAGGGTGCAGAAATGTGCAGACCTCAACCAGATGAGCACCAAGAACCTGTCACTGCTCTTCGCTCCCAGCCTCTTCCAGACCGACGGCAAAGGGGAGCACGAGGTCAAGGTGATGGAAGATCTCATCGACAACTATGTCAGCATCTTCAATGTAAGCAGGGCCCTGCCAGCCCCCTCCAGCTCCCCTTGCATCCCCCCATACTGCCCACCTCTGCCTCCCCTGCATTCCTCCATCCTGGCCTTGTGTCCTCCGTATCTCGCTCCACATTGACCCTGCTCATCCTTCCTCCGGCAGATTGACGAGGACCAGGTATCCCAGATGGATCTGGAGAACAGCCTGATCACCACCTGGAAGGACACGCAGGTACTATGGATGTGCTTGCTGGCCCTCACCACAACAGGGACCCCCGGGCTGGTGGGACTGACTGGAGGGTGGGGACACTCCCAGCTGCCCACCCTGGGTCCCCACTGTCCCACACCAGATATTTGGGAAAGGACCTTCCCCACTTGTCTTCCATTTGCCCATCACCTTGAGGCTCCTGCCCAGGGGAGAAGCAGCCCCAGCTTCTTAAGACACCATCACCAGCCCCTGGGATGATGGGATGTACTCAGCACCCGTGCCAGCATGGCACCAACACCACCCGCTCTTCCCCAGCTCTCACAGGCAGGTGACCTCATCATCGAGGTTTACCTGGAGCAGAAGCTGCCCGACTGCTGTGTCACCCTGAAGGTGAGTTCCAAAGGAGGGCTCTGCCTGGGGGGAGCAAGGAGGGACTCAGGCTCTGGGTGCAGCCTGTCCCTGGGACCCATCCTCCCACTGCCCACCGCAGCTCCCCGTGTGTCTGGCCCCAGGTGTCCCCCACGATGACGGCGGAGGAACTCACCAACCAGGTGCTGGAGATGCGCAACGTGGCAGCCAGCCTGGACATCTGGCTGACCTTCGAGGCGCTGGAGAACGGGGAGCTGGGTGAGCCTGGTGGGATGGCACGGGGGGATACCCCTGGCATGGCTGGGCTGGTGGGAAGGAGGTGTGGGACAAGGGGAGGAGGCTTTGTGCTGGTGGCAGGGGGAATGTGGACTGGCACAGGGAACGGGGACAGAGAGATGAGAGTGTCTCTGCATCCCCAGAGAGGCCCCTGCACCCCAAGGAGAAGGTGCTGGAGCAAGCTTTGCAGTGGTGCAAGCTCCCGGAGCCCAGCGCCGCATACCTGCTGGTGAGGAAGGTCCCCATTGGCGAGGGCAGCTGTCTATTCACAGGTAAGGCAGTCACAAAGGGTCCCAGCCCCTGGGGTGTCCCCAGAGATGGACAGCTCTGCTTGAGCTTCCCCTTGCCCTGGCCACTGCACTGCGGCCATCAGGGTCACATCCCTGAGACCCACAGTGGGATCCTCCTGCCCCTCCCAGCCCCCCTGACCCCCATCTCCTCGCACTGGGCAGGTGTCAAGCGTGAGAGCCCCAAGTGTGGGCTGCTGAAATGCCGTGAGGAGCCCCCCAAGCTGCTGGGGAACAAGTTCCAGGAGCGCTACTTTGTGATCCGGGACCGGAGGCTGCTGCTGCTCAAGGAGAAGAGGGTACCCAGGGCATGGACCTGCACCCCAAGGGCGGGGGAGAGGCAGGGAGAGGGAGCCTGCCACAACAGTGGCATGGTGGTGGCTGTCCTCCTGGCAGGGAGGCTGGCACCAAGCTGGGTTGACCCATTGGATTTCCCTTCCCAGAGTTCCAAGCCAGAGCGGGAGTGGCCCCTGGATGCAGCCAAGGTTTACATGGGCATTAAGAAGAAGCTGAAGCCACCAGCCCAGTAAGTGGGTCCTTCCCTGGCCATGGCACTGGGGCATGAATCCCTCAATCCCTGCACCTGGCACATGAACCCACCTGCTGGGAGCATCCCAGGCTCCACCTGGACCCAAAGCTGTGACAAACCTGGGCCTGTGGAACCGCTACCCACAGCCCTTGGGCTGTGTCTGAGCTTGGCACTGCTGCCCCACAGCCTGTCTCTTCCTTTCCCAGGTGGGGTTTCACACTGACCCTGGACAAGCAGCAGCTGTGAGTATCTGCCCCTGCCATCCTGGGGCTGGAGGGACGTCAAGATCTATCCCCAGTGTTAGTGGGATTGGGACAGCCAGGGGCAGTGCTACAGGGTCCTGGGGTCTGGCAGAGCTGGGGCAGGCCAGAGCCAGAGTGGTGGGGCCACAAGCACCGTGGCACAAGGTGGGAGCCAGGCTCCAGGGGTAATCCATCTCCCTACTACACACCTTTCCCACCTCCCCATCCCCACCAGCACCCCTGGGACATGCTGGGTGGCCAACAAGCTCTCACTTTGCCCCAAAGCAGCGATTTGGGCGTGCAATGAGTTTCAGAGGTGCAGCTCCACGGGGTGTAATTGTGCCTGACAACCCCAGACTCACAGACAAGGTGACAAGGGCACATGGGTCCCACTGGCCCTGCTCTCTGGCAGCTTCTCCACTGTCTCCTCTGCAGGTGCCTGGTGTGCTCGGGGCAGGCTGAGCTGTGGGACTGGACCACCAGCATCCTCAAGGCTCAGGTGGGTGCAGGGCTGGCTGGGCCACCCAGATGGGCAGGGCTGGGATGGGCTGGGATGGGGCTGGCAGGGCAGCCTGGCCTGACCCCCGTGCCCACCCTGTCCCTGTGCACAGCACGACGACCGGCACCCCGTGATCCTGCGCCGACGCTCCTCCTCTGACCTCGCCAAGCAGAAGTTTGGCACGATGCCACTGGTGCCCCTGCACGGGGACAGCACCGACGCCACCATGCTCTCTGCCAACCAGACCCTGGTAAAGCCCCTGCAGCTCCCCCTGCCCACGGGTGCTCCTGCACCCAACCAGGTCCTTGCACCCATCCCAAGACCGTGTGCCCACCCCAGAGCCCGTGGGGTGGGTGTGTGCTGCCCGGCTCCACTGGGTGCTGTGGGTGTGTGTCCCTGTGCTCAGCGGTGTGTGTGCTGGGTGCTGGGTGCTGGGTGCTGTGCTCATGTCCGTGGCAGCTCTCTGTGCCTGCAGACCCCACATGGGGGGTGCTGCACCCCACTGCCCCTCCTCTGCCTGCCGAGGCCCCCTGGCCCTGCCCCGTGCCCTCTGTGCTTACCTGTGCCCGTCTCCTCTGTTTCCAGCGCCGCCTGCACACACGAAGGACTTTGTCCATGTTCTTTGTAAGTACCTGCACACGTGGAGCGTGTCCGTGCCTGGCTTTGCACTGCTCCTGCTGGCTACAGCAGCCAGGGCTCACCTACAGCATCCCACCTATGCCCAGGCCATGCTGCACATGCTGTGTGGCAGAGGGGGTGCCCATTGCTCTGCATGTCCTGCACCTGGGGATGGGGGTCCCTGCATGGTCCCGCTGTGGGCAAGCAAGACCACAACAGTCCAGCCCAGTTCCCAGAGCCTCTCTCACTGGGCACACATTGCCCAGAGGGGATCAGTGTAAGAAATACAAGGAAACAGGTTTGGGTCCTCCTCCTCATCAGGTTATTACTGGACTTCACCTCACCTGGCTTTGTGCTCTACATGGGCATCCACCTGCCCTCCCCACACCAGACCCCCTCTGCCAAGGGCTGCTGGGCTGGTGGCATGGACTGTGCCTTGGCAAGGACCAAAATGCTCCCCCTCCATCAGCGATGGGGAGGAAAGGGGCAGCAGTGCCTGAACCAAGAGACCTGGTGGAGGGTGGATCCTCCGTGGGCATCAGCCCCACGGTGAGGGACAAAGCTTCCCAGGCAGTGCCCAAGTGCAAGGAGGGCAAGGTGAGGGGGGACGGAGGGGTGTAGCTGAGCAGTGTGTTCAGTGCCCTCACCCTGACCCCCCTGCCCTCCCCAGCCCATGAAGATTCACCAGGACTCCCTGGAGGAGCAGCAGGAGAAGGAGGTGGACGCTGATCCTGTCTACGAGGAGGTGGGGAACTTCCCCGAGCTGGCTGTGCTGGACCTGGGGCAGGGGCTGCTGGCAGACCTGTCGGCCGTGCCCCCCGTGGACAGGTCCAAGAAACCAGCCCCATTCCCTGAGCAGCCCCCAGCCACCCCACTGCGCTCCTCACTGCCTGCCAGCCCGGCCCGGAGGGTGACAGGTCCCTCTGTCACCAAAGCCGTGTCCCTCGAAAGGGGCTTGAACCTGGAGAGCGGCAAAGCTCCAACCCAGGGGCTCAGACCCACCAAAACAGCCTCTCTGGAGAGGAATGTGGAGCCTTCCCTGGCGCTGGACGGGGACTGGGAGCAGGCAGTCACACCGGGGAGCAGTCCCGGTGCAGAGAGCTCCCTGGAGCTGCCCAGGAAGAGGAGCCTGCAGCCTCCCTCGCCCATCAATGACAAACTCATCCAGGAGCTCAGCAGCGTCATCCTCAGGAAGAGCGATGGCCAAACCCCGGGGTCGGGCCAGCCGGTGACGTGACCCATGACCCGCCGTGCCAAAGGGGCAGCCACTGACCTGGGTGGCAGCGATGATGGGTCCCCCACGCTCCCAGATCACGGAATCCACACTCTCCTCCTCCTTACACTGGAGCCGGGCAAGGATCGGGGACTGGTGGTCACCAAGGGACTCGTGGGGACCGGCATGCTGAGCCCTGGTACCCCCTCCTGGGAGGGCTGGGGATGCTGCCACACGTGCTCTCTCACTCACGAGTGGCACATCTGTCATGGAGCCCAGCACCGAGGGAAGCAAGTAAAAGGGAAAATAAAAGTGGAAGCGTGGTGCCTGCATGTTTTGGCAGCACTGCACCGTGTCAGGCAGGGAGGCACACGGTGTCTGCCAGCACAGGGGGACACAGCATGTCCCCTCTCCAGCACTGGGCTCATGGGGCAGGGTCAGGACACCCAAGTCACTCCCCCTTCCCTTCTTGTATTTACTGTGGCATATTTTGGTGGGGGGGGGACAAAAGGAGCAGGGCTGACCCTGCGTGCCCAGCGTGTAGTCCGGCGATGGAGGACAGCCCCTACTCGGGGAGGGGGTTTATACCTGTTCCTGCCACCAGCAGGGAGAAATAAAGGTTTATTTGTACTCTGGAGGGTTTGGTCACTGCAGGAGGATTGGTGAGGGATACCAGGGTGTGGCAGGCAGGGAGATCAGGGTGCCAGGGCCAGGTACCCAGCTGGGGGACCCATGGAATGGGGCAGTGCCAGCACCGTCGGAGGAACTGCAAAACTGGGGCAAAGTCATAGTGAACCTCAGATCCAGGTGGGATTTTCTGCCCAAGTCTATTGCCAGCCCTTCATGTTGGGCACCACACTACAGGATCCCTCCTCGCTGGGCAGGACACAGCCTGGCACCCCCTGGCTCTGCTCACTGGACCTCAGGGGCAAGGCTGTCTTCTCCGTGGACCTCCCCAATGAGGACTCCAGCCCCCGCAGGCAGCGGCCTCTGGCATCCTGGACCCAGCCCCGAAAATCCTGGGAGATGTAGAAGTAGATGAAGGGATCAAAGCAGTTGTTGAAGGCACTGAGCACCAGGGCCAGGGCATACCAGAAGTAAGTGATGTTGTGGCACCCCGTGGGCTCCAGCATGTAGTGGATGAAGAGCAGCACGTTGCTGGGGGTGAAGCAGAGGATGAAGACCAGGAGGACCAGGGCCAGGACACGCACCACCTGCCCATAGCACCTTCCCTTGGCCAGCAGCCGTGCCAGGATGCAGCTGTAGGAGATGGTCATGAGCACGAAGGGCAAACCAAAGCCCAGCCCCACCAGGGAGAGGAAATAGTAGCGGAAGAACATGTGTGTTCCCTTTTCTAGGACATCGTGGCATGTCGTGATGTTCAGGCTCGAGATGTCTTGTGTCTGGGAGTGCAAAAGCAGAGGGCTCATGCCAGCCCCCACCACCAGCCAGATGCCCACGCAGATGCCCACCTTGCCCCTGGTCCAGCTGGAGCCCTTCCACAGGAACGGGTGTGCCACGGAGATGTAGCGCTCCAGGCCGATGCAGGTGAGGAAGAGGACGGAGCTGTACATGTTCCCATAGAAGAAGGCCACCATGGTGCGGCACAAGTAGTCCCCAAAGAGCCAGTGGTTGCCCAAGAGGTGGTAGGAGATCTTGAAGGGCAGCAGGAGGACAAAGAGCAGGTCAGCACCAGCCAGGTTGAGCAGGAAGAGGGTGCTGGAACACCTCCTGAAGTTGGTGGCCAGGACCCAGCAGGCCAGAGCGTTGGCTGGCAGCCCCACGAGCAGGACCACAGAGTAGAGGGCGGGGAGGAGGAGGGTGCTGAGGGTGCTGTTGAGAAAAGCTTCCTCGGAGGCGCCGGGGCACAGGTTTTTCTCTCGAGGTGTGAGGGGGATGAAGGATCGCCCTTTACCAGGCACTGAGGAGGACACGAGGCATCACACTCTGCCAAGAGCCCCCTCCCACTGCCCCCTCCCACTGGGGAACATGCAGGAGCTGTCACCCCTCCCTGCAGCCCCCTCCCACTGGGGAACACGCAGGAGCTGTCACCCCTCCCTGCAGAGCCACCAGCAAACACAGGAGCTGGTGTCTCCCTGTCCCACGGCAGGGGCAGCTCCAACACGGGAGCCCCCAACATCCTGCTGCCCTGGCCATGCCGAGCTGTGCCACATCCTGTGCCATCCACCACAGCCACAGTGCCAGCCCAGCTGGGCACCCTGCCCACATCCCAGCTGGGCACCCTGCCCACATCCCAGTTGGGCTGTGCTCCCACGCACCGCTGCAGGGGCACGCAGCTCTGCTGACGTCCCTCGTCCTACCAAGTCCAGCACAAAGGGATCAAAAAGGCAGATGGGGAACCCACACCAGCAGAGGGTTGGGATACATCCGTGCCAGGATGGGAGATGGAAGCTCCTGCCTCCTCCTCCCCAGCTCAGCTCCCCTCCATGGGTCTCTGTCTTCCTGCGGTTGGGGGTTTTTCGCTGCATGCGAAGAACAAACGCAAAGAAGAGGAAGGTCCCGGGAAAAGGGACAAAAATCTCCAGATCAGATCCCTTTTCTGGCTTGCTGAAAAAACGCAGCCAGGCTCCGCTTCCCTACACATCACCCCGGCTCCAAAAATTCCATCCAGGTGGGTCCCCAAAACACTTCACCCTGGGGGGCTTAGGTTACATCCAACAGGTTTCCCACAATCTCTGCCACCTCTCCACATCCAGGGAATGGGAAAATTCAGGTTATGAGAGCAGTAATCTGAATGTTTGCTGCCAAAAGGCAAAATGCTGCCTGGGTTTCAAGCCTTCAGATTTTCAGTGTGGATACAAAGGGAAGGCAGCAGAGCAGTGCCCCAAGTTATCTCCATGACACCCAGATATCCCCTCCAAGTATGATGGCACATGATATTGGGGTGTCCCAGCGGGGCCTCCCTGCCCTGCCCCATCACCCCCAGACCCAGCAAGGCACTTACTCGGGGAGGGTTGTGTGGCAGAGCCGAGCCAGGCGCAGCTGAGCAGGAGGGTGACACAGGCGGCAGCGCAGCCGGGCGATGGCACCCGCTGGGACATCTCTGCAGAGTGGCTGCTGTGCCAGCTGGGTCTGCACAAATGCCACAGGCAGGGCTGGTCCCCCTGCACGTCACTGCGTGGGACCAGCCCCAGCCCCCTCCCCCTGCTCCCCTTCCTCTTTCTCCACCACGTCACCACCAGCGTCCTGCCCACGTCCCTGTGGTGTGCTCGGCCAGACAGGAGCACAAGGTGTCAGACAGTTGTCACCACCGCCGAGCATCCAGGGGACATCATGGAGGCCGGGGGGATTTCCAGCCACCGGCACACAGCCACGCTGTGGGGAGGAGGAAGCAGATGTGAGGCAGCTGTAGGCAGATGGTGGAGAACGGCAGTGGGAAGATAGAGCTGTTCGTGCCCCACATGTGGGACAGGAAGGAGCCAGATGGTGACATGTGTCCCTGCCCCACTGCAGCACCCCCAGGACACAGGGCACCTGCCTACCCAGCCCTGCCAGGACCAGACACCTCCAGGGATCCATCACTGTGGTCGGGATGACAAGTTGATGTCACCCTGTAGATGGGGCCACCCTGTATTGTCCCACTCTGCTGTCCCCTCCCTGTCACCAAAGTGGATGTTGGGTGGCCCTTATCCATTTTCCCAGCTCCCTCCTGCAGCAGAGGGGACAAGGAGGGGAACAACAGACTCAGTGACGCTTCTTCAGCCCGGCCCAGCCTCGTGCACTGTCACGCACCAGGGGATCCAGGACGTGCAGCTGACTCCAAAAATGTCACAGAAAGAGCAAGAAGGGGACAAATGGGACAGTGGAGTGAGCCACAAGCTCTACAGGAACCACAGAGGAAAACCAGAACAGGGAAGTGAGAGCTGAAAGGGATGGGAGAGGGAAAGGAGGGGGACAGGGGGACAGACAGGACAAGGGCTGGCTGGAGACGCCTCATGATTCCAGGTGTCCCCCACCAAATGCCATTGCTCAGCACCGTGCCCGTGTCCCCATGGCAGGGTCTTGCCATGCCAGGGGCTCTGCATCTCCCATGTGACGTGGCACTCCATGTGTCCCTGTGCCTGAGGGCTGAGGCCCCGCTGTCCCACATGTCCTCGCACCCCAGAACCAGTGCCCCAGCACCCCACGTGTCACCATGTCCTGGGACCAGTGCCCTGTGTGTCCTCGTGCACAAGGACTTGGTCCCCAGCATTCCCAGTGCCCTGTGCTCCAGAACCCACCATGTCCCTATATCCCTGTGTCCCCCTGTCTCTCCATCTTCCTGTGACCCCATGTCCCCATGTCCCCATGTCCCTATGTCTCCATGTCCCCATGTCCCTGTCTTCACATGTCCTCATGTCTCTCCCATATCCCTGTGTCTCCATGTCCACATTTTCCCTCCCATGTCCCCATGTCCCTGCCTCCATATCTCCCTGTGTTCCCGTGTCACTCATGTCCCTGTCCTCCTGCCCTCCTGTGTCCCCATGTCTCTGTCTCACATATCCCCATGTCCCCATGGTCCTGTCTTCCATGTCCCTGTGTCCCTGTCCTCTTGACTTTCCATGTCCCCATGGCCCTGTCTCCCCATGGCCCAATGTCCCCATGTCCCGTGGCCCAGCCCTCCTGCCTCTCCATATCCCCATGTCCCTGTGTCCCCGTATCCCCATGTCCTGCATCCCTGCCCTCCTGCCTCCCTGGGTCCCAGTCTCCCTGCTTCCCTTATCCCTGTGTCCCATGTCCCTGTGTCCCATGTCCCTGTGTCCCCATGTCCCTGTCTTCCTATGTGCCCGTGTCTCCACATCCCTGTGTCACTGTCCTCCTGACTCCCTATGTCCCCAAATCCCCATGTCCTGTGTCCCCGTCCTTCTGTCTCCCTGTGTCCCCACGACCCTGTCTCCCTGTGTCCCCTTATCCTTGTCTCCCTGTGTCCCCATATCACCGTGTCCCCATATCCCAGTGTCCCCGTGTCCCTCTCTCCTCGTGTTCCCATATCCCCATGTTCCTATGCCCCATGTCCCCACATCCCCGTACCTCCATATCCTTGTGTCCTCATGTCCCTGCCTCCTCATGTCCCCATATCCTGTGTCTGTCCCCTTGTCCTGTGTCTCCATATCCCTGTCTCCCCGTGTCCCCACATCCCCATGTCCCCATATCCCGGTGTCCGTGTCCCCGTGTCCTCCTGTCCCGTGTCCCCATATCCCCGTGTCCGTGTTCCCGTGTCCTCCTGTCCCGTGTCCCCATATCCCCGTGTCCATGTTCCCGTGTCCTCCCGTCCTGTGTCCCTCTATCCTCGTGCCCGTGTCTCCGTGTCCCCCTGTCCCATGTTCCCCATCCCTGTCCCCATATCCCCGTGTCCCCCTGTCCCGTGTCCCCCTGTCCCGTGTCCCCGTGTCCCCCTGTCCCGTGTCCCCGTGTCCCCCTGTCCCGTGTCCCCCTGTCCCCATATCCCCGTGTCCCCCTGTCCCGTGTCCCCCCGTCCCGTGTCCCCCTGTCCCCCCGTCCCGCGTCCGCCGCTCCCCGCCTTGGTGCCGCACTGGCCGCCAGGGGGCGCGAAAGCCACCTCGGTGGGCGGGGCTTGGCCGGCGCGGTGGGCGGGGCTTCCCGAGCGCCTGCCCGGGTAACGGGGTGGGGGCGTGTCCTCGAGGAGGGGGCGGGCCCATGCGGGGCGTGGTCTGACGGGGCGTGGTCTATCTGGGGCGTGGTCTTTTGGGGTCGGGGGAGGGCCCGTCCCGGCAGTTCCGGGCTCCGCGCACGCGATCGGGGGCAGGGCTCGGGGTCGGGATCGGGACAGGGACCGGGATCAGGACGGCACCGGGGGAACGCAGCGATGCAGCCGCCGCCGCGCAAGGTGAGCGCGGGGCCGGGCCGGGGCAAGGGGCGGGCGACCGGGACCGTGTCCTCCCGTGCTGCCGTGTCCTGCAGCCGCGACCGGGACTCGCCCTCGGCGG
The DNA here is from genome assembly GCF_009829145.1 of Chiroxiphia lanceolata. Taxonomy (NCBI): domain Eukaryota; kingdom Metazoa; phylum Chordata; class Aves; order Passeriformes; family Pipridae; genus Chiroxiphia; species Chiroxiphia lanceolata. Next base: position 2,528,315 of record NC_045651.1, read on the forward strand.
ACCCTCACCGGGGCTGGGGAAGCGGGGCTGTGGCTGGGGGGCACCCAGGAGGAGGGGCGATGGAGACCAGTACCCGGGCCGGGGGGGCAGCGCATCCCTGCACCCCTTCCACTCACCCCATCCCCGCACCCCATTCCCGCACCCCATCCCCGCAGCCCCTCCGCGCACCCCATCCCTGCATCCGATCCCCGCACCCCGTCTGCGCACCCCATCCCCGCAGCCGATCGCGGCCGGCGCCGCGGCGGGGCCGGGGCTGAGCAGGGCGGTCTCGCAGGTCAAGCTCACGCAGGAGCTGCGGGTCCACGTCCTGGAGCAGCTCTCGGGCCTGCAGAGCAAGCAGCAGCGGGACGCCGAGCTGCTGGAGGACATCAGGTACGGCCCCACGCGTGTGTGTGACACCCCCCGATAGAGCTGAGACCGGGCAACTCATCCCACTGGTGTGTGTGTGTCTCTGATCTTAGACCAGGCAGCTCATCCCACGTGTGGCTCAGGGACCGGGCACAGTTCACCTTGAGCCTGGCACCTCGAGGTCACAGGCTCCACCAGCCTCTGGGGTGGCCTGATGGGGACATCCAGGTGTGGGGTGGTATCAGGGATGATGGCAGGGGCACAAGAGCAGGGGGTGATGACAGCGGGTGATGGCAGAGGAGTGGTGGCAGGGGGGGATTGCAGGGGGGATGGCAGGGGTGGCCTGTCCCTGCCCCTCTCTGTGTGTCCTTTCCTGCCCCATGTCCCCTCTCCCCCCAGGTCCTACAGCAAGCAGAGGGCCGCCATCGACAGGGAGTATGGACAGGTAAGGAGGAGGTGCTGCCAGATGCAGGACCAATGTCCTGGGGAGCCATGGGCCCCATCCTGCCTGTTTGGGGTGTCCAGAGCTGAGCACAGCCTCATGCAGGCGATGGGCAGCCTCAGGAATTATCCAGGCTTGGCAGCTCTGTGCTTGCCCGAGGGGGTGGCAGCAGATGGACAGTTGGATGTCCTTTGCTGAGGGGACCCCAACCCTGTTCAGACACTCGCCAAGAGCTTTGCTGAGCACAGCATAGTCCAAACCTCGGGTGTTTTGGGAGCCTAGAGGGAAAACCCTGTGTGGGGGGGAAACTGCTGGGCTCTGCTGTCTGCTGGGTCATCACGGGGCAGTGCTCTGAAATGTCAGAGCTTGGTTTTGCCGTGAGATGTCCCCGCAGCATCCCTTGGGGACATACTGCAGAAGAACTGTGTCCCCCCTTCCTGCAGCCAGGCACGGTAGCACCCCCTCCTCATCCTCCTGAGGTGGGGGGAAACTGTCCCCCCAGGGTTGGGGTCTCTCTGTGCTTGGCTTTCCTGGGGGCTTCTCTGCTCTGTGTCTGTAGCCAGTGTCTCTTGGTGGTGTCCCCTTGTAGAACCTCTGGTCCCAAAAGCCACAGCAGGGTGGTTTTTTGGTGGCTGCTCCCCAAAAAGGTTTTCTCATGGGGAGCATGAGGGGATCTCTGTTAACACCGAGCCACTGGAAGGGGGTGTCCCTGTTCTGGGGGGACATGTGTGTCCTTGGGCTCATGGGGTGGGCAGCCAGTGCGGGGGACCCCAGTTTCAGGCCCAGAGCAGGACAGTGGGTGCTGGGGTGCTCGACAGGGTTGGGGGTGCCAGCGATGCCGGGTCTGTCCGCAGGCACTGCAGAGGCTGGCGAGCCAGTTCGTGAAGAGAGACTGGCAGCGGGGCCGCGGCGAGGCCGGCGACTCCAGGTGGGCTGGGGACAGGGACAGGGGTGGAGACAAGGGGCCAGGGCTGGCTATGGCCTCCCAGCTGGGAGATGCCTAATGCCAACCGGGACTCATGTCCAGGGATGCAGTCCTGGGTGGGAATGTCCCCATGGGTGAGTGCGGTGCCCGACTGGGAGGGCCTCACCAGGGCTGGGGGTGCTGTCTGTCCTGCTGGCTGTCCCCAAAAGCTGGCAGTGGGGCAGGGAGCACCTGCCCTGTGTTCACCCCGTGCCTGCAGGAGCGTGGCCGCTGTCTGGAAGGGTGTCATCGAGGGGACGGCGCACGCCGGGCAGGTCCGTGTCACCGCCTCAGAGAGCTACCGCGCCCTGGCCGCCGAGGCCGCCCGCACCGCCCGCCTCTCCAAGGAGAGGATGCTCAAGAAGGTACCGGGGCGAGGACGTGTCCCCTGTGCCCGGGCAGTGGGGACAGCTGTCCCCCCGCCGGCTGACGCTCCCCGCAGGGCATGGAGCGGCTGCAGAAGGTGCAGGCGGAGCTGCTGGAGTCAGTGAAGGAGCTGGACAAGGCCAAGAAGCAGTTCACACACCTCCAGCGGAGCAGCGAAGTGGCCAGGGACAAGGCGGCCGACGTGGAGGCTCGGTGAGTGTGGGGGACAATATGGGGGCTGCTGTGGCTGTGGAGTGGTCTCACACCCCTCTCCCATCCTCCCCAGCCTCCGGAAGAGCGACCGGCGGATATTTCACACCAAGGCCAGTCTGCAAAAGCTCAGTGCCAAGGTCAGCAGCGCGGGGGGCTGGCAGGGTACCCAGGCGGGTGGCTGCAGGAGGACACAGGGCGGTGGCCCCCGCACCATCACCAAGCCCTGCTCTCCCCATCCCTATAGTTCTCAGCACGGCTGGCCGAGCACTCGAGGCAGCTGGCGGGGGTGCAGAACGAGTACAGCTTCGCCCTGGTCTCTGCCACTGCCCACCTGGAGCATTACCAGCGCGTTGAGCTGCCCGCAGCCATGCAGGTAAGAGCTGCCCAGACCCCCCTGCGCCCCCTCCCCTGGGTCCCACCAGGAGCATCTCCCCAGTGCTGCTGCGAGGGGGGCAGCAGGGAGGGTCCCGCCAGCACAGGGGGGTCGGGGATGCTCCAGGAGGGATGCAGGCAGTGCTGGGGGGGTTCCCACCCCCTTTCCCCCAGGCGCTGGATGGGGACCTCTACGAGCGGCTCCGGGAGCACTTGTCGGCCGCCAGCCGGACGGAGGTGGAGACCTGCCGGGCCACACGGGACTGGTTCCAGGGTGTTGCGGAGGCATCCGCGCGGGTAACGGCACCCCCGGGAGCTGGGTGGGACAGGAGGGCACAGGAGAGCCCCCCGGCCCCACACCCCTCCCCTGCTGCAGGTGTGCCGGGAGCAGGACCTCCTCCTCTTCCTGCAGGACCACCCCGCCTTCTCCCTGGCCCCCGAGCAGCGCTTCCAGCTCGCCGAGGTGGAGGAGGTAGGTGAGGGGGACGCATTTCAGCAGTGTGGGGGTCTGTGCAGCCAAGCCCTTCTCACCCCCGTGTCCTTGCCCAGGTGTGCCTGCTGCCACCAGGGGATGATGGAGCCAGCCTGGAGAAGGAGGCCCGGCGCTGGGCCACGCGCGTGACCCGGGACTGCAAAAACAAGGCACACAGCGAGGAGGTGGGTGTTGTCCTGCCCCATGGGACAGGATGGGGGGCTCAAGGAGGGGCTTTTCCATTCCCTCACCAGCTCCCACCACCCTCTGACCCACGGGTGCCCTCCCAGGTGCTGCAGCGACTGGAGGCCAGGCGGCAGCAGGTCTCGGAGGGGGAAGCAGCGACTGTGGAGCGGCAGATGGAAGAAGCGAGGGAAAACATCCGGAAGGCGGAGGTGGGTCCCCCAAGCGGGTGTGTCACCCCCAGGGTGAGGGACACAGGGATGGAGAGGTGTGGTGGATGGGATGTGGCGCTGGGGATGTGTCCCTGGGGATGCTCTGCCACCGTGGCCGCCATGCTGGGGATGGGGACAATGGGGTTGGGACTGGCTGTCCCCCCACTGTGGGTGTCCCCTTAGACTCTGGCACTGTGGGTGTCCCCAGGTCAGCCGAGTGAAGGCCGAGGCACGGCTGGCACTGCTGCGGGCAGCAGGGCTGGATGTGGATGCCTGGCTGGCGGGGGCCATGGTGGGGACAGGCGAGGAGACACCCACGGGGCTGGATCCGGCCGAGTTCGATGACTACGAGGACAGTGACGAGCCGGATGGGGACGATGAGCCTGGTCCTGCTGCTCGCACCTACCCCTACACCTGCCGGGTCATCTTTGGGTACCAGGTATGGCCCCAGCTGACTGTCTCTCATCCTGCCTGCCCAGGGATGGCATCTCAGCCTCCCTGCCACTTTGTCCCTCTGCCCTGCAGGGCTGCCAGGCGGACGAGCTGTCCATCACCCAGGGCGAGGAGCTGGAGGTCATCGAGGACGGGGACGCAGAGGAATGGGTGAAGGTGGGAGCAGGCTGAGTCCCACCATTTCGAGGTCCCCAGGTTGTTCCCTGTCCGTGGGCTGGGATGTTCACATGGTTTCTGCCCCCTCAGGCTCGGAACAAGGCAGGCCAGGTCGGCTACGTCCCCGAAAAGTACCTTCTGTCCCTCGGGTGTGAGTCAGGGGCCGGGCTCGGCCCCCCAGGACCCTCGGCGTTGCACCGCCAGCTCTCCAGCATTATGGCAGCAGAACTGGTGCTGGAGCCTGGAGGTGGGTGCTGCACCATCACCCCCACCCCGGGGAGGGGGACGGGACCCTGGAAGGTGCTGAGCGCCCTCCCCATCATCCCCACAGCCTGGCTGGTGCGGGCCCTGTATGACTACGAGGGGCAGAGCCCCGAGGAGCTGAGTTTCCCCGAGGGGGCCATCATCCGGGTGCTGCCCCGCGCCGCCGGAGAGGTGGACGATGGATTCTGGACCGGCGACTTCGACGGCCGGGTCGGCGTCTTCCCCTCCCTGGTGGTGGAGGAGCTCACAGGGGCCCGGGAGGCAGCGGGGCAGGTCAGTGGCAGGAGGGTTGTTGTGTCCCCTGGGCGTTGTTCCCCCTGTCTGCTGGGGGAAAAGACCCCCTTCCCGTTGTTCCCATCCCTCTTGGTCGTGTCTTCCCAGGAGCTGCCGTCGCCATCCCCTCCACCCTTCTCCCCTCCTGGCCTCGCCCCCGGGGCCATGCTGACCCCCAGCCCTGCTCCTGAGACATCCCTGGGAGGTGAGTGCTGGGGGGGAGAGCTGGAAAGGGCTGGGAGGGCCTGGAAAGCCAGGCTGAGCTGCTGGGCCCTTCCAGGTTGCCGGCAGGATGGCACGGGCAGCGGGCAGAGCTCTCCGGACCTGGCAGCCACCCGACTCCGGCCGGTAAACCCTGTCACAGAGGCCCCCCAAACCTCCCCCAGCTCTCCCATGACAGGGGATGGTGTCACCTTTGTGCTCTGGGGGGTGTCAGGGGGCATGAGTGGCCTCAGCATGTTGGCACTGCTTCTCCTCTCCTCTCTCTGCAGCTCCGTGCACCGCCCCCGCCGCCCGGCAGAGTCCCTGAGCCCGACCCCGAGCTGCACTTCAGCTGACCCTGCGAGTCCCCCTCATCCCTCTCTGCCCCCCAGAAAGCTTTGCCCAAGCAAACCACCACAGGCTGCTGTCTCTGGCACTGCCCCACGCCCCGAGCTGGTCTCTCCAGGGGCTACAACCCGCCCAGTGCCACTTGCAGAGTGTTCCTGCATCCCAGTGCAGCACCAGGAACCCTGGCTAGCCCTTTTTCCGGGTGCTCAGTGCCACAGCCAGGCCCCATCTCACCCACCTCTTGCCTCTGCCCTTTCTGCCTGGCGTCACCCGTGCACCCCCTGCACAGCCCTGGTCCCTGGGGGGGCTCATCCCTGGACCCAGCCCCCCACAGGCAGGAGTGAGGGGGGAAGGGCTGTTCCCAATAAATCCAGTTGTCTGGTGAGGGGTTCAGCAGCTTTAATGGTTGTAGCTCGTCTATGTACAGGGCGGTTACACCGAAGCTCGGGCAGGCACCGGGGCTGCCCGCTGGCCTGGCCAGGGGGTGATCCCGCCCCTGGGCCGGGCTCCGGCCCCTCTGTGCTGGGATGGGGCTGGAAGCTCCTGTCTCCGCCAGCATCCCCCGGGGACCGGCAGGGTCCCTCGCCGGTGCAGGATTTGTGCCTGTGCCCGCTCTGCGTGGCAGGGGTGCCCGGGGGGGCTGTGCTCTGCAGTGAACGTGCCGGGTGGGTGGGGGGGTGCTGCCCCCCGCCCGGGGGGGCCCGAGCCGCTGCCTCCATCCCCGCCCCTCGCTGCAGCCCCCGCTCTGATCCTTGCCCCGGAGCTGGGGGGGCCGCAGGGGCCGGGTGGGCAGCGGGGGCAGGGTGCTGTCCTGCCCCTGCCTTGCCCGCCCGCCCCCCGGGGGGGTCTCCGGGGCGGGTGCGGTGGGTGGGATCGGGTACTTATTGCCAATGGGATGAGGTCTGGCGCCGAGCGCGGTTGTCGGTAGCGCCGGCGCGTCGCTCCGGCCATGCCAAGCGCGTAGCTGCCCACCCGGGGCCGGGGCCGGCTGCCCCGCGGCTGCCCCACGGCAGAGCCCCCCGCCCGGCGTGGGGGCCGGGGGCTGCGCGCCTCCTGTCCACGCTCCAGCCGGGAGCGGAGAGGAGCTGTGGGGGAGAGGGGTGAGATAGAGCTTGTCCCCACCAACCGTAGCATCCCCCCATCCGCCCCCAGGCCCGTGTCTGCCCGCTGGCATCACTGCCCGTGGCTGGGCATGTGGTCCTGCCCGTGCGGGACCTGGAGCACTGGGAACCGACCCCCCTGGAGAAGGGGTTCACCTTCTCTCCATGTCCATCACCAAGCTGTGATCCAGCAGGGCAGGGACATTGCCAGAGCCCTCCCACCCCACCCCACCCCACCTCGGACGTTGCCCCAGGGGACAAGGGACAAAGCACTCACGTCACACCGTTGATTTCCAGTCCTTCTCCGGGGCGCTGGGCTCCTGTGGGATGGAGGAGGGATGTGTGTGGGGAGGGATGTCAGCAGGAGCAGGGTGCTGAGGTGGGGGCCAGTTTTCCCTTGGCCACAGCAGCAACCTTTGGCCAGTGGGTAGAACCCCACTGAGTCTCCAGGAGTAACTACAGCCCACACATCATCTGTGCCCTTCCCCATTGCCTGCAGGACATAATGAGCAGCAGCCAACAACCCTGGGACTGAGGGGGTAGGGGAGGGTTCAAGTGACAAACATCTCAGGGAGGTCCCATCACCGTTCTCCCGGGACCCCATGTCCTGGAGCACCTCAACACCACATGCAGGGCCCAAGGCAAGAGTCTGGAGCCACAGAGGGGACACACATCACCATGTCCCTGGGCTTGCCCTGCATGTAACTGCTTCCCCAGGGATCAGAGGTACCACAGCCATCACCCAAGGTGTACTGAGCCATGGAAGGACCCGTCACCACCTTTCCAGGTCCCTGGAGAATGGTTGCAGCCATCAGCTCTATCCTGCCTGGCTGCCCTGGGCTGCCCTTCTCCATGAAACAGCTCAAACCTTCCAGCCTGGACACCAGAAGGCAAAGAGGGAAACAGTAAAACAGTGGGATCCTGCTTTTTCCTTAGGCTGGCATCCAGCCAGGCACCTTTTCCCAGGGCTCTCCCACGCTGAGCCAGTCCTACCCCATCCCAGCCTGTGCCAAGAGCTGTTGGTATGTGCCATGCCCAGCAGAGCCAGCCCCAGGGGATCCCCCTGGCTTTGAAGCATGCCAGGAATTTTACCCAGGTGTTTGACTCCCTTTTTCTTCTGAGGACTTTGGACTTTACAGGAGTGCCCTCATGCTGGTTTTGTGCGGCTAGTCAAGGCCACTTCTTGGGGCTGCTGACATCACACCAGCGGTGTTTTCCCAGCCCCCTTCCACGAAAATCATCTTACACCAACTGCAGAACCATGTCGTGAGTGTGAGTGAAATGCTGGGTGTCTGCTCCCACCACCACCTGCCTCGTTTGCTCAGTGCTGAGATCCCAGAGGCAGTGTCAGGGAGCAAATCCCCCAAACTGGGGGCCACCAGTGGCCAAGCAAACTGTGTCATCACCCTGGAGCTCTCTGGCTCCTCCAGCAAGGTGGTTGGGTGGGAAGGTTGGGAGATACCAGGGTGCTGGAGCTTCAGGCAGAGTGAGCTCTCCTCTCTGAGCACAGCTCCTCTGGAGCAGGGAAAACCAACCATTTGGCTTCACAACTCCCTAGATTTCAGGGCAAGAAAGGCTCCTAGAGATATCTCTCCCTGCCTGTTCATTGGTGGCCATGCTGAGGCTGCAGTTTTGGGGACACCATGTGTGGTAGAGCTCCACCAAGTCGAGATTGCAGTGGATATCCCCAAAGAGCTCAACCACAAAGGAAAACATCCCTTGCTCGAGGGGCAGCTGGGTCTGCAGCATCCCCTACTCCCCTTGAAGCACAGGTACCACCAGGGTGGGACCTGTCATGGTGGCTCCACATGCCACAGACATGGAAAATAGGTGGGAAAAAGCAATCCCCTCCAGCCCAGGGGACCACACGGGGACAAGGAAGAGGAGGAATGTACCTGCTGCTCCTGGTCCTCCACTCCAGGCTGTCTCCTGCTGCTGTCGTCTCTCCCCAACTCCTCAGCCTGTTCGTGCAGACTCAGGCTCCCGTGAATATCCGACACTTCATCTGCCGACCCCAGTCCGACCTCCTCCAGGCACATGCCGGCTCCTTCCCGCGCCAGCTCTCCCGGGATGCTGGGACTCGACCCTCCCAGCGCCGGATGGCTCAGGAGCCTCCTCTGGCGGCTCAGGCTCCCGGGAGCAGTGCCAGCATCCTGCGGCGAGCCCGCCCTGCCGGACCCCGTGCCCGCTCGACGGCTGTCGCGAGTGCCAGAGCTGGCGGGTGTGTTGGGGGCCGGGGTGGTGGAGAGGCTCTGCTCCACACCTTTGCCGCTCTGGATGTCTCCGTTCTGCAGCTCCCCCGTGGGGACAGTCCCATTGAGGGCCCGCTCCCGCTGGAGCCGGTCGCTGCTGTGCTCCAGCTCCTCCGTGCTCAGCTCCCGGCTGCCGTCGGGCAGGGGGCCGTCCTGCTGCTCTTGGACAGCGGGTTTCTTCCCGATGTGTGTGACGCGAAACCTGGAAGAGGGGGGGGGGGGGCAGGGCAGATCAAAATCCTTCCTCTCCTGTCTCACAGCTGTGTTCCCAGCTTGCCTGTGCCTCCAGCCTCGGATCTCCTCTCTTTGCCATGATCTCCAAAACTTCAGACCTGCTCAGCACCACCCCTGCTCTAGCAGTGCCCACACTGACTTAACCCCATTTTCCCCTGCATTTTTAGCAAAACAAAGAGAAAGAGAAGGATGAAAAGTCCAATCCAGATGTCGGTTGGTGCAGCCCCTGTGGATCACAGCTGCTGGAAATGCTCTGAAACACAGCCTGAGTGACAGTGTGCCCTAAGTGAGGGCAGGGACAGGTTTTGGCAGTGATTTGGGTACAGGGAGCAAAGGCAGGAGGAGTTGTTTAGCTAAAATCTGCCAGAGCACACTTAGCACCATCCCCTGGAGTGACGGGTGGTGCCTGGGTGGTTCACCAAGGTTCCACCATGACCAGGTGACAGCTCAGAGCTCCCGGGTGGGCAGGAGAACAGCTGCAGAGGCTCAAAGGGTGTGTTTAGAATCAGAGGTGATGCAATATTTCACATGAGGAGAAGAGAGAAGTTAGGGATCATAGAATCACAGAATGGTTTGGGTTTGAAGGGTCCTTAAAGACATCTCATCCCAAACCCCTGCCATGGGCAGGGACACCTTCCACTACTCCAGGTTGCTCCAAGCCCCGTCCTACCTGGCCTTCAACACTTCCAGGTATGGGGCAGACACAGCTTCTCTGAGCAACTTGTGCCAGGGCCTCCTCACCCTCACAGGGAATGATTCCTTCCCAGTATCCCATCTAACCCTGCCCTCTGGCAGTGGGAAGCCATTCCCCCTTGTCCTGGCGCTCCAGGCCCTTGTCCAAAGTCTCTTGGAGCCCCTTTGGGCACTGGAAGGGGCTGTAAGGTCTCCTTGGAGCCTTCTCTTCTCCAGGCTGAACAACCCCAACTCCCTGAGCTTGTAAGGGGTCAAGTGCAGGCAAAGCCTAAACTGATCTGGGAGCCAGCTGGTTGTGACTCACGCCGTGACTCCTCCTCACAAGCACTGCCAGCCACTGCTGGACCAGCAGACAGGAAATCTCTTCCGTGGTGAGCTGGTGTCCACCAGCCAGAGCACGCCAATCCCACCACAGAGACCTCCTGCAGCCATGACTCACCCACTCCCACTCTCCCTGCGCTTGGATCACACACAGAGAAGCTGCTGACAGCCCTGGATGTGCTGAGGTTCAGCTGCGAGACAGCACCAGGGCAAAACACAACTCCACAGCAAAGTTCAAGCACTGCTGGGGTTGAAAGAAGAGCAAGACCCAAAGGTCAAGAGTAGCAGCTTTTGAAGGGAGGAGCAGAGAGATCTGAGAGATAAGGACAGATGTCAGGTGAGATGGAGACCACCAACAGGCTGAGGACCAGCCTATGGACAGCACCGACCCCTCAGCACAGTCAGAAATGCTGCTCAGGATTGGAAGGGTCAAGAGGAGAAATGCTCCAGCTCCAGACAAGGTACCCACAGCTCTGCTCAGGTCAGGCCAAGCAGCAGCAAATGTGGCCTTTCAGGTCTGTCCAGGTATTGGGAGACAAGATACCAGCGCTGCGATTTGGGAAGACCAAAGAATGTTCTGGTCCCAAAGAGGGACTGGGAGGAGGCACAAGTGGCAGGATCCTGTCTTGGTGATGCCGTTGAGCAATGTCAGCCTGGAAGAGCTGAATGGATTCAAAGTGCAGGAAAGGTTTGGAGTGGAGAGGACACGAGGTAACATAACCAACCTCCAGCTGGTGAGGGGAAGGCAGAGAGCTCTGTCTGGCTGCCTCATCAGCATCGCTGAGGCCTTGGATTCAGTAGGATGTGACACACTGTGGCTGGTCAGGCTGAGGACAGGCAGTGAGATTCGGATGCTTTGGTAGATGAGCTCTGCCACTGACAACAGCTGGTTTAGGGAAAGCCCTGAGAGAAATGGCAAATCATCCTGTGATATGAGAGTACAGATCAGCAGCACTCCAGATTGCTGCAGAAGTGCAGAATAATGTAGGGGCAAAAAGCCCTCAGGAGGTCTCCAGTCACATCCCCTGCTCAAAGCTGGGCTACCTCCCACCCTCAATCAATTTGCCCAGAGCCCCATCCAGTCAGGTTTTGGAAATCTCCAAGAATGGAAATCTCTACCCCTGAGGACTCTGTCCCAGGTCTGCACTTCATGGTGAAATAGCTTTTCCTTTTGTCTTTTCTGGTTTTCTTTTGTTGAAATTTATGGCCTTTGCCTCTTGCCCTTCCCTGTGCATGTCTGAGAAGAGTCTTGTTCCACCTTCATTTAAACTCTGCCCACCCTTTGGGTAGTGTTAGAGAACAATTAGATCCTCCCTTTATAATTCTTCAGGCTAAAAAAATCTCCTCACATGCCACATTCTTCAGCCCCAGATGATCTTGGTGGACCTCCACAGTTCTCATCCTTTCCAGTCCTTCAGCCACAACCCTGTGTCTACCAGGGCCAGGACTCAGTCCATGTAGGAGGGAGCTGGACTCTCAACCAGTGTCCAAGGGAAAAAAAAAACAACTAAAAATAAAAGAGAAAAAGACCTGAAGTTGGGCCTTTAATCCAAGAGGTGGGTTAAAGAAGCTGGTTTATGTAGGGTCAGTCTTGAGTCAAGGTACTTCGTGCAGTCAAGATATTTGTCATAAATAAGACACAGCAAAGACAGTCCCAGGAAAGTCACCAAAGATCTGGAAGAAACGGGGCCAGCTTGGAAACAAGAAGCAGAATCTGGAGGTGGTTTTGTATCTCATGGGCACATAGGTCCCTTAGCATTTGGTCCTCATACCAAGGAGATTGGGGATTTAAAATACAGCCTTGGAGAAATGGGATGTCTGTCCTGTGGAGAAGGTTGGTGGGACATGGGATATTAACAGGGATAAGGGGAGAAAACCAAGATTTGAGGGAAGGTGCCTTTAGGAAAGGAGACCATCTTCTCTGGCACTCAGAGGTGAGTGACTGGAGACTGAGAAGAGCCTGGACAAAGGACATGGAGGAGTGGATGGGGCTGGACACCAGCCAGGGAACGAATTAGCCATGAATACACAACTGTGCAGAGACCTGGCTTACAGGACACCAGGAGCTGTCAGTCCCCAGATGTGATCTGAGCTGCAATTCAGCATGGGGAGGTCCAGCATGTCTCCCCCTTCTCCAGTTCCCCATAAAGCCCCAGGACCTCCCTAGTGAAGCTCCTGGCTCTGACGGTGGAAAAACCCCCATGACAGGACAAGGGGGAATGGCTTCCCACTGCCAGAGGGAAGGGTTAGATGGGATATTGGGAAGGAATTCTTCCCTGGGAGGATGGGGAGGCCCTGGTACAGGTTGCCCAGAGAAGCTGTGGCTGCTCCATCCCTAGAAGTGTCCAAGGCCAGGTTGGACAGGGCTTGGAGCAACCTGGTCTACTGGAAGGTATCCCTGTCCATGACAGGGGTTTGGAATGAGTTTTGAGATCCCTTCCAACCCAAACCACTCCATGATTCTGTGCCCACTCTGGCTCAGCATTCCAATGGAAGGACTGCCTCTCTGGACCACAACATGCAGTCTCATCAAGGCTCAGTCTCTGAGTGAAGTCCTGCTGCAGGATTTGAGCACGACAGAGCTTTGTCCCTCACCAGCATGGCCATCCAGGGACTGGCAGTTGCTTGTCACCCTGTGCAAGTCACCATTGCTGTGGGGAGTCAAGCCCTGGGAGACTTTCCTAAGCCTTTCTGCTGGGGAATGGGGCAACCTGGGCAAGCCTAGAGACTGCCCTGCAGATTACTGACTACAGAGACCACAGGAAGCTCAGGAAGTCCCTTGAGGTGAGACCAGGTGGGGACTGGAGAAGTATTTGTGGGAAGTATCAGGAGCACTCCCCTATTGTTATATTCCTGCTGTGTCATCTAATTACAGACACCATTGGAGGCAGCGACCTGGGGCAGCACAGCCACTCTTTCATTCTGGTGGTGGTAGGAGGTAACTTGCACCTGGGACATGCTGCCCCCTCCTTCTCCTCCTGAGGAGGTTCCTAAAGCCCCCAGCTGGGCAGCAGGAGCCCTGCTTGCACGGAGCTGGGACAGCAGACTGAAAGGACACGGACCTGGGGCTGTGCCCAGCACTGACTCAGCAGGAAAAGCCAGGCTTGAGTCACCTTCCCAGAGAAGGAGGGAAGCCACGGGTGCATCACAGCCCTCCACACACCACAGGCATTTCCAGGTGCAAGAGCCACCTGGATCCTCAGGGCTTCCAGCTCCAGAGCTGCTGCTGAAGCATCTCAGCAGGGAAGAGCAAGAGGGAGCCCAGCCTGGGGCAGGGGGGGAAGGGGAAAGGAACCAGAGGACTGAGGAGAGCCCGTGGTGCTTGTTCCATCAGGGCCATGGCTGGCAAAGCTCGTTGAAGTACCTGCCCACTGAGAAGACGGTGGTCTCTCCGGGATGCATCCGGCCTTTGCCCTCCTTGGACCGTCCCTGTCGCTGCAGTGGGGGCCTCTTCCTGCGGCTGCAGTGGATGCAGGGGGCCTGTGTGGAGCCCAGGTGCACTGTGTGGTGGTGTGGTGGGCCCCCATCCTGGCTGTGGGGACAAAGGCTGCAACAGGGGAAGGACATGACAGGTCGTGTTATCCATAGGAGTCACCCCCACCTTGGTGCAGCCCCACTGCAGCAAGCACTGGGAGCAGCAGCTCTGGAAGGGACCTCCACTGAGGATAGGAATGAGAAAGAGCTATTCCCCTTGCCAGTGGGGTGAAGCACTCCTGCAGACCCTCAGGAGAGCAGGACTTCTTATGGGGTAGATGCTTTGTAACAGCTGGAACAGGACTGGCTGCAGTCTCCAGACCAAAGGGATACCCAAAGGCTGCTTCTCCCCCGCCCTGCGTCAGCCACAAGCTGCTATTGGCTTCCCTCACCTCACTGGCACTGGGACGTCCCCTTCATTTTCCCCCAGCATCTCCTTGAGAGCCTCTGCATTTGCTGAAGAGAGAGGAAAACAGGGATGTGTCAGCCAAAGTGGTCAGCACGGCTCCAGGCCGGCCCATGGACGTGCTCACCTTCGTTTTGTATGATGCACCTCACGATCTTCTCCACGGTGTCCTCGTTCAGCTCCTCCTCTTCATCTGAAAAGAGACAACGGGGCACTGAGGGCTGGGATTTGGAGACTCTACTCAGAGTTCCCTCCCCAGGAGCAGCCACGACCACGGAGAGGTTGGAGAAGCCTCATATTCCTCATTATGCTGGGAAGACACTGGGGAACACCAGATCCCTCACCCTGGAAAGGAAATGGCTGAGCCAGCAGCTGTGTGTGCAGGGAGAGGGGAGTTGTGTTGCTCCTTCAGAACTGAGGAACACCTGGAGAAATGAATGGGAAGCAGGTCCCAAAAAGTTGAAAGAGGAGGCTCCTTGTAGGGACAGTCCAGCCCAGGAGCATCTGGATGCAGGATGCTGAGAGTGTTTGAGTCTCCAAGGGTAAACAGGACATGTTCACAGAAAATAAACCCACTGGGGCCTGTTAAACACAGAAAAAACACCTCTGATGGAGAAAGCCCCAGAGCTGCACACTGTTAGAAGCTTAAAAGAGGGGAAACTTGGCTGGTGCTTGCTCTGCTTGTGGAATTCTTCCCCAACGTTTATTACAACCTGCTTTCAAACACTGCTGGAGGCAGGAGGCCTGGAAGGATGGACTTTCAGCACGGTCTGCTGTGTTAGCTGTTCCTGTAAGCTCTTTGGAGCTGTGGTCTGGCAGGCAGCTGCCTCAAAGAGCATGGTCAAGGGCTGCCACCACGGTCCTGGAAGTCCATGGAGATGTTTCCCTGGGCTGTGGTATCTCCAGAGGGCAAAGCCAATCCTGGAAGGTTCACTGTCTCCATGTCATGTACAGCCAGGTCATTAGAGCCACAGAAGCATATCCGTGGACACCTGGAAGCTCTTGCTGCATCCGTGGGTGAGCTGGAGGAGTCACAATCCCCCCCCGTGCATGAGAAACGGCAGCAGGAGGTGCTGATCCTCCCAGGCACATGGAAGCTGGAGGAGTTATGCAGCACCATGTGGCTGTTTCCAGCTAAGGAAGCAGCTGAAGGAATGTGCCTTCCCCATTTCAGCAGAGACTCATGAAACCAACTTGGGCCGGGCTCTACTTTGCACCCACGCTCGATGCTGCAGTGACTTCCCAACCCAACCACCCAAGAGCAACTTACAGTGGCCTGAAGCAATGGGAAAAAAATCCCTAAAGGTCCCATTCTAGCACAGTGATCAAGGAAACACCCCTATTCCTCTGGCCTGCACAGCAAGGACTGGAAGAAGACAAAACCAACACCATGCTGGCCCCGTGCCAGACCTCCTAATGCTGAAGGGGCAGAGGTGACACCTTGTATCCCTGCCTGGGGAACGTGGATTATAATTCAGGCACTGGGAATTCAGCAGGTCCATCAGAATTACCTTTTGGTGGCAATGTTCCTTTGGGAAGAGCCAGACACTGGCTCCCACCTCCCTGTCACTGCCAGCTTGTGGAGCCAGCAGATCAGAGGGATCCCCGGGCCACACACTCCCCATCCCCAGGGAACACTCTCTCCATCCCTTTTTCCCAACCCAGCCACACGTCACAGGTAACTCTCCCAGTCCCATCCCACATCCCAGAAGTGTGTACAAGGAGCACCAGTCCATGCTGGACAAAAGGCAGCCCCCTAGGCCCCCCGAGCCCCCGTGGCCCCAGCACTCACTGTCCTGGAGCTCTGCCAGCACATCTTTGTTATCTGGGTCAAGATCGTCCCGGAAGGTCCGGCACCGGTAACCCTTCTTCTTCAGGACATGGCAGATCAGGAAACCCACCAGCCCCATGATGAAGAAGACCAGGACGAGGAGGAAGACCATAGACAGGCTGTGCTGGGGGTCTGACTCCCCATCGTCGGTGCTGTTCTGGTCTGACATGCGGATCTAGGAGAAGGGGGAAGGCAGCTCAGAGCTCCCGGTGCTCCCCCCCAGCAGGGTCCCTGTGCCCATCCTCCTCTCCCTCCTGCCGGGCAAGAGCCAGCTCCCAGTTCGGGGTGGGCTGCCCGGGGCTCATCTCTTGCCCCGCAAGGTCCGGGGAGGTGAGGACAAGCCGGGGGTGTCTCGGCGCGGTGTCCCAAGGACACCGCTGCCCCGCACGCACCCGGCAAGAGGCATCCCAAGGGCAGCGGCGGCGGCAGCGTCCCCGCAGGCCCGCCGGCCCCGGGCTGCGGCGCTCCCCCGGCCCTTGCAGGCGGCTTCCCAAGGGCACCGGTGCCCCGGCCTGCCCGGGGCTCTGCGGCGGGCGGCATCCCCCCGCTCGCCCTTGCCTGAGGATGGCTGAGCATCCTCCCGCGCCGCCCCGTACTCACGGCCGAGGGCCTCTGCCGGCACTGGCAGCGGCGGGGATGGAGCCGCGGCAGCCGGGCTGGCGGAGGGCCGAGCCGCCGGCATCTCCCGCATCGTCCTCCCGCAGGATCGAGCCGGCTCCCTCCGCCCCGGCTCCCCCCGGCGCTCCCGACTCCCTTCCCGAGGGCTCAGAGCTCGCGTTCCCGCTCGCCGGCTCCTCTTCCCGGCGCACAGAGGGTCCCCCCCGCTGTCCCCCAGCCCCGCTGCGGCGGTACCTGGGCCTGCGGTCCTCCGCAGCGCTCTCCTCTTCACCTTCACCTTCACCTTCACCTTCACCTGCCTCCTAGCAACCCCGCATCCCCGCGGACGGGCACCGCGGCGAGCATCCTCCGGCCCCCGGCTCCCGGCTCCCGGCTCCCTGCCTGCCTTCCCCGGGAAGGAGCCAGCTGCTTCTGCCTGCCGCTCTCTGCCGCTCTCTGCCACGAGAGCACCAGCCTGTCCCGATCCCAGGAAAAAAATACTCTCCGAAGCGGTTTCGGCGGATGAAGGTGCGGAGCGGAGCTCAGGGAAATGCCGGCGGCTGCAGCAGGACGAGCAGGAGCGCTGCTCAGGGAAGCCGGCGCTGCCAAGCTGCTGCCCGCCCCGGGGTGAATAAACCTCACCCGCACGCGTGCCAGCCCCGAATTCCCCTGCCACCTTCCTTTCCGTGATTTTTAGCGCACTGAGCCCTGGCGATGGGAGGGAGAAGGGTGGAATGGGGTTCAATAAGACCAGGACCGACCCCACACCATCATGAGCAGGGGGAGAGGGGTGCAGACACCCACACTGGGATCACAGCACTGAGGAGATGGTGTAAAAAGAGCCCAGGGAGATCCCTGTTTCTCCCTCCTTCCTAAAAAAGGGGTGGTTAAGCCATTTGAAAACTCCAGCTGTGGCAGTTCCACAGCCTTCATCTCCACCACATTATCCTCAGTTTGGGAGGCTTCACCCAGCCCTGTTTTCCCGCTGCACATTAGGTTTGCTCCTCTCTGTCCTTCACCCACCTGCCAGTTCTCCTCCCAGACCTTGAGGAGCACACGCAACCCTTGAAATCCCTCCCACCCCATCTCTGCCAAGCTGAGCACCGATCCAAACACAGTATTCCTTCGTGGGAATTATCCCACCACACTCTGCATCGCCCTGAGACAACCCACAACCCCTCCAGGCTGCCACTGTGCCATGCTGAGGGCTCCTGTCCCTCTGCACAGGTGACAAAGTCACCTCTCAGGGGCCTCCTCCATCACTGGGACTTCATGAGGTCACCACATCGTAGGTGCCACCCATCTGTCTGCCGTCCTGGCAGGGAGGCAGGTCCTAAGAGGGACCATCTACGGCAGGAAAACACCACAGGCAGCAACACTTGTTCCTCCTGCCATGGATTGCTGGGCCATAGGAGAGGAGAGGAGAGAAGAGATCTCCAAATGCTGGACCAATAAGCTGCCACATCACGGGAGTCTCCACTAGTGAAGACCTCAAAAAGCAAACCTCAAAGGCAGTTTACTCCTTGCCCTTGTTTCTTCGGAGAGGGGGAACTGGCAGGTCTGGGTTTCTGCAGAGCCCTGAGGGGATGCAGTCATGGGGAGCTTTTTTCCTCGTGCCCACGCAGGCTGTCCTGCACAATAAATCGCTCTTTCTCCTCCTGGGCGTTCCCGCCCACCCGATGCATTGTTGCACCCCATCCCCCTCCCAGCACCCTACCCCCCTTCCAGACTCCAGCCCTGCCGGGCAAAACGAGCCCGAGCTGCTCAGCACTCCCCACTTCGAGGAAAGATTCCCATTTTCCCACAGCCTCTGGAGTTGAAGCATTTCCACAAGCTCAGGGGCACAGAATGGCACAGCAGCCATGGCCTGGAGACAAATCCTGGCCTCCACTGGGTGAACTGAGATGAGGAGGGGTCTCTCCTGGCTCTGCAGCTGGGTTATCCCAGTTTCTCTTAGTGTTTCTCTTCCTAATCTCCCATCAGGGATCATGTGCTCCCAGTCTCCATTCTGCTTCCACCAGCTCAGCCTCAGCATCCCTCCAGAGCTTCCCAGTCCTCATCCCACTGGGAATCCCGTTAACACTTCCGTGGTCAGACCATGAGCCTTGTCCCATGCAGTCCCTCACAGGTGACCAAAAAGGACACCAGGACTCCTCTCTGCCCCAGGAGCAGCCAGCATAGCAGCCATGGATCCACACAGCTGAGCTCTCCCTTCCAAGCAGGCTGCCATGTCCATCCTGGCCAGTGGGGATGTCCCCACATGGGATGAAGCCCCAAACCACGTTGGGTTGGTGTGGACGTGGCCACAGCCTGGATGCTCATGATATCTCCAGAGTGTGGACTCTGCATCCTCTGTCCCTCCTGACCCCATCCCAGCTCCTGTCCCCACCCTGTGTGACCCCACCAAGGCAGCGTTAGCTGACACACAGGGCAATCCATCCAGATGTCTGGGACAGGCAGCTGCCTGCCCCTGCCCTTCCTCCCTGGGTCACCCACTTGGGCCTTCCCAGGCCTGAATCCTGAGGGTCCTTGGAGGCTCTGGTCCCTCTCATGGCATTGCCTGGGAGCCCTTAAATCTTGAGTTTCCACGTCAAACTGGGAAAGGGGAGGGAGGGACAGAGTGACCAAGGAGAGGGTGAAGGGACAGCCCTGTCCCTGTCCCCTCATCCCTCACCCAGCCCTGATCCCACTGTGGTGCCACGTTACCTCTCGTCCGCTCTCTTCCCACATCTCCTCCACAGCCATCGGAGCCAATGTCACCCCACAAACAGTGGGAATGCACCCACTCAGGGGATGGGCCACCTCGGCCCCGCTGACTGTCCACGTGGCAGCTAAACAGGCTGGATTGCCCGGATCCTGGAATCCCACAGGCAGGCTCCTCCGGGGATCTTCGCTGCGATGCTCAGCCCAAAAATCGCCGTCGTGTCTGCAAAGCTGCTCCATCCCATGGTGTCCAACATCTCTCTGAATCCTGAGCCCTTATTTCAGCTTTCCCAACATGCCCAGCAGCTAATGGCCGTTAAACCACAGTGTGGTTTTGCTCTCTGAGCACAAAGAGCATCTAAAAATATCCTGCTCTGATGCTTCCCTTGCTCTGCTCCAAGACCCGTGAAGATGCCCGGAGCAGTGATCGGCTTCCAGAAGGGAGGTCAGCCAGCTGAGGAATCCCAGCTGAAAGCAGGGATGTTTCTCCCTTCCTCACCCTGTCCCCCCAGATGGGTGTTGGGACGTGCTTCCTTGGGTGGCTCCGTGTCCCTGGCCGGGCGTTATCTGGTGGCAGCAGCTTGAGGGGCAGTGACAGGACAACCGTCACACCGAGACGTCACACCGTGTTCCATGAGTTCCCAGCACATCCGTGTTGTGCAGCACGTTCAAATCCCTTAAAATTATATCCTTTAAACTTAAATCTTTAAATTTAAGTCCTTTAAATTTTTTGCCAGTGGTGGGTGCTGGACTTGGTGCCCACCATGCCAGGTGGCTGCTCTGAATGCCCCCAACAGGGTTCTGGGTCTCCTCTGAAGGTTGGAACAAGATGAGCTTTAAGGCCCCTTCCAACTAAACCATCCTATGATCCTTGCACCATGCTCAGGAACTGGTATTCCGAATGGAAACCCACACAGGGGGAGTAGCATTCCTGCAGGAACTGGCAGAGCCAGCCAGAAGCATCATTTAATAATCCCACCATTTAATCAAACCTTGGCACATTCTCTCATCCATCTGCAGCCAGCACAACACCCAAAATTCCACATCATCCCACTGTCACCTTGCTACCTCACCACACATGTGGGAAGCCCCCCTTGCTGCACTTCCAGGTGTTTCCCTCCTGCACATTCATTACCCGGGATCCTCTGAGAAGCCAGGGAACATCCCAGTGCCCATCTGCCACGGTCTCCATTCCCAGCCAGCTCTTGGGGTGCCCCTTGGGGGTCCTGCTCCTCTCTGAGACTCCAGTGGGTCGGGCAGGATGCTGTGCAGGACCAAGCCCAGATTTCAGCTCATTCCCTTCCCAAGCCTTTGGTGCTCCATTCATCCTTCGTTCTTTCCAGTCCACAGGGGACAGACCTTTACCACTGTTCCCAGTCGGCACCTGCTCATTCCCAGTCGCTGCCTGCATCCAGCTGAGGTTCACTTTTCCCCCATTCCACATGGAGCCTCTTCCCACCTGGCTTTTGTCCTCCCCCTGCCCTCGGTGCCTCCCTGTCCCCTCTCCCTGCCAACCCCGGGGTTGGGAGGACCTGCACCCTGCTGGGGTGGCACTGGGAGACACGTGGTAGTAACTGGGGGAAGCTGAGGGTGACTGGGGGGCAGTTGGGGGCAACTGGGAGACAACTGGGGGTAACTAGGGGAAGCTGGGGGTGACTGGGGGGCAGTTGGGGGCGACTGGGAGACAACTGGGGATAACTGGGAGCAGCTGGGAATACCTGGGGACAGCTGTGGCTGCCTGGAGGTAGCTGTGGGTGGGTGGGTAGTGGGCAGCGAGGTGACGCTGTGGGCATTTGGGGTGACTGGGAGGCAGGTGTAGGGACCAGGTGAGCAGGTGGGGATTGGGGCTATTCAGCCTGGAGAAGGGAAGGCTGCAGGGAGACCTTAGAGCCCCTTCCAGTGCCTAGAAGGGCTCCAATAGAGCTGGAAAGAGATTTTGGACAAGGGCCTGGAAGGACAGGGCAAGGGACAGCTGTGAGGCCCCTGTACGGACTGCGAGGGCACTGGGATGAGCCGGGAGGGAGCCGGGATGTGCCGGAGGCGGGCACTGGGGCGGCTGGGCCCCTTAGCCCCGCCCCTATCCCCATAACCCCGCCCCGATCCCCTTAGCCCCGCCCCTTGTCCCCTTAACCCCACCCCTCTCCGTCAGCCCCTCCCTTAGCGCGGGTGTCGCACGGTGATGACGTAAGCAGGAGCGCGGCCTGTCCGCCATGGCGAAGACCGTGGCTTATTTCTACGACCCGGACGTGGGGAACTTCCACTACGGTGCGGGCGGGGCCCGCCGGGGCCGGGGCAGGGCCGGGGCCGCGAGGAGGAACGGCCGGGACCGGCTCGGGGGGCGAGGGTGTGCCCCAGCCCAGCGGTGTTCCCCTCTAGACCTCCCCCGCCTTACCTCCCCCCCCACATTCCCCCGTCTCCCCACTGCCCCTCTCCCCGTCCCTCTGTCCCCGTTCCCGACCTGTCCCGTCCCGCGGTGCCCGCGGGTCCCGGCCCTGCCCGGCGGGTGCGGCCGTTTGGTCTCGCCCCCCCGTTGATCTCCGCGCGGTTCCGTTCCAGGCGCGGGGCACCCCATGAAGCCGCATCGCCTGGCGCTCACCCACAGCCTGGTGCTGCACTACGGGCTCTACAAGAAGATGATCGTAAGCCGAGGGGTTTGGGGCGGGGAGTTGAAGGGGTCTGAGACAGGGGTGCTTGCCCGGGGTGTTGGGATGGGGGTTTGGGATAAGGGCTTTGGGGCAAGGCCTTTGGGACAGGGGGTTAGGACAGGGGGCTTGAAGGTTTGGGAGAGCGGTTTTGGGACAGGGGTGTCTGCACGGGGTGCTGGGACAAGGTGTTCGGGGCAGGGGACTTGGGGCCAGAGGATTTGGGGCAGGGGGTTGGGGAGTGGGTGTTGAGAGTTTGGGGTAGGGGCTTTGGGACAGGGTGTTTGGGGCAAGAGTGTTCGGTCAGGGTGTTTGAGGCAGGAGGGTTGGGACAGGATATTTGGGTGTTTGGGAGGGAGTTTGAGACAAGGGGTTTTTGGACAGGCTGTTGGGATAAGGCATTTGGGACAGGGAGTTTGGGGTAGGTGTTTCAGGCAGGGGGCTTGGGTGCTTGGGATGAGGTTTAGGGCAAGGGGTGTTGAGACAGGGATGCTTGCACAGGGTGTTGGGATGGGAATTTGGGACGGGGGTGTTGGGACCAGAGGATTTGGGCCAGAGGATTGGGGACTGGGTGTTGGGATGAGGGGTTTGGGACAGGGGTGTGTGCATGGGGGATTGGGAGGAGGTGTTTGGGACAGGGGTTTAAGACAGGGCTTCAGGGTTTGGGACAGGGCACTTTGGGGCAGGAGTGCTGGGACAGGGGATTTTAGGGGCAGGGAGTTATGGGTTTTTTGGGACAGGGGCGTTGGGACAAGGTGCTTGGGGCAGGAGTGTTGGGACAGGAGGTTTGAGTGCTTGGGACGGTGTTTGGGACAAAGTATTTGGGACGAGGGGCTTGAGGGTTTGGGACAGGAGGTTTTGGGGCCGGGGTTTGTGGTGGTTGTTTGGGGCTCCAGCACGTGTGAGAGGTGCAGAGCTGAGCACTGAGCTGCTCACTGCACTTGTGGGCCCCACATGAACACCCCTCCTGTCAGGGGCTGGTCACAGCTCTGCTGTGTCCCTGCCCCATCTCCAGCCCCACTCCTGCCCCAGCAGGACCAGGCTTGGAGCAGCCTCAGGCATCCTCATTGTCCTGAACCCCCCCTGGAGCATCCAGGGCTGGGTTGGAGGGTCCCACGGTTGGTTATCAGTGCCCTGGTCACACCTGGGTGACAGTGCCATCCCTGGGGCTGGGACAGTGCCCTGGCTCTGAGTGTGGCATTCCTGTGTCTGCAGCACCTGCTGGGAGGGACCTTTGGGATTGGGATTGTTCACCTGGAGAAGGGAAGGCTCTAAGGAGACCTCAGAGCCCCTTCAAGTGCCTAAAGGGGCTCCAGGAGAGCTGGAGAGGGACTTGGAGGGACAGGACGGGGGGAATGGCTTCCCACTGCCAGAGGGCAGGATTAGATAGGGTAATGAGAAGGAATTCTTCCCTGGGAGGGTGGGGAGGCCCTGGCACAGGTTGCCCAAGAAGCTGTGGCTGCCCCATCTCTGGAAGTGTCCAAGGCCAGGTTGGATGGGGCTTGGAGCAACCTGGGATAGCAGGTGTTGGAACGAGATGCTCCTTAAGTTCCTTCTTCCAACCCAAACCATTCCATGACTGCTGTGATCATGGAATAGTAAAGCTGCAAACAAATCCTCCAGAAGCTTCCTAATTTCCCTTGTTGCTCCAGTGGGGTTCCCTCCTCCATCTCATTCCTGGGTAGTGTTTGTCCCACCTGCCCTTCAGAGCCCACCCAGCTCTCCCAGCCCAGGGCACCCCTGGCTCTTGGAAAGATTTTCCCTTCCATAAACCTGACCTGTTAATCCTGCTAAAACATGATCAGCATGGAGAGACAATCAAAATGAAAACTTAATCCTCCATCTTTTGGGAAATGAGCTGGTTTTGGGATAAGGGAATATCACTGTGGAGGTACAGTGTTTTATTTTGAAGTATTTTCCTTTTCTTTTGCTGGCAGTGGGATGAGCCATGCTCCTTTCCCAGGAATCCTTGTGCACTGTTCTGCCCGTTCTCACAGCACAGAGCAAATGAAAAGCTCTCAGGAAAGGCAGGGCAGGTGATTAATGCCTCAGGATACACAATCAGGGCAGGAATGGGATCATCATAGACTCATGAAATGGTTTGGGTTGGAAGGGACCTTAAAAACCTTCCAGTTCCACCCCCTGCCATGGGCAGGGACACCTTCCACTAGCCCAGGTTGCTCCAAGCCCTGTCCAGCCTGGCTTTGGACACTTCCAGGGGTGGGGAAGCCACAGCTTCTCTGGGCAGAGAATAGTAAAAGTCTTCTACCATTTTTCCCGTTGTGAGGTGGGTTTTTCCCGTTGTGAGGTGGGTTTTTCCCGTTGTGAGGTGGGTTTTTCCCGTTGTGAGGTGGGTTTTTCCCGTTGTGAGGTGGGTTTTTCCCGTTGTGAGGTGGGTTTTTCCCGTTGTGAGGTGGGTTTTTCCCGTTGTGAGGTGGGTTTTTCCCGTTGTGAGGTGCAGAACGTGCCACCAGCAGCTGCTGATGGGTTTGGGGCAACTTGTTTTATCTTCTGTTCCTGATTACTACTTTCAGTGGGCTGGGATCAGAGCTTTGAACTGATTTAATTCCTGCCTGGCACAGTCCCAGGTCAGCTTATCTGATCCACAGCCTGTGATCCCTTTGCTGTGCCCTGGGGAAGGGCCTGTGCCTGGAATGGTGGTGTAAATGTAGGAGGCTACAGCTCCAGGCACCTCTGGATTTTCGTTGCCTGGCTGTCCCTGTATGGGATGCACATGTCCAGTGTGTTTCCATGGGAATTGCCCTGTCAAAGAGCTGAGGAGCCCCTGTCAGAGCCATCACTGTGCAGAGCTGGCACACAGGGAGGGGAGGAGGAGGAAGGGCTCAAACCATCAGTGCTCTGATCTGTCAGGGATGTAGGACATTCCCCCTCCTTCCCTTCCCTGGAAGTGTCCAAGGCCAGGTTGGACAGGGCCTGGAGCAACCTGGTCCAGTGGAAGGTGTCCCTGCCCATGGCAGGGAGTGGGCATGAGATGATCCTAAACTTTTCCAACCCAAAGCATTCTGTGATTCCATGGCTCCATGTGGACAGTGTCTGGGCAGGACAAGGTGCCCAAATCCTGTAGGGGTGTGTGTGCAGTATAATCTTCCTGCTTTTTATTTTTTAGGCCAAAGTCTGATCAGCCAAACCAATACAAGAGGGGCAGAGGGAAAAGCTGGATCTGAGCTGCTCTGAGCCTGCAGCTGCAGAACTTGGTTGTTGCCTCCAGCTTTGTACAAGTGCCCGGAGTTTGGAATGGGCTCAAGTTCAAGCTCTTCCACTGCTGGATCTGCTCTGTGCTGAGAGTTGTGGGTTCAGTGAAAGCAGACAGAAAATCAGCTGTCCCAAAGCTAAAGCCCAGTGTCAAGTTTTAAAGGAAGGTGCTAAAATGGACCAGTTCCTTGACCATAGGATCAGTAAGATTGGAAAAGCCCTCTAAGATCGAGTCCAGCCATTGTCCCAGCACTGCCAAGGCCACCCCTAACCCAAGTGCCACATCCACATGGCTTTTAAATCCCTCCAGGATGACTCTACCACCTTCCTGGGCACCCTGTGCCAGGGCCTGAGGACCCTTTCAGTGAAGAAATTTTCCCAATATCCAACCTAAACCTCCCCTGGTGCAACTTGAGGCTGTTTCCTCTCACCTTGTCACTACCCCCACCTGGTTCCACCCTCCTGTCAGGGAGTTGTAGGAATGCAGTGTATGAAATGAATTGGGCATGTTTAAACATGAGAAAAGCTTTCCTAATTAATATGATTCCCTGGTAAAATCACATCCAGTGTGGTGACCACTGCCCTGGGTGGAGTTGCAGCACTTGGGGAACCTTTGCAGATTTTCCCTTTCAGATTTTTCCTGTCAGTGTGTGAACTTCCACAAATAGCTTCCCTGGAGTTGGACTTTTCCTTGAAGGAACAGCAAAAAAAAAACCCCTCCATGTTCAGACATAACACTTTTAAAGGTCAAGTCCACGTCTGAGGGAGGCAGTGGGCAGAGCTCTACATTTTGCCACATTTTTAATCTTGAAACTCTTTTTCTGGGATTTAGATTTTCCACCTGAAAACCTCAGAGGCAGCTTCATCCTGAACAGTCAGTGACTGGCAAAGTTGGGAACACATAAAAGCAGGAATTGTGGTCAGCTGGGACTATAAAAAGCCCTGTTAACTTTGTGTTGTGGATGCACCATCTGCTCTCTCTGCCTCCCCCAAATAAAAGGCTGCTATCCTGTCAGGCTGGGTTTGCCTCTTCCCACCTTTCCCAGCTTGGGAAGGTGGGTGGGATTGCTGGGACTGGGTGAAAGGTAGAAGGAGGCAGGTTTTGGGTGGGATTGCTGGGACTGGGTGAAAGGTAGAAGGAGGCAGGTTTTGGGTGGGATTGCTGGGACTGGGTGAAAGGTAGAAGGAGGCAGGTTTTGGTCTATTTTTTTCCCTGCCTTTCTGTTTGAATCACCTCTCCCTACTTTTTGTTGTCCAAGAGAGCCTCTGGATATCCAGTGAGAGCCATTTCTTCTCTGTGGTGACTCTTTAGCTTTGGGTTTGGTCTCGTTTGATTTCATGGACTTTCTGGATTCCTGGAGCCCTCCTGGGGAATGGAAACACCAAACTCCACATCCTTGTGGAAAACACCAGGAGAGGAGGGGATGGGCTTGCCTGGGTGTATTGTGGCTCTGAAAATGAACAGGAAAGAGGATCGTTGGTGCAGTTTTCCCGATAAATTTCCCTTTGGAGACCACCTTGTGCATCTTGCTGTTATTTCCATGTCCCATTTTTCCTGTAAAGTGGTTGCTTTAAATGAGAGAATTTGGGAGACACCAAAAAGCTCTCTTATTGATTTAATTTGCTCTCCCACATTCATGGTGTTAATTTTTAACCTCCCCTCTCTTGAGGTATGTGCCCTCAGTGCCAAACTGGCAAGGCTGAGTTGTCACAAGATCCTGAATTTGAGCCCATCCAGCTCCATGACCGTTTTTCACCATTTTCCTTTCCAAAGGAAACAGAACTTACACAATTCTTCCATGTGTTCGGGAGCTTTCACCAAACAATTTGGAACCTATCAGCCCATTCCAGGCAGATCTGTCAGAGGGACTGAAACCACCCCCTAGATCAAGGTCTTAAAATTGTGGAAAGCTGGTGACTGAGGAGGGAATAATCCCCCCAGTGAAGGAAAAGCTGTGGTTTGGACTTGGTCCATTTGTTTTGCTCCTTCCCAAGGAGCATTGGAGAGTTTGTAGCAACAGCTGCAGTCAGGAGAGGCTGGAGATGGGTTTGTGGCTGAAAGAGGGCAGGAAAAGGTTTCATGGAACAACTGATGAATTTAAAAGAACACAAATATCAGGAAGCCAGTGTTGAAATGTTTTTAATGTACCTCGTGCAGGTCACTGGGCTCGAGGTTTCTTCCAGCCCAAACAAACGCGAGTTTGGCTGGGAAATAAGTGTTGTCTTTGTCTCTGGAAGGTTTTCAAGCCATACCAGGCGTCCCAGCACGACATGTGCCGCTTCCACTCCGAGGATTACATCGACTTCCTGCAGAGAGTGAGTCCCAACAACATGCAGGGCTTCACCAAGAGCCTCAATGCCTTCAACGTGGGCGACGACTGGTGAGTGCCCTGAGCCTCCTGCACTCACAAAGGGGGTCCCTGCTCTGCTCATGTCCCAAAAGCTCTTTTAGAATGTCCCTTTTCTTGCTTGTTTTTAACCAGAATGAGGAGCGTGTCCTTCCTGTGTGTGTCAGATTATGGAATATTATCCTCAATTCCTTTCCTTTAGGTGGCTCAGTCCTGCTTTTTAAATCTAGATTTTGGCTTGTTGGGTTACAGATTCTGGCTCTACTTGTTCTGGAAGAGCCTCCAGTTCAATTATCTTTGTTAATAATTTGAGTGCTGCCTCCAGCTCTGGGATCCCAGCACAGGAAGGACATGGAGCTGCTGGAGAGAGTCCAGGGGAGGCACCAAGATGGTCAGAGGGCTGGAGCAGCTCTGCTGGGAGGAAAGGCTGGGAGAGTTGGGATTGTTCAGCCTGGAGAAGAGAAGCTTTGGGGTGACCTAATTGTGGCCTTCCAGTGCCTGAAGAAGCTGTAAGAAAGATGGAGAGAGACCATTTCCAAGGGCCTGGAGTGACAGGACACAGGGAATGGCTTCCCACTGTCAGAGGGCAGAGTTAGATGGGATATTGGGAAGAAATTCTCGGCTGTGAGGGTGGTGAGGCCCTGGCACAGGTTGCCCAGAGAAGCTGTGGCTGCCCCTGGATCCCTGGAAGTGTCCAAGGTCAGGTTGGACAGGGCTTGGAGCAACCTGGGCTAGTGGAAGGTGTCCCTGCCCATGGCAGGGGGTGGAAGGAGATGAGCTTTAAGGTCCCTTCCAACCCAAACCAGTCTGTGATTCCACGATGTTCCAGACACAGCCAGAGGGGAGCCAGTGCAGGACCACAGCAATCCTCCCCTCTCCTGAGGCAGGGTCTCTCATCATGTCCCAGCTCTGGGCACATCCCAGCAGGGCTGCAGGACAGACTCTGGCACATTTTGGGAGCAGAGGAACCTTTTCAGGACTGGCTTGGAAGCTTTGGGAATCATTATCACATTCCCTGAGTTTCCCATCGTGTTTGCAGCCAGCTCTCTCACCTGCAGGGTCACAGTGATCCTGATCCCAAATTAACCCTTTCCCAGAGAACTGGGTGTTGTTCTTGCTCAGGTAATATCCCTGGACAGTTTTATTGCTGGCTTTGCTCTGGAGAAGTGGGCAGGGATGAGATGTTGTGTGTTTGAATCATGGTTTCTTTTCCAGCCCAGTGTTTCCAGGCCTCTTTGAGTTTTGCTCTCGTTATACTGGGGCCTCCCTGCAGGGAGCAACACAACTGAACAACAAGGTAAGGGGCTGAGCTTTCAGAACACAGATGGAGCTCTGGAAGGGGGGAAAGGCCAGAAGGGTGTTTGGGGGCCACAGGTGGGAGTGGTGCAGAGAGGAAGAGGGTACAGGGTCGTTGTTATCACCTTCAACTCACTTCTCTTTCCTTTCTCAGATCTGTGACATCGCCATAAACTGGGCAGGGGGCCTCCATCATGCCAAAAAGTTCGAGGTAATGAGGCAAATCTGTGGATTCCTCTGTCTTTGGGGCCCGGGCTCTGTGTTGGTCCCATTCTAACCCTGTTTGGGTTTCTCTCTCTCTCGCAGGCTTCTGGTTTTTGTTATGTTAATGACATCGTTATCGGCATCCTGGAGCTGCTCAAGTAAGGACACGGGCAAGGACTGACCTGTCCTACCTGGTTGAACTTTTCCTCTGCTGCTTCACTGTTCTCTCTCTGCTTTCCCACCTCATTTGCCTTTTTGGAATCCAGGAAGCCCCAGAGCTTGATTATTCTTTTTATTTCCCCTGGTTTCATTAGACACAAAAAAAGTGTTGGAGAATTGGAGTATCTGCCTCAGTGTTGTTGCATGAAGCTTTAGGGACACAGGAGTTCTTCCACCCCATTTCTCATCCAACTATAAAACACTCATTTCAGGGTCTCCTGAGCCTCAGCCTTTTTGCCACAGTGAGCCTTTGGTAGGGAAATGCATGTTCTGGCTCACTGGAGACAGAGAAACGACTCAAACCTTTCTTGACTTGCTTGGCTGGGTCGAGAACAGGACTTGAACTACACAGGGATGATCAAAGGGCACTTGCTCTCAGTAGAAAAGAATCAAGTTATTTTGGTTTTCAAAAAATTAAAATTAAATTCAGAATGGGAGGAAGAGTTACAGAAATACCTTCAATTTCTGAAATTAATCTGGTTTAGTTTCTTTTGGTTTTGGGGGGGGTTTTGTGCTCTCAATTGTCACTGAATCTGAGACAAATTGTTTTGGAACTGTAAAGGATTTGGAGTTGACCAGACAACAGTTACATGGCTGGTGGCAAGTTTACTTGCTCTCAGAGTCAGATTTATGGGATGTACTGGATTTCTTGTGCCTCTTTCCTCTCTGCCTGTCATCCCTGTCCCACATTTGGAACCTCAGGATTTCCCTGTGTATCTCTGCGCACCCATTTTCTAGTCTCACACGAGTCCCATACACCAGAGGCCACAAATACAGCCCAGTTCCTCCTCATGGGAGAAGATAATATGTCCCTATCCTTTTATTCCTTGTTTCCAGGAACCATTTCTGCAGCAGGGGACTGTATTTTGAGTTTGCTTCCCACCATGGGAGTACAGAAAGGTCCCTTTCTCCCTTTCCCAGTGTGGAAGGGCTGTGTCCATGCATCCCCATTTTCTCCTTGCTGCCATTTGTCTGTGGGATGAATAATCTAGGAAATTTAAATAGTTTATGTCTTCCAAAGACCATCAGCCAGTTTGCTCAGATCCCTGCAGGCACTTTAAAGCCCTGCTTCCAAGGTGTGAACCACACACTCCTTCTCTCTGTCTTGGTGTTGTCTTGTTTTTCCAGGGCCCTCCACACTCCCTGAAGGTTTTGGCATGGATCCCCTGTTTTTTAGGGGTTGACCAGGTGCAGCATTTCCTTGGGAAAAGCTGGAGAAGCTCTCTCCAGCTGAGCAGGCAGCTCTGGACCTGGGGCTGGCTCAGGGCTGTGTCTCAGTGCTCCACAGCAGCAGTTTGACCATTACCCTGGAGCACTTACTGGTGATGAACTCCCCTTCTTCACCCTCTTTCTGTGTCTCTGGCTGCTTCTACAGCAAATTGAATCCAGCCTGGAATTTTTGGTGCTCACCAGCTGGGACAGAGTGCTCCAGTACTCTGGCATGTGGAGGAAATGAGTGTTCCCACCTCCTCCTTGCCTTTCATTTCCTGATATGATTAAAGTCATTGCAGCTCTCAAAGATTAACCAAGGGCATGTTGGAAACAAAAAGCTGCAACTTTTTAACCCCCAGGTGGTTAAAACAAGCTATTTTCATCATGTGCTTTCCAAGGCCCCATCTGAAAACCCTTTTTTTAATATCTATTTCCAAGCACATCAGAAGAAAACATTTCAAATATCGATTGCCAAGCACATCAGAAGGAAATGTTTTAAACATTGATTTCCAAGCACATCAGAAGGAAATGATTTAGTGTGTTTTGACTGTAGACAAATGCCTCATATGCAAAGCATGATATGCTCAGGTGGGTGCTGTTTTTTCCTCCTGTGTTCCATAGGTATCACCCACGTGTCCTGTACATCGACATCGATATCCATCACGGGGACGGGGTGCAGGAGGCTTTTTACTTGACAGACCGTGTCATGACAGTGTCATTTCACAAATATGGCAACTATTTCTTTCCTGGTACAGGTATGTGTTTTCCTTTTTAGTGTGGGCTCGCTTCAGAATCCTTTGGAAGCTTTGCTGGAGTAGAAGAGTGTAAATCACAAAATTAGAGCCGCAGGGAGAAACAGTGGGAGGAAGCGATTTGAGAGGAACAGAACTGTAGTTATTTGTAAGAAGGAGGGGATCTAAGTTAAGAGACTCAGCCCAGGCCTGATCTGGCCTTTCCACCCCTGTGAAGTGTCAGAGCTGTTGTGACTGCCCTGTTTTGCAGGTGACATGTATGAGGTGGGTGCAGAGAGTGGCCGTTACTACTGTCTGAACGTGCCCCTGCGGGATGGCATCGATGACCAGAGTAGGTGTTCCTGCCCTTTCCCCCTGCCCGGCTGTTTCCTGGTCCTCTGTTCCAAAGCCATGACAGATCTGCCTTTCTCTCCAAAGGTTACAAACACCTCTTCCAGCCAGTCATTAACCAGGTGGTAGATTATTACCAGCCCACCTGCATAGTACTGCAGGTAAGGAGGCCAAGCTCTGCACACAGCCATCCCTTTTGGAGCCTGTAGGTTGGAGAGGGCTATCCCAGTTTTCCCTGCTGTTCCTGGGGTAGCAGGCTTGGTGTGTATCTGGAAAGCAGTGCCAAAATTCTCTTTTTTTTCTGTTCCCCAGTGTGGTGCTGATTCTCTGGGTTGTGACCGTTTGGGCTGTTTTAACCTCAGTATCAGAGGCCATGGGTAAGTGCAGGGGGCTGGGCAGAGAAAGACCATCTGAAGGGCTCTAGTGAGTCTCTGCTGTGAGGTTTGAGCTTTGGCTTTGGCCTTCCAGCAGTTTTTTGGGGAGGGTTTAATGTTTGTGTGACAGGAGTAGGTCTGAGAATGAGACTTTGTACAAGTGGTTCAGGGCAGCACATGGAGATGCTCCAAGGGCTGGAGCCCCTCTGCTCTGGAGCCAGGCTGGGAGAGCTGGGAGGGTTCACCTGGAGAAGAGAAGGCTCCAGGGAGACCTGAGAGCCCCTTCCAGGACCTAAAGGGGCTCCAGGGGAGCTGGAGAGGGACATGGAGGGACAGGACAAGGGGGAATGGCTTCCCACTGCCAGAGGGCAGGGTTTGATGGGATATTGGGAAGAAATCCTTCCCTGTGAGGGTGGTGAGGCCCTGGCACAGGTTGCCCAGAGAAGCTGTGGCTGCCCCATCCCTGGAAGTGTCCAAGGCCAGGTTGGCTGAGGCTTGGAGCAACCTGGGCTAGTGGGAGGTGTCCCTGCCCATGGCAGGGGGTGGAAGGAGATGGGCTTTAAGGTCCCTTCCCACCCAAACCATTGTGATGATGATTCCGTGGTTCAGGCCCCCCTGGGTGGAAACCCTGAGCTCGGGGTGGGTCTCACCAGCCATGGTGGTGTTTGATTGCACAGGGGCATTTCTGCCACAGCAATCTGTGCTGCAGTTCACACCTCTGACATTCTGTTTTTGGGGGATTGTAGGGAGTGTGTGGAGTACGTGAAGAGCTTCAACATCCCCTTGCTGGTCCTGGGAGGAGGTGGTTACACGGTCCGGAATGTGGCACGGTGCTGGTGAGTCTCTTCTCTGCTTGGTGAAGAGCACTGGGAGAGCAGCTGCTGTGGGATGTGTCCCTGCATTTACCATGTCCCTTTCTCTGGACTAAGATCACCTTTTTCCACGTTTTCAGGACTTATGAAACGTCGTTGCTCGTAGATGAAGCGATTAGTGAAGAGCTGCCATACAGTGGTAAGTTGGAGTTCCCTTTTTACCTCATTAGCTGAGCTAAAGAATTTGTTCTATTCTATTCTGCACTGACCAGGGCCAAAGTGACACCACCTTCTGATCTTGGAGATGGCCTTAGTGATCCCTGGAAGTGTGGAATGGCTTCCCACTAACAGAGGGCAGGATTAGATGGGATACTGGGGAGAAATGCTTCCCTGTGAGGGTGGGGAGGCCCTGGCACAGGTTGCCCAGAGAAGCTGTGGCTACCCCATCCCTGGAAGTGTCCAAGACCAGGCTGGATGGGGCTTGGAGCAACCTGGGTTAGTGGAAGGTGTCCCTGCCCATGGCAGGGGTGTGCAATGAGATGGGCTTTAAGGCCCCTTCCCCCCCAAACCATTCTGGGATCTACCACCCACTGCAGACTTTGCTGGGCAGACACATCCTGTATCATTTAATTTGGATCATTTCCTACTCTGTGAGCCCAGTGTTGCTGTTGTTTGCTCTGTTTTGCTGTGCAGTCCCTTGCAGTCAGAGCTGTACCTCTCTGTGCTGTTCAGGCCCTGTCTCTGGTGGGCAGGGGTGAGGCTGAGCTGTGCTCCCTGCAGAGCTCCTGTCCCTCTGGGCTCTAACTCTGCCCCCTCCCACCACAGAGTACTTCGAATACTTCGCTCCAGACTTCACCCTCCACCCTGATGTCAGCACAAGGATTGAAAACCAGAACTCCAGGCAGGTGAGTGCTTAAAATTGTTTTGCAATCTCAGCTATGAACTTCCAGAACCCTGGGGTTGATGCTCTGTCCTG
This sequence comes from Chiroxiphia lanceolata, assembly GCF_009829145.1. NCBI lineage: Eukaryota > Metazoa > Chordata > Aves > Passeriformes > Pipridae > Chiroxiphia > Chiroxiphia lanceolata. The sequence continues at coordinate 2,561,571 of NC_045651.1, forward strand.
TGAAACCAGGTAGAGCCCAGGTAAGGGCAGAAAACGGACAAAACCCAAGACCCATCCCTTTCTGGGATGTCAGGCAATCTCAAAGCATTTGAGACCTTTGTTGGGTTGTCTCACTGTTTCCTGTGTGCTTGAGTATCAATGATTGAAGTAACTCTCCCACCTCCTCTGCTCTGATAAATGGCTTTTTGCACAAATTTTTCTCCACTTAGGTGGTGCAGGCAGGTAACAGTGCTGACTGACAGCCCCACTGGGGTGATCCCTGTCTGTTTTTTCCATGCAGTACTTGGATCAGATCAGGCAGACCATATTTGAGAACCTGAAGATGCTGAACCACGCTCCCAGTGTGCAGATCCACGACGTGCCCTCGGACCTGCTCAGCTACGATCGCACGGATGAGCCTGATCCTGAGGAGAGAGGCTCTGAGGAAAACTACAGCAGGTACCAGAGCTTGTTCTGGAGAAATGGGCTTCCCTCTCTGTCCCTGCTGGGATGGGTGGGTGATAGACTGGAGACTGTGTCTCCTAGAATGGCTACAAGTCATAGAATGCCAGAACGGTTTGGTTTGGAAGGGACCTTAGAGATCATCTAAAGACAAGTGTATCAAAACCTTGGCATGTTTAATTTTAAGTTGCCAACTTTTGTTTTACTATCAGAAAGTTATGGCTATACTACCAATGCCAGGTCTGCTTAATTTGACTGAAGGCTTTAATATGACTTAAACATTAAAAGCTCTCACTACCCCAGAAAATATAATTTCACATGGTGACATTCAGCACTGAAGTGCCAGTGTTTTTGTACTGTCTTTTGGTCAAGTTGCTTTAAACTTTCAAAGAAGCACTTTTAGGCTTACAACAATAAATTATTTGTCAAAAATGTTCAATAAATATTACACAAAACTAGCAGCAAAAAGTATCTAGAAATCTGTCATGTGCAAATAGTTCGGCAGACACCTCTAGGTCTCAAGTTTCACTCAGAGCTTCTCTAGGAACATGTGGTGTCCTTATATGACATTCCACAGCATGATTGGGTGCAGGGCATCCTCTGACCTTGGGCCCCAGGGGTGCCAGGGCTCCCTCTCCTCCCTGACAGGGGTTTCTCTTTGCCCAGGCCCGAGGCTGCCAACGAGTTTTATGACGGTGACCACGACAACGACAAAGAGAGCGACGTGGAGATCTGAGGCTCTGGACTGCTGGGCATCCCACGTTGGACAGGGATGCTTGGAGCACTTAACTGGGCTGTGTAGGAGCCCTCCCTTCATCTTAGACTGCACATGGTGGCAGCAGGAACAGCACCACTGCAGGATTCTGCCACCTGGAGAGGCAGAGAACAGTGAAACGTGTTCCTGAGTTTCCACCACGTGTCACGGTTCCAGCTCTCACTGCTCTGGGAAAAGGGATCCATGCTGTGTGCTGGCTGGCAGCCTTGGGACTGCCTTCAGAGCCTGACCTGTGCTCTGTGACTGCCCTGCAGGCTCCTGCCAACCAGGAGCTGGAGCAGCTGTGCCTGCCATCTCTGCCTCTGTTCTGGCACCACCGGATCCATCCTGCTCTCCCCAGCCCTCCACTCAGGTACCACTCGACTGTGCTCTGCAGCCTGCACTGAGTTGCTTCCTGATGGCCCTTCCAACCCTCTGATGCTCCACAGCTCGAGGAAAACTATTGGAGACCAGGCCAGTTGTGGGGTCAGGGTGGGGAGTGTCCCTGGAGCAGGGAGCAAGGGATGGAAGGATGTTTGAAGAGCATAGGCTTGTTCCTTCCCCCCACACCCAGATTTGCATTCACAAACGAGTTCTCCAGCACTCTGCTGAGTTGGGAGACCCAACTTCCCTGGTGTGTTTGTTCTCCAAGAGGCTAAAATCCCTGTGGAACAGAGGTTTGGCTGCCAAGGTCAGTACATGGTGTGTCTTACACCTCTAACACAGCTCCCTGCTGTCTTTTCCACGTTCACACATGGCCCTTCTGTGTGTTAGCAAGAGATTTGGGCTGCTTGCTCCGAGGGGAAACCATTCCCTCTTGGCTGCACCCAGCAGACATGGGTGAGGGAAGCTGCTTCCTCCAAGTCCTGTGTCTTTGTGCCCTCACACAGCAGAGATTTGTCTCAGCCATCCCTCAAATCCCAGACTTTGCTGCTCCCTCTCCCGAGCTGTCACCTGGTACCTGTGGTGGTTTGGAAGTGCTGTTTGGGGAGCTGGGAGGGTTTAGCCTCTGTCTGTACGGTTCTGTTTGTTTACTGATGTCTTTAAACATTAAATAAGAGGCAGTATTTTTCTTACCTGACCTGTTGTTTGTCTGTTTAATCCTCACACCTTTCTGGCTCCCATTTTCCCAAGGATCAAACACATCCCTGGCAGGGTAGTGTCATCCACTGTCTGAATGAATGGAGGGAATTCTCCTCAGAGTAAATGTTGGTGAGTTTTCAGCTTCACTGCACATGAGGGGAGCACCCTGAACTCCCTTACAAGAGGCCAAGTGTAGTGGACACTCTTGGTTATGCCTCTGAATCCAGTAAAAGCTTTGCAGGAAGCTGCAGAGCTGATGCAGGAAATCTTTCCTGCTGTTATTTTAAATATCATGCTTTCTTTGTGTTGCAGTGCCCATAACAGCCTGCTCTTTTTGCACTCTCACTGTCCCAAATCCCTCAGTGGTGGCTGGTTGGTGGTCCATGTAACTACAACCTGGGATAGTGGGAGGTGTCCCTGTCCATGGCAGGGGGTTGGAAGGAGGTGATCCTTAAGTTCCTTTCCAGCCCAAACCATTCTGTGATTCCATGTGATTTAACTACCAAGGGCCAGCTCAGAAGAAGTGGTTTTGCACACACCAAATTGAGCCACACAAGGTTTTGCCACCAGGTACTGGGGATATGGTTCCAAAAAGGGTCTCAGGGGAAAGAAGTCTCAAGGTTGTAAATACAAAGACACTTCTGGGCACAGATTGTGGGTGAGTACTCTGGAGAAGCCTTGCTGTGTGCTGACCCTGGGCTTGTGCCATTCCTGCATTTATTTGGCCACTGGGCTACACAGACCTTACTCTGACCCCTGTTTGATCAGCTGTATTTGTTCCTAGTGTTCTGCACCTGAGAAAATGTTCTTGACAGCTCAGGAGATACAAAATGCAGCTCCACCGACTGGCCAGACTTGGGGAATAATAGAAAACAATAGAAAATAAATTGGTTTCTTCCTAGCTTGCCATCTCCCCTGGTGTCACAGAGCTGGTGTGTTCCCTCTACTGATGTCACCACCCTTATGGCAAAACTGATTTACAGCTGGAATCCAGGCTCCCACCTTGTGTTTGGAATAAAAAGGGAATTTCCCCCTGTAATTCTCTTAGCCATGAAGACGGACATGACTTCACCTTGCAGACCCCCCCAGCCACCTCTTCCCCAGCACTGCCCAGGCTTTGTCTTTTCAGAGTTCCACTGTCTCCTGCCTTTTGAAACAGGGCTGGGGTCTGGAGCATCATCATCTCACCTGGGTTTTTAAAGGTGGATTTGTTTTTCCTGCTTTTGGAAATGGCTGGAAAGCTTGGTCTGCAGAGACCTTGCTCTCCAGTGTTTCAGGGCTGCTGGAGCCACATTTATCCCTGGCATCACCCTGTCATGGGCTCCAGGGTAGAGACCAGGGTGAACCTGACACCCTCACAGTCCTTGATACCCCAGGTAAGGCTTGGCTGCCCCCTAAAACACGGGGTGGGCTGGCAAAGACTGCAGTTAATGCTTCAGGGGGAGAGGCTGAAAGGAGACCCTGAAGGCACCGAGAGAGAGAAAAGGCTTCATGCTCCTGTTCCCTGCCTGCAGCTTCACTCCAAGCACTTCAGTGAATGTCCAGCCACCTGCAGCAACTCCTTCCCACCACCTTCTCCACTCCTTGGTTGTTCTGGAATGAGGAATGTTCTCCTGCCCTCGGCTTCAGATCTGAAGGAGCCTGTGCACCTCGACTGCTTCCACGGGGATTGTCTCCAAAGAAAGTTCTCAGCCAGCTGTACAACACAAGGACTAAGGTAGGACCTACCTTTTAAAGGCTACCTCACATCTGTCAGCCCAGCAAAGCTCATTCTCACATCTCCCCTCACATCACCCTGGCTGAGGGCTGTCAAGGCCCTGCTTTCTGTACTCTATAGAAAAGACAAGGTTGGTAGAAGTAAGTGATTCCCTCTGCCTCAGCGAGCAGAGAGGACAGGACAGAGCACTGAGGGACCTGCAGTTCTCCAGAATCCATGGGCAGCCCTGGCACCTGCCTTCCTCTGCCACCTCTGAAGGCTCTGTGGGCTGGAAGGTCCTTCAGGCTGAGAAAGCTGGGGCTGTTCAGCCCGGAGAAGAGGAAGTTCCACTATCTGAAGGGGCCCACAGGAGAGCTGAAGAGGGACTCTGCAGCAGGAGCTGCAGTGACAGACAAGTGGGAATGGCTTCACACTGACAGAGAGGAGGTTTAGGTTGGATACACTGAAGAAATTCCTTCCTGTGAGGGTGGTGAGGCCCTGGCACAGGTTTTGCGAGAAGCTGTGGCAGCCCCATGCCTGGAAGTCACTCATGGGGATATTACTTCAATTTTAAACAGGCCAAATGCCCTGTTTCTGGGTGCTGGGGGTCCTGGTGCAGAGCTGTGTTTGGACACCAGGTGGCACCTGGATCTCTGGGATCCAATGGAGGCTCCATTCCCTGCTGCAGTCCCTGTGTGCAGCCCTGCTGCAGAGCCTGGCAGGGGCAACTGCACTCCTGGGAGTGGGTTTTTTGGGGGCTCAGGGTCCTGGCTGTGCTCTCAGAGAGCTCTGGGGGTGCTGGGGTGCTCCAGCCTCTGCAGAGCCCCTCAGAGGCAGCTTTGTGGCCTGACTGTCACCAGCTGCAGAGGGGCAGAGTTTGCTCCTGCTGCACATCTGTGGCTCCCCTGTGTGAGCTTCTGCACTGGCCCAGCAAAGCCTTTGGCACCAGGAGTGTGGCCAGGCTGGCACTGCCCTTTCTCCACACTCACTCCCATGGCAGAGCAGCCCTTGCACCCAGGGTATTCCCTCCTGGGGAGCAAGGAATTTTCTGTCCCAATTGCTCATAAAGAATCACATAAAGTACATTTTTATTATTGTTTTATTTGGCTCTGTCCAAGCTGCACCCAGCAGAGCTGAGCTGGGCCCTGGAGCAGGACTTCTCCTGGCTATGTTGGTCACACAGGGCAGCTCAGGAGCCTCAGCCTCAGGTGGCTGCTGCAAACACCTCACTCAGGAGCCCCACAGCATTGTCTCCATGTGGAACAGCCTGTGGGAAGGTTCTGTCTGTATTTATTTCTTTTATTTTCTGGTAGGTGTAATCTAGAGAGGCAGGAGGTAGTGATGCTGAGTGACCAGGAATGGTTGGGGTTAGAGGGATCTTCAAAATCATCTATACAACCCCCTGCCATGGGCAGGGACACCTTCCACTAGCCCAGGTTGCTCCAAGCCCTGTCCAACCTGGCCTTGGACATTTCCAGGGATCCAGGGGCAGCCACAGCTTCTCTGGGCAACCTGTGCCAGGGCCTCCCCATCCTCACAGGGAAGAATTTCATCCCAATATCCATCTAACCCTGCCCTTTGGAAGTGGGAAGCCCTGCCCTGGCCCCTTGTCCTGCCACTACAGACCCTGGTACAAGGTGTCTCTCCACGTTCCCTACAAGCCCCTGCCTTAACACCCATCATTAGCTCCTGTTGCTGCTTCTGCCTGTTAAAACCTCCCTTCATTTACAATCACAGCCTTAATTAATTGAGCTCAGCATCAGCCCTACCACCCTCATCATACAACATTTCTTATGTCCATTCTAAACTGACCCTCTTCCAGTTTAAAACACTCATCCCTTCTCTCACAACAGACTCCGGTAAAGTCTCTCTCCCTCTTTTATAAACCCCTTTATATGTGGAAAGGCTGCAGGGAGGTCTCCCTGGAGCCTTCTCTTCTTCAGGCTGAACACCCCCAGCTCTCCCAGCCTGTCTCCACAGCAGAACTGTCCCAGCCCTTGGAGAATTCCTGTGGCCTCCTCTGGACCTGCTCCAACAGATCCATGTCTGTCGTGTGCCAGGGATCCCAGATCTGGATGTGGCACTCCAGGAGGGGTCTGAGCAGAGAGAGAGAATCCCCTTTCCCACTGTGCTGCCCAGTGCTGGGGATGAGCCCAAGAGACACTCAGCATTCTGGGCTGCCAGCACACATGAACTGATCATGTCCCTTTTGTCATCCACCAGCATCTCCCAGTCCTGTGCAGGGCTGCTCTCCATCCATCCATCCGTCCATCCGTCCCCAGCCCGTGCTTACACTGGGGATTGTCCCAACCCTGGAGCAGGACCCTGCCCTTGTTGACCTGCAGGAGGTTTGCAGGGCCCTCTCCTCCAGCTCTGCAGGTCCCTCTGGATGTGACTAGGCAGAGTTCCACCATCTGAGGTCACTGGTGATGACATAAAACAGGGAAGGTCCCAGCATTGACCCCTGAGGGACCCACATGTTACTGGTTTCCATTTGGACCTTGAGCCTGTAACTCCCTGGATGCACCATCCAGCCAATTCCTTACCCATCTAGTGAGATCAGCTGTACAAGGCAGTGATTCCAGAGCTCCACAAGGCCAGATCCAGAGAACATTTAGCTCCTGGCACATGGATATGGAGACACAATTAACAGACAGTGCGATTTTATTCACCCAGCCGGGGGTCAGGGCCCTGGGCACCTCGTGTGGACCCAAATCAAAGCCTCTCTTGAGACTGAAACTTTGGGGTTTCCTGACAGTGCTGCAGAACAGTCACAAAATTCCTATTCCTGGTTCTCTGCCCCCTCCAGGTGCTCACAGATGCATTTACCACATCCCTATGTGCTCTTTGTATGCCCTCAGATTCCCAGGGTGCTGTGGCGTTCTCTTGCTCATGGATGTCTTTCTTCAGGGATTGCTGGCACAAGTGTCTCCTCTAGCCAATACCTCCTTCCCTTTTCCATGTCCATCCCAGTGCCTCCAGCTCTGTCACCTCTCTCTGGTGAGGCAGAGGCCTCTGGAATTCTGAGGCTGTAGCTCCTCTCTTCCTGGTGTGCCAACACTGACTGAGAAGCAGCAGCAAACAGGGACAGAAACTTCTCTCTTCCTCTGTTGCTCGGGAATATTCTGGGACAAAATGCAGAAATCTGCCCACAAACCAGGGAGCTGGTAAATCAAAAAGTTTCTGCTGAGGAGGAGGAATGAGGGGAGCTCACCGAGGTCCTTCCAGGACAGTTCAGATTCAAAGGGTCCTTTGGAGGTCTTGGGTTCATCCTCCTGCTCCAAGTAAGGCTAATCCAAAAGTTAGGGATTGCTCAGGGCATTTTGGAGGATTTTCAATGACAGGAATTTCCCCAGCTCTCTCGATGTAACTGTGGTCCCTTCTCTGGTGTTTAACCACCCTGGTGAAATATTCTCCTTAAGCAAGTCAGGATTCCCCTGGTTGGAGCTGGTGGCTGTTATCCCTTCACCTTCTCCCTGCTCTTGCTTCCTCATTTCTCCTGGAGTGGTGTTGAACACACAGTAACAGCATCACAGGGTTTTGACAGGGTTTTGGGATCAGTGCTGGTGGGAAAAAGAATATTCCTTTGTTTGGAGGCCTGTTTGGAGAACTTTCTCCCTAGATCTTGTGTTTCATCTCTGCAGGAGATGTGGGGTACCCACCCCCTGTGTCATGCCCTGGGAGAGGGTTTTGAGCCTGTTCCCTGGAGTTCCTGGGAACTGGAGTCACTCCTCACCTCACATGTGCAGTCTGTAAGTACAGGTAGAGTGTTGGCTGGCCTGGGAGGTGTTTGTCCACTCCCCCTTTTATTCCCACCTGTGTATCAGAGCCTGGAGAGAAGAACCTCCCCCCTCATAAACTCTCTGTAGCTCAGCCATGGTTTTTAGCAGCTGTTTTCACCTCACAACAGGTGATGGTGTTGCCTGTGTGTTTTGGCCTGACCTTCCCTGACGTTTTAGGGCAAGCAGCACTTTTCCTGCCATTTCAGTGCCACCCCTGGGGCACCTGGCCTGGTCCAGCTGCAGCAGCCACCCTGGTCCGGGTGTTTTCCTGGGTGGAAGTGGCAATTTTAAGAGAGGCCATGTGCAAAAGTCACTGGGAGCGAGGTCAGGCTGTGTCCCAGGGCTGGATCTTTGGGAGTGAGGAGCTGCTGCTGTCCCCATCACTACTGGCACTGTGGTGGCATCACCTGGTGACAGTCACCTGCCACCCCTCGCTTTTGGGGGAGCTGCAGGTGACACGTGCCCCCAGCTCTGGGGTGCAGCTCCTGCCCATCCCAGGATGCTGCCACTGCGAGGAGCGCTTGGGGTGTCACTGGTGGGCTGCCCGCCGGTGTGTGGTGTTACTGGGAGGCACTGGGAGCCGGGTAGTGCCCACCACACTCCCCCATCATGTTCACAGGGGGCACCAGCGCTGGGGACAGGTTTTATTTGCACTGTGAGCTTTGAGAAGCCCCTGCTTGCACCTCCAGTTAGGTCAAGGGGTTCCCTAGGGGGTTTGTCACTTTATGTGGGTGTCGGGGGAATTTTGGCGGTGGAACCGGGGGGTTTTCCCCGGCGCCCCCCTCTCTGCGTGCGGGTGTCCCCAGGTCCCCGCAGTACCGATTCCATGCGCCAGGTGTGCGCAGTTGAGCCGCGCTGGCTCCGTTCCCAAGGATGAGCTCAGAGCATCGGGATTGGGAGCCGGGATCAGCTGCTCTCCTGACGCGCTGCTGACGCGGCTCCGCATCCTCCCCTGCAGCCCCCGACCCCCCTCCCGTCCCCCCCTCCCCGTGACCTCCTTTTCCAAGACAAAGACGGGAAGTGCTGGCTGCGCACGCATCCTGCCCATCCAGCCCCCCCTCCCTCCATCCCCTGCTCTGAACCTGGAAAAAACAGCTCAGCTTCCATTTCAAGGAGCCTTTGTCCTCCCAAACAGCTTTCTTTGGGACATTTGTCTTTCTTTATTCCGCCTGTGACAAGAACATAATTGGGAGTGGGTCTCCATCTGCTGCTGGGGGGAAAAGGGGGGTCTAGGGAGAAATCCCCTGTCGTGGCACACAAAGGCAGCACTTGCCCCCCTCAGCTGGCATCACCAGGCTTTTGGGTGCTTAGTTATCAGGCATTTTGAGAGCAGGAACAGGGATTAGCAGTGTTTTGTGCTATTAAATGAAACAGGGATTAAATGAAACATTGTGCAAGCCCCTCTCTCTGTTGGGGGGCTCCCAGTGCATCTCTCCAGTGCCCCCCATTCTGCCCGCTGCTCTCAGCCCCTTGCTGGGGCTGGTGTAGTGCTCCCCTGCTCCTGTTCACCCCCCAGACCTCCTTCCCGGCTGGAATTGCAGCCCCAGCAGTGCCGGTGTACCCCGATCCCGGGCTCCCGCAGATCCCGTTGCTCCGGGCTGGGTCCACCCTGCTGTGTCACTGTGCTTTCCCAGCACTCCCATGCTGAGTCACTCAGGGAGTGCTGGGAATACCCCGGGTTCAGGAGCCCCAGAGCCATGTTTTGCAAGCTTTTCAGTCCCCATTGCTCACAGGATGAGGTGTCCTGGCACCTCAGCTTTGGATGCCCCTTTTTATGCAGCAACACTGCAAAAATACCCCCTCCTCAGGTGCCCCTGCCCTGCCAAGCTCCTGCTGTCCCAGTGCCACCCTCACTTGTCCCCTGCCACGTGGGGGGCTGTGCCCACAGTATTTATGTGTATATAAATGACAGGAATACAGTTGAGCCTCTCTGGGTGTCCCATCCTGGGTGTTCCCTGCTCCATCCACACCCAGACATCCTGCAATAGCAGGAGCAGCACCTCAGAGCTCCAGCTCTGGCTCAGCCTCACCCTGATCCCACAAAAAGGGTTTTTTCTCTCCCAGGAGAAGCCCTCAGAGGTATTTTTGCAGTTTGTTATATAACCAGTGAGACATTCTGTGCAGTTTTGGGGGTGTGAGTGCTGGTACCTCACACCTGGCACTGTGCTGGGCAACCCATTCCTGCCTGAATCCAACCCTTCAGTGCTGGCATTTTACCTGCCATCATCTTTATAGGTGCTTTTTCTCTGTCTTTTCCTTTTCTAAAGCTCCTTGCTTTTTTTTTTTGTCCTCCTCCTCAGTGTTTAAATTAACTCAAAAGTCTCAGGACCCTGGATCAGTTTGTGTTCCTCACCTCCCACCTGAGTGATGCTTTTTGGCCCTTTTTGAACCGATCTTGGGAAAACATTTTGCAATATTCACTTGGGAATTTTAGCCTCAGATTCATCTGCATTTGGATCTACACTGACAAACTCCTGGCTTAAAAGTTGGACACTCAGGGAGCAGGTTTGGCAGGAAACCCTTTTACCCCTAAACCTTTCCTAGGGACAAAAAATCTGGTCACCCCATTTCAGGTGGGGGCTGGTTCTCCCCTCATATCAATCTTCAGCCCTTTCTCCCCTCCCACAACAGGTAACACCAAATTTTGGGGGCTCATCCTAATGTGAAACTTAATACAGATAAAATATAGTGGTTTTTCTCAAAGCTGGAAAAAATTACAAATGTGCAAGGCTGTGGCATTAGTTTTTAGGAGCTGTGTGTGCAAAATATGCTGGTTTTAATACAAAATAGTGTCCTTTTCCTAAGGATTTTGAATGTAACACAGCAAGGAAATTATAAGTAAAAAAAGGGGAGGTAGATTCAACCAGGAGAGCTCAGGAGGTGACAAGGCTGCTGAGTAAATAGAATTTTAGCCTCAGATCCAACTGAATTTGGCCCTACATGGACAAACTCCTGGCCTGAAAGTTGGATACTCAGGGAGCAGGTTTTGCAAGTGCCCTTCCCTCCCTAAACCTTTCCTAGGGATAATATCTGGTCACCTCATTCCAGGTGGGGGCTGGTTCTCCCCTCATGTCCATCTTCAGCCCTTTTTCCCATCCCAAAAAGTTTTGGATGCTCATCCTGATGTGCAACTTAATACAAATGAAATTTAATATTTTTTTCTCAAACCTGGAAAATTACACAAGTGTGCAGGGCTGTGGCATTAACTTTTAGGAGCTGTGTGTGTAAAATATGCTGGTTTTAATACAAAATACTGTCCTTTTCCTAAGGATTTTGAATGTAACACAGCAAGGAAATTACAAGTAAAAAAAAGGGGAGGTAGGTTCAACCAGGAGAGCTCAGGAGGTGACAAGGCTGCTGAAGCACCTTAAGTAAATAGAATTTTAGCCTCAGATCCAGCTGGATTTGGCCCTACATGGACAAACTCCTGGCCCTAAAGTTGGATACTCAGGGAGAAGCTTAAAGGATTTCCCACGTGGCTTTTCATCCCTAAACCTTTCCTAGGGACAATATCTGGCCACAGGTAGGGGCTGGTTCTCCCCTCATGTCTATATTCAACCCTTTTTCCCATCCCACAAGAAATAACACCAAGTTTTGGATGCTCATCCTGATGTGCAACTTAATACAAATGAAATTTAATATTTTTTGTCAAACCTGGAAAATTATACAAGTGTGCAGGGCAATGGCATTAATTTTTAGGAGTTGTGTGCGTAAAATACGCTGGTTTTAATACAAAATACTGTCCTTTTCCTAAGGATTTTGAACGTAACACAGCGAGGAAAATATAAGTAAAAATGAGGTGGCAGGGAGAGGCAACCAGGAGAGCTCAGGAGGTGACAAGGCTGCTGAAGCTTTTTAAACAAATATTTTGGCTATTACAACAATTTTAATGACCCAGTAAGGACTGGCTGGGGGTTCTTTTCCTGCCTGGAGCCTGTGGGGCTGGAGCAGGGCTGGGGAGCTGGTTTGCCCCCCCCAGGCTCATCCAACAGCAGAGGGTGCTCGTGCACTGCCGTGCAAATCCTTCTCCTCCCTCAGCCATCTTAGGAGGAATGTTTTCCTCCCCTGCAGTCTCCATTTTATGGTTCTGACGCAGAAAATAAGCAGGTCAGCCCAGGGAGGAGGGAGGATGGGCTGGGGGGGGATGTGGGATGTGCTGAGGCAGAGCTCGGCAGCGGTTTCCTGGGAGCCAGGGCGGGATGTGGGGCTGGAGGGGCGAGGCAGTGAGGGACTGGTACCCAGGGGGATGCAGGGTGAGAGGATGGAGGGCAGGGATGCCACGGCTGGGGAGGGGGGGGGTGCAGAGAGAGGTGGCATTTCAGCCGAAATGCTGTTTGGAGCCCCCCTGACACCCCCAGGGCTGGGGGGTGCCCCCCTCCCTCCATCCCCCTCTCCATCCCTCCCTCCCTTCATCCCTCCCTTCCACAGGATGCTCCAGCTGCAATAGTGCTTTTTTTAACCCCCCTCTCCACAGGAGGCTGAGCAGACCCCCCCAGACTGCCTGGAAGCAGGATGGAGCTCAGGTTTCAGCCCTTGTCCGGGTTCCCCAGCCGAGAGGGACTTTCCTGTTTTCATTGTTCGGGACGCTGAGATCTGTTCTTGTTCTTTCTTTCCTTCCTGCCTGTGCATGTCTGGGGGGGGGGAAAGGTTGCTGCCCCTGGTCTGTCACCAGCAAATCCTGGCAGCAGCACCTTTCCCAGCTGTGTGGAGAGTCCCAGGAGAGCTGCCAGCCTGTGGTATTGAGCAACTCTTGTCATCATCTCTATTTGGAGGAACTTTTTTTGTGTTATTCATCACTGCATCCTTCGTGTTGTGCAGTGCTATGGCGTGAGCAGGCGTTTCCCAATCCAGAATATGAAGCAAGCCAGTGATCCAAACTGCTGGAGGCTTCTTCCACTTCACTGAACCAACCAAAAAAAAAAGTGCTGGGGGCTCAGAGCTAGACTGAGGGATCTGTGGTCCCTTCCTGGTCCCTGCATCTCTGCAGGCTCTTGCTCTGCACGGCACATCTCTCCCTTCTGTGAGAGGTCTGCGAACTTCCATAGGGCTCCTGGGATTGTCTGTGGGTTTTCCAGGCTGAGTGTAGTTCAAGGGCTTTTGAGGGGTTTTTTTTGTGGCTTCTCAAACCTGAGAACCAAACTGCAGGGCCCTCACCCTTACAGGTACGTGCACAGAGATAGCTGCTGGTGTAAATGCAACCAACTTCCAACCAGCTCCAGAACCTGCCTGAGGTGTGGATTAAATACTTCGAAATTTGGGCCAAGTCCATCAGCAAACCTGAACAAAAGGTTCCCTGGGAAAGCTGACTTGTTTCCAGCCTGTTCAGATGAGTCTGCACAGGCAGCTCATCCATCAGTGTCAGGGAGATGGGGGATATCCTGCGGGTCTGCTCCTTCTTACTCAGTTCTATTCCCTCCACGTAGTGAATCCTGGTTGCCCTTGTGTTTATCAAGTCCTAAGCCCAGTTTACTCCCAAATTCTCACATCCCTTTTGTTGCTTTCCTAAAAACTGTGATTTTGCAGCTCAGTGGAGCTCTTTGATTTGTTTTGCTCCGCGCTGGTTTTTGCCCTTCCCAGAACCACACGCCAAGACGCTGCTCGGGAAGAAAACAAACGTCACAAGAGCCACTGTGGTTCCTGGGGGTAGTTCAGATGAGTATCTTTTCCTTTAAATCTCCTAAGCTAAAGCTGCCTTTGTCTGTGATCCTGTGCATGCCTGCATATACGAAAATAGGTCAGTGACTCCGAGCTGGCCCCAGGCGCCAGCCCGGCTGCGGCGGAGGCACCACGGAGAAGCAGCACAGCCATAGGTCAGCTCTGAGGGAGGGATGCTCATCCTCCCCTGCCTTGTTACTGGGCAGCTTCCTGCTCCAGGGAATGCTGATGGGCTGGGGGACAGTGCTATGGGTGCAGCAACCCCGTGTTGAAGTGGGACTGCCCGGCACAGTTGGGGTTCTGAGCTGCTTCACCCCCTTCCCGTGGTCAGGGGACAGGTCTTGGCTTTTGTGGTCACCCTGGGATGGGCACAGACACCCCCCTGCTTATCCCAGCCCCTGGAGAAGCAGTGAGCTTCTGGGCACTGAGCAGTGGGATGCCCCAGTCACCCCTCCCGTGGTGTGGAGCTGATGGAGTCGCAGGAAGGGTGCAAAGCTTTTCCATGAGTGAGTCCCAGGAATGCTGGTGGGACTCCTGGAGAAGGGATGCCTGTGGCAGCCTGATTCCACTGCAACACAGAGGAGAGGGCATTAACAAGGGGTGGGAAAGTGTAGGGATTGTGATGTTGTTGGGCATCTTTCTGTCGTTCTTCCAGCCCCAAACCTGCAAACAGATCTCCAGAAACACTTCCCCCTGTGCCACTCCATAAATCCTTTGGAGTTCAGTGACTTGCACTGAGCTTTGAAGTGTGGGTGGATACTGTGGAGATCATCTCTGCATTCATTTAAGGCAGTAGATGCCTTTAATGAGGTTACCTTGCTAAAGACTTCTGTGGATGGAGCACTTCTCCTGTGAGGGAAGGCTAAGAGAATTGGGATTCTTCAGCCTGGAGAAGAAAAGGCTCCAGGGAGAGCTGAGAGCCCTTTCCAGGGCCTAAAGGGGCTCCAGGAGAGCTGGAGAGGGACTAGGAACAAGGGATGGAGGGACAGGACAAGGGGGACTGGCTTCCCACTGCCAGAGGCCAGGGTTAGATGGGATATTGGGAAGAAATTCCTCCCTGTGAGGGTGGGGAGGCCCTGGCACAGAGAAGCTGTGGCTGTCCCTGGATCCCTGGAAGTGTCCAAGGCCACGTTGGATGGGGCTTGGAGCAACCTGGGCTAGTGGAAGGTGTCCCTGCCCATGGCAGGGGGTGGAACAAGATGATCTTTAAGGTCCCTTCCAGCCCAAGCCACTCTGGGATTTTAAGTGACTTTTCCTCTAAGCAGAGATCAACATCTTCTCCTAGGAAAAACTTGCATTTATCACTGCTTTGTCCCTTGTGTGATTCCACCTCCACGCTCCCTGCAGTTTTCCCTGCCTGGTGTTGCACAAAAGATGACCAGACAGGCTCTCACACACCGGATTTACCCTCAGAACCTGGTGCTAGAGCTAAACATCAACTACAGAAGTAAAAGTTCCTTTTTGGGGTGTGGGGAGGGGGAATTAACAGGAGAAAAGAGAGAAAAGGGAAAGGGAAAACTCCCCCGTGGCCACCTGGGATGGGACCACAGGGGGAGTCTCCCCCAACAAACACTTTCTCCAGTGCAGCAAGGAGCCCCCCAGGCACTTTTCCTACTCCTTGAACCTTCCCATTGTCAATCCTGGGGCTGGGAGTGTTGACTGGAGGCAGCTTTGATCAGGGGCAGATGCTAATTGCCCATTAAGCTCAGCTCTGCCCAGCCCCGGCTGATGTTTAGTGGATGTTTTAACGACCCTTGTCCCCTTTTGTTGTCCCGGGAGGGTCCTGGAGCGAGGTCACAGCAGGAAGAAAGGGCAGGAAAAGGGAGATCGGCGTTCCCAGCAGTTGTAATTAACTCTTCTGTTGTAATTGCTTCTAATTGCCACACAGCACAACAGTGCTGGGCTTATTTAGGGCGATAAGGGAGAGGACTTAGGGATCTGCAGGTTAGGCCACTGTGTGGGCTCAGGGTTGGTCTGGATTTGTCAGCTCTTACAAGGAAAAGGACGTTGGAAAACCTCTTCTCCCTGCTCTGTCTGCTACACACCCTGTCTGACAGTAGGGACTTCTTTTCCATAGTCTCCTTTTCTTCCTTATCCTGCTTCCTGGGAATGATTTTTAGCATCCTTATGACCAGCCAGCGATGAATTTAAATTCTGTGTCTAATTTCTAGAAAAAAACCAAACATGCTACCAGGGTCTTGTACCTCCTTGGACAGCAGTTATTCCCCTAGGTCTGTTAAATTCCATCTTTATTCCCTAAGTTTTGGGGTAAACTGCCCCCATTCCTGTATGGGAGGCAGCTTTGTCATCTCATTTTGATTTAGGGAGAATCTACATAAGGAAAGTTTGGACCTGATGGATCTTTAAAATCCAAACAATGTTTTTCTTTATATGTATGTTCTAGAAAATCTGTGCTCCTTGTCCTTGTTCCCATTCATAAATGTGGTTGCTTGGCTTCACACCCCCATCCTGCTTTTTTTAAAGGCAGGGAAAAAAAGAAAAGAAGAGTTAAGAGCTCCCCATTTGTCTTCCCAAAATACCCTGAGCAGGTCTCAGTTGTCCTGGTTTCTTTAAGGCAGGGAATTCTGGGTTGTCCATACAGGAGAAATCTGATGTTTGAAATGCATCTGGTTAAACTCCAGTGGAAAAAGTCATTTTCTCCGGACACATTTAATTCCAAGTTAACAAAATTTTGGCTGTGCAATGTCAGTAGGAAAATCTCATCCCGATTTTTTTTTCCCCTTTCTTCAGTTCCAGAAATCAGATCTAAATTCTCAAATCTAAAAGGCCTCCTGTAGCAGAACTGTTAAGTTTTCCCAGTCCTGTTTAGCCTTGTTAGGGGATAACGGGGAGGAAGGGAGTGAGGTCGGAATTGGGAGAGCAGCATCCCTTGTCTGAATTGTGAACCAGGGAGGATGAGCTCCCTAAAGCCACGACCTCAATGAGAAACAGGGGAGTGGAAAATAAATCTGATGTTGTTCCTAACGCTGGAACCTTCACAAAGTTTGAAAATCCAGGAAGGATGGGATAGCTCAGAAATGCCTGTTCCTGTAATTTTTTTGCTTTTATTGATCAGAGCACTATTTTTATGCTTCAGATGCACTCAAGGCTTAGAGGACTCTCTCTGGAAGGGATGCTGACTCTGCCCTTGCTGATTCATTCAGCCCTTGCTGATGATCCTTCTGGAAGCAACTCCTGTGCCCAGGTGTGTGTAACCTGAGATTCTCCTTCCTCCTCCTCAACTCCTGGATAACCTCATAAGCCCATTCCTGGCCCTGAAAATGTACACTTGGTCTGAGGTCTTCTAAAGAGGGCAGGGTTAGATGGGATACCGTGGAGAAATTCCTCCCTGTGAGGGTGGGGAGGCCCTGGCACAGGTTGCCCAGAGAAGCTGTGGCTGCCCCTGGATCCCTCGAAGTGTCCAAGGCCAGGTTGGACAGGGCTTGGAGCAACCTGGGATAGTGGAAGGTGTCCCTGCCCATGGGATTGATCCTTAAGATCCCTTCCAATCCAAATCATTCTGTGATTCTTCTTCCTGCGAGCTGGCCCAAGGATGGGGTCTGAAGGCAAAACTGCTCTGAAGGCAGAACCTGTTCAGAAAATAGTTCTGGTTGCTGGAACAAGTTAGGAGGCAGCATGAGAGCAGTTGTTTCTCAGTAACTGCCTGTTTTCTGCCATGTGGGAGCCCAAAAAGCAGAATGTCTTGCCCAATGAGCTGCTCCAGCCGTGCCTGTGCTGCTGCAGGACCCTGTGGCACAGCCGTGCTCAGCGATGCTCGTCTCAGGAAGCATCTCTTGATCTCTGCTCAGACACATCTCTCTGCCTCATCCTCCTGCTGATTTCTGTGCTTGTCACCCTGTTGGACTCTGCCTCAGGTCAGCAGGAGACAAGTCTTTGATAGCTCTGAAACCTGGGGGTCTTCAGGCATCGTTTAATGCTTTCAGCATCTGGTCTTACAGGTGAGAGCTGACGATGGCAGAGGGAAGATCTCTGCCTGCCAGTCCCCAGTGCCTGCACACCCCCTGCACCCACTGGAGGCTCACAGAAGGGTTTGGGTTGGAAGAGAACTTTAAAGGCCTCCAGTCCAAACCCCTGCCATGGGCAGGGACACCTCCCACTAGCCCAGGTTGCTCCAAGCCCTGTCCAGCCTGGCCTTGGACACTTCCAGGGATCCAGGGGCAGCCACAGCTTCTCTGCCTAGCCTGGACCAGGACCTCCCCACCCCCACAGGGAGGAATTTCTCCCCAGTATCCCATCTATCCCTGCCCTCTGGCAGTGGGAAGCCATTCCCCCTTGGCCTGTCACTCCAGACCCTTGTCCAAAATCCCTCTCCAGCTCTCCTGGAGCCCCTTTAGGCCCTGGAAGGGGCTCTCAGCTCTCCCTGGAGCCTTCTCTTCTCCAGGTGAACCCCCCCAGCTCTCCCAGCCTGGCTCCAGAGCAGAGGGGTTCCAGCCCTTGGAGGACCTCCATGGCATCCTCTGGACTCCCTCCAACAGCTCCACATCCTTCTGATGCTGTGGGCCCCAGAACTGGATGCAGTGCTGCAGGTGGGTCCCAAACACCTGCTGCCTCTGTCACTAAAAATAATCCTCATTTTGCTGCTTGATAGAGTGGCCTGAGTATGATCCCGTGTGTGGGCTCCATCTCCTTGGCTCAAAGCAGGTCCTAACATGTGGGTGTCCTCAGGAGGATGGCTCTAGCCTGGAGAGTCTGGAGCAGAGATGCACAGAACTACAGAATTCATCTCTCTGCAAGGTGAGTCCTTGTCTCTGGGCAGCTCAGGGAAGTGGTTGGTGCCCTCCAGTTTTTTTTCCCAGCATGTGAGTGGCAAGGAAGTACATCCAGAGGATTTCCAGCACCTGGAAATACCTGCTGGCAAGGCTTTCAATACTTCTTGAGTGCCCTGTTTTCCTGACCAGAGTTTTTCCTGAGCGGATTTTCTCATGTCCAGCTCCAAGACACACAGTCCTGGGATCAGAAGTGATCCCAGAGATGGAGAAGTGTTTGCTGTGGCTCAGGAACAGGGGGGTTTTTGGATCTCAGCAGCTCTGAGCAAAGAGAATTTTGGCTCATTGCTGTGTCTGCAAAGCCTGACACTGCTTCCTAAAGATGCTTTATTTGTGTGGTTGCAGTGGAAGCCTTTTCCTTTTAAAGCTGTGGCTGTGCTGGACTGCAGAGGGAAAGAATTATTGATGAAACAGGAGGATGTGATGCCTGGGAGGAAGGATACCTATTGTTTTGACCTGTGGTAAAAGGCTGGAGGTGCTGAGTCAGTGTCCAGGGAGGAAGGAAAGCAGGAGGCAGGATGTGGAGTGCAGATGCATCCGTCCCTTAGAGCATAAAAACTTGCTGAACAACTGCCTGTACCCCCCTAAAGCTCTGCTCCTGTTTTATATTTATATTTATATTTATATTTATATTTATATTTATATTTATATTTATATTTATATTTATATTTATATTTATATTTATATTTATATTTGTTGTTATTGTTAAATTTATATTATATATCTATGTCTTACCTGGTCTAATACTGATATTCAGGTATAAACCCTCTTCTAACACACAGTATCCCCCCCAGTATAACCCAGTGCCCTCCAGCTGCACTGGAGCTGGGCAGTCACTTCTCAGGGTCTTTCCACTGTTCAAGCTGCCAGTCCTGAAAGAGCTGGAAAAAATAAATCCAAAGAAATCCACTTTTTTTCCCCCTCACTTTGGAGACTGTTGAAGCTTGCAGACCTTCCCTGAGGTGGGTGTCCCATACCAAAATAATGCAAAAAAAAAGAGGGGGCAGAGTTTTTTTCAGCTTTCATGTGTATTTATGCTGCAGAGCTCTCAGATCTGCCTGGAAAATGCACATGAGCATCTGTGTGATGAGCTTTGCCCTGGCTCTGAGCACACACAAACCATCCAGGGGCAGGAAGGACCATGTTTCCTGGCAGATCTGCTGCTGAGGGAGCACTGAGGTACTGCCTGAAGCAGTTAATTATGTTTTTGGGGGGTTATTTGCCTGGATCTGTGCAGGGGGGATGAGCCACACTCCCAGCAGTGAGGTCAAAGGGATTTTCAGTGGGTACAACTGGAGACAGTTGCAGTATAGAAACTGCTCCTGCTTAAAGCAAATATTTTAGGAATGTCTTTCTCTATTTTTATGTCTTTTTTTTTTTTTCAGTGCCTGCTGAGAACTTGAGGACAAGCTTAAACAGGACAAAGGGACAGATTTTTAATGTGCAGTGGAATATTCTGAACTTCCCAGCTGACACAGATAAGATAAGAGTGACAAATCTGTGGGGGAAAATCGACAATATCCTTCTGCTTTTGGGAAGAAAAATATTTTAAAGTGGATGTGAGCTGTGGCAGAAGGGATCCCTGGGTCTCAGTAAAGTTTGGAGAGAGAGTAGAAGGGTCTGTTATGTGGGAAAAGACATTTCTGGTGTGGTATAGACCATGGAATCTTCCTCTACAGCTGGGGGGGGATCTCAAAGTGCTGCAGAGATGCTGTTTGCCATCCACAGGGAATTCTGTCATCCTGAGCCTCTTTGACAGCTTTGTGCAAAGGGATCACTGCTCTGTTTAGTTGTCATCTAAAAATGAGTTGCCTGACTGCATTCCTGGAGTTTCTGGACTGCCTGGAGCCTGGTGGTTTGCTGGCAGTGCTGTGGGATTGCCAAGGGCTGCTCTGAGTGTCTGGGTGTTGCAGTGTTCTGGTGGACTTTGAGCAGTCAGGGCTGTACCACGGAATCTTGGAATCACAGAATCACTGAGGCTGGAAAAGCCCTCCCAGCCCATGGATCCCCCCTGTGCCCCATCCCCACCTTGTCCCCAGCCCAGAGCACTCAGTGCCATGACCAGTTCTTCCTTGGACACCTCCAGGGATGGGGGCTCCAAACCTCCCTGGGCAGCCCCTTCCAAGGCCTGACCACCCTTTCCAGGGAGAAATTCCTCCTGATGTCCAACCTGCCCCTCCCCTGGCACAGCTGGAGGCTGTTTCCCCTTGTCCACCCTTGACACTGGAGGTGTAAGTGTCCCCCAGGCACTGAGCAGGTTGGGCTGGGTCCATCTCAGCATCATGGTCTGCTGAAAGCTCTGAGTGGGGAGGAACCATGGATGGGGTGGGATGTTGCAGTCTGACGTTCCTCTGGGGTTTTCCACTTCATGTTTGGGTTATGGTCCTTGACTTCTGGGTTTTACAGCTTTAAGGATGCCAAGATACAGTGTGAGAAGCTGCAAAGGATGTACTCAAACCAGAGCATCTTTGCACAGTCCTGGGCCAGGGCTTCCTGTTTGCTCCCCAGAAGGTGACTTGGTAGCAACTACACAGAGTTTAACAACTTGAGAAAGAGGTTTCTGGTGAGTAAAATGACTTTTCCTCTCAACTCTGAAAAACTTTATTGCCCAGATCATAGAAAATCACAGAATGGTTTGGGTCCAGTTCCACCCCCTGTCATGGGCAGGGACACCTTCCACCATCCCAGGTCGCTCCAAGCCCTGTCCAACCTGGCCTTGGACACTTCCAGGGATCCAGGGGCAGCCTGGATAACTTGTGCTGCTCTGGGTAACTTGTGCCAGGGTCTTACCCCCCTCACAGGGAGGAATTGCCTCCTAATACCTAATTCCAACCCCCCTGCAATCAACAGGGACATCTTTAACTACACCAGAGCCCCATTGCTCAGCTCTGCCCTGCTCCTCACACTCCCTCTTCCAAGGGAGGATTTTAACCATTTTGTGTGTTTTTTCCCCCCTCCCACCCCTCCTGCAGCCCCACAGCAGCTGTGTCTCCTGTGCTGCAGAAGCTGCCATGGAGAATCAGGAGCAGCATGAAACATGATCTGCTGTTTGAAGCTGGGAGGAGGCAGAGGAGAAGCCCCAGGAGTGAGAGCAGCAGGGAACAGGCACAAACGCAGGTATGGGATGAAATGGGTGTTTGGGGCAGCAGAAGTTTTGGTCTGGATGCAAAGCCCTACAAGTAGCATGTGTAGAGAGCCTACAGATGAAAGAAAAATGCTCTGGAGCTGGATTCCCAGGGGTGGAAACTTGGGACAGCACAAGTGGTGTTGCAATTTACTGAGAACACGAGTCCTGAGAGCAGCAATTTGCAGGTTTGCCTGAGGAGTTTTACATGTGGCTGAGGGGCACCTCACAGTAAAGCCACCTTCAGCCATGTGCAAAGCCTGCTTGGGTACAGAGATCCTTCTTAAACCTGAGGGTCTTCCTGAGAGGCTTTTTGGCTGTATAAAATGCAGCAATTTGCATGACACACCAAAGCCTGTGCACCCATTCAGCCCTGTATTCCTGTGCTCCATCCCCTCCCCTGATTTCTTGGGAGGCTCAGTGGATTGTTGGCACCAGAGCTCTTCTCCCCCTTCCCAAGCCATGATGCTGTTCCAGACTCCTCTGTTCCAACCACATACGTTTCAGATTTCTTTGCAAATGTGTTTGAAAAGGGAGGGGGGGGGGAGGCCATAAATATTTTTATGAGCTTTCCCAGCTCTGGAGCCTGAACCTGGGAATACCTAAATGAGGGGAATGGCCTCTGTGGGACTGGCTGTGTGGGACAGCCTTGTGATGACTGTGCAGCCCCAGGTTCCTCATTCATCCCCCTGACTGTGCCCTTACCTCTGAGTCAATCCTGCATCAGGTACTCCTGCACCAAAGCTGTGCTGCTTTTGGGGAGCAGAAGGACCTGATATCCCTCTTGCCCATGTTTTCATGTTGTCCACTTTACATCCCAGCTCCAGACATGGTCAGGGACGTGGATGTAGAACAAACCCTGTCACTTTGTGATACAACAGCCATTTCCTTCACCTTTTTGCAACATTACCCATTAAATTAATGAGTTTAAGTTTGGAAGCCTCCTGAGCCTGTAGCTACTACAGGCACAGACCTGCAACAAGAGACCAGTGACCCCTCCCAGCAGTTGTGGTTGGTCTGAATTCAACCTTCTGCTTGGTCCAGGAGGTTAATGTGACTCTGCATGTCCTGTGCTGTCCCCACAGCATGGGCCTTCTCCCTTTGCCTGCTCCCTGCTACCAGATGCATTCTTTGCTTCCAACATATGGACTCAATTACTGTCCCTCTCCCTTGATTTCCTGCCTCTCTGGGTTTCCTGAAACGCATCCCCTCCTCCTGGCAGCTCCAACTCCTGCAGTGAGATGCTTTGCAAGCTCTCACATTCCTCCCTCCCTCCCTCCCCCCCTCCTGCTGCTTTGCTGCCTCTGACAAGGGGGTCCTACTCCAGAGCACGCACAGATAAGGCTGCAGACCCCCACGTTGCTGTCCCTGAGCCCAGGAACCCCAAGGGCTTGGCTCTCCACAGCAAAATTAATGCCTGCCCAGTGTCTGGCAGGGCTGTGTCCCAGCTCCCCTGGACAGAGGTCCCCACCCTGCTCAGCATCCATCCTACATCACCCTGTAGCTCTCAGCCAACTGCTTTAGATGCAAGACACAGGCTTCTTTTTTTTCCCCATTCCCTTCTGAGGCCGGGGGCTTTCCAAGGCTCTGTACTTTGAAAGGAGCATCAAACCACTCTGCATTTCCCCTGGGTGCTGTTTGGCATCTTTCCTGGGCATCTACCCCTGCAGAAAAGCCCTGTGCCCATGGCTTTGGCCTTAAAAAGCTTTGGAGGAGGGGAGAGGGAGCCCTGTCTTCTCCATTAGGGGTTCTCTCAGCCCCTTCCTGCTGCTGGGGGGGAGCCCCAGGCACTGCAGCATCGGGGGGCTGGAAACCCGAATGAATCTGAGCTTTTTCAGGGGGCAGGAGGAGGTGGAAATGGTTAAATCACACAAAGGAGCCAGTTAATGATTCCCATCCCCTTGCTGGCATGTTTCAGGATTTGGAAGGGGTCTGGCCAGCAGCTGTGCCAGCATTTGTAGCTCAAAAAGAGCATTTTCTTTCTGTGTCAGCTTTCATCCGTGGCCCCTTTGGATTCCCCTGGATCCTGCAGATGCCAGAGTTTTTCCAGGGCTCCTGCTGCTGCAGGTCCCTGTGACTTTTCCCTCCCATACCCAGGGATGGAGTTAGATGGGGAGGGGAGGTGAAGAAGGCAACTGCTTCCTCCCTGCTTGTTTCCTGTCCTATCCTTCCCCAAGCAGAGGAGAGGCTTTTTCCCAGGATCCAAATGACTTGGCAGCACTTGTGAATGGAAGGAAAAGCTGAAAAGCTGCACTTCTGAACCCAGGAGTGCAGGGGAGCAATTTGGGATGCATCTGAGCAGTCCCACAGTCAGGTTCAGCTGCAGAAGCCTCATTGTATAATAAGGTTTATATATTGTATATGTGTGGCTTCTGTAGATATTATATACTGTGTAATAAGCTGTATTATAATAAACTTGGACACAGGTTCTCTCTCTAAGGTCACTGAGCCCCAGGACCAGTCACACAGGAATGGGTTGTCACTGTGCTGTTGTCTGAGCTTCCCTCAAGGATGGTGCCTGTTCTCTCCTAGACTTCTTCCCCCTTGGAATTGG
The DNA here is from genome assembly GCF_009829145.1 of Chiroxiphia lanceolata. Classification (NCBI taxonomy): domain Eukaryota; kingdom Metazoa; phylum Chordata; class Aves; order Passeriformes; family Pipridae; genus Chiroxiphia; species Chiroxiphia lanceolata. The sequence goes on from NC_045651.1 coordinate 2,585,447, forward strand.
AACAGAGAGCCCAGGGAGGTGGTGGAGTCACCACCCCTGGGAGTGTTCAAAGAGTGTGGATGTGGCACCTGAGAACATGTTTTAGTGGTGAACACGGTGGTGCTGGGTTGATGAGCTTAAAAGTCTTTTCAAACCTCAATGATTCTGTGATCACCTTAAATGTGGCACCTCCCCAGCTTCCTCCTCTCCTTCTCCTGATGCCTTTTTCTTATTGCAGGCAGTGGTGGAAGCAAGGAAAGGGAAAAGCCCAAATGTCTCAAATCAAATATAAAGGCTGCTTAGAAATCCTTGATTTTTAAATCAATCACTAAAGCTGGAGAGGAGTGAGTGAAGCACAGAGGTGAGGCAGGAACCCTAATTATCCAGGTCACAGCATCCTTCCTCAGCCTTCCACACACCTTCTCTGGCTTGGGATGAGTTCAGCCTAAAGTCCCCTTTGGGCCACTGGCCTGTCTCATCCTCAAAGACCCTTCACAGCCCCCCAGACCCTCCACAAGCAGAGGGGTCAGTGTAAAACCCTCAAAAGCCCTACTAGATTCCAGTGGCTCACTGCTGTCACTCAAACCTGCCCCCAAAACTTTGAGACCCCCTCTGTGAGTGACTTTGGACTGGTTTGCTCCAAGAGGAGCATCCCTGCCAGCCAAGCCCACGGTGATGGGTGTTGTGTCCCTCCCAGGAGCCCCCCAAGGCTCTGGGGGCTGGGGTGGGTGTACCCCTGCACCCTCAATCCTTGCAGCCTCCCTTCGCTAGCCCAACAGCCGGGTCTGGTAGCCGGGTTTCGTGCCCCACCCCATCGTGCTGGAGCTGTCCCTGCTCCCCCCAGCCGTGTTTTTGGGGTGCCGTGGGGGCCGGGCTGGGGGGTGCCGGCAGGTGGCAGCCTGGGCAGGCAGCACGGGCAGCCTCTCGCAGATGTTTAATGGGATTTTAGAGCTCTGGGATTCATCGGGAGCTGTTGTCACGGAAACGGAGATCTGCGAGAGCCCGGGCGCTCGGCGTTAACCCCCTCGGTGCCGGGGAGGATCCGCAGAGAGGGGAGCGATTGCTGCCAAGAGCTCCCAAACTCCGCCCGGCTTGGTAGGGGCAGAGGGAAGGTGCTGGTTTATTTGGGATTGGAGTTTTAATTGCCTCATAGAATCAGCCTCTGTGCTGTTGGAGCACAAGGCTGAGCCCCGGTGCTGCTCCAAGGGGGATGCTCCATATCCTGCCTGGGTGTCCCGGTTCTCCCGTTTTCAAGCTTGGGAGACTCCCACACGAACAAGAGGGGCCGGATGGGTGCAGCTCTCCCAGATTCCCAGCTTGAGAGAGGCAAATATCCTACTAATGCCTGATCCCAGCACATCCCATCCTACTCGGCACCTCCTCTGGGGTTGGGGCCGGACAGGAGGGGGCACCAGAGCTGCGCTGCCACGGGGGTGGTGGTGGCACATGTGTCACCTCCTCACGTGGCTCCCCCCGGGGTGACACCCCTGCTGCCGGGGAGGACGAGCAGCTGTGACCAGGATAATCTCCTTAGTGGCCTGAGCACCAGCACGGGAGTGAAAGGGAGATTAGAGGGCAGGGGGGCATTAGCAGCCCGGGATGCTCAGGGGAGAGGCACAAGGAGACAACTGGGCCAAGCAGAGAGGGAGAAGAGCCTGGGGGAGATCAGTGGAGCAGCCAGAGAGGCCTCCACGGGCAGCAAATAACCCAACAGCTGGGGGCTCTGAGGAAGTGAAAGGCTCCAGACAACGTGCCCAGAAACCCTTGTGGAGCTGTCCCCCCTTCTCCTCCTCAGGAGGAAGGTGTTGCCAGGCAGTCTGTGTCCTAATTCAGTTCCTCCCATCCAGAGCGGGGGAGGTGGAAGCCTTCCCACCCCCCATCATACCCACAGGGCATGAAAACATTCCCTCAAAGCATATTCAGAGTGCAGACCCACTGGATTCTACCCTGTGGAGGAGCAGGACATTGAATATTTATTGTCCTTTTCCATGATACAATCGGGAAAAGATGCTGTTTTCTGTAGCAGAGCAGGGTGTGAGGCTGTTGCTTACAAAGTCCAGATACTGGGCTTTGTTCCCTGTTCCTGCCACATCAGTGTCACGGGGTCCTGTGTTTTCCTTGCTGGTGGGTAACAGGGCTGGAATGATGGATGTCTTACAGGAAGCTTTGCAGTCCTGCAGCGTGTCCTGCCAGAGCAGGGGAGCATGGCAGGGTGGTGCTGCTCACCGAGCTGTGCCTCCTCTGTGCTGCTTCCCACAGGGAGCTCCAGGGCTGGGAAGGGATGGAAAAAACAGTACCTGCTATTACTCTTTGCTGTTTGTTCCTTCCTCTCAGCTGTCAAGGAAACCATGGCACGGTCCACATACCCAGCTGGTATTGCTGTGGTTGCTGACGTGGACTGTCCTTTTAATCCATATCCAAAATAGCTTCTCCACCCCTCCATTTGTGCTGGCTCACAGAGCAGCTTCCACCGTGCCATGGTCTGTTCTCCTGCCCAGGGATGTGGTTCAGAATGCCAAACTTCTTAGAATCATAAAATCACAAAGTAGTTTGGACTAAAAGGGACCTTTAAAGGTCATCTTGTTCCACCCTCTGCCACGGGCAGGGACACCTTCCACTAGCCCAGGTTGCTCCAAGCCCCATCCAACCTGGCCTTGGACACTTCCAGGGATCCAGGGACAGCCACAGCTTCTCTGGGCAACCTGTGCCAGGGCCTCACCACACCCCCTCAGAGCCAAGAATTTCTTCCCTATATCTAGTCTGAATCTCTCCTCTCAGTTTAAAACCATTCCCCCTTGTCCTGTTACTACAGGTCCTACTAAAAAGTCTTCCAGGCTAAGGAAGCAGAATCCCAGTGTGAAGAGATGTTAAAGCAGCTCTTGTGCTGCTGAAAGTGGTCCCTGCATGGGAGATTCTGAGTAGAGGGATTGTGATGTGCTCAGGGTGGAAAAGAAAGCAGAAAAAAGCAGAGCCCAAAGTGGGAGTGAGGAAAGGTGGTGCCAGATCTGTGCCACACAAGTGACCACAAGCTGGTGACCAGGGCAGAAGAGGGGGGGAGGAAGATCTCTGAGCCAAGTATTTGGAAAAAGAAAACAAGAGTAGAGATGTAGAAGAGGTGAAGGTACAACTTTTCTCTCTCCCATACAGGAGGAGGGACAGGAGAAGCGTGGAGAGAAATCTCCAGCTGATTTCACACAGCCTCCAGTGGCACTGGGGTGTTTGGTCATCTCTTACTTGCAGAAAAGGGCAGGGATTTAAAGTAACACTGGGGGGCTGGAGCTTGTCCAGAGAAGGGAACAGAGCTTGGGAAGGGTCTGGAGTGCAAGTCTGATGAGAAGCAGCTGAGGGAGCTGGGGGGGCTCAACCTGGAGAAAAGGAGGCTCAGGGGGGACCTTTTCACTCTCTACAGCTCCCTGACAGGAGGGGGAAGCCAGGGGGAGGCGGGGGGGGCCGGGCTCTGCTCCCGGAGAACAAGGGACAGGACAAGAGGAAACGGCTGCAAGTTGTGCCAGGGCAGGTTCAGGCTGGATATTAGGGAAATTTCTGTACTGAAAGGGTAGTTAAGCTCTGGCACAGGAGTCACCATCCCTGGAAGTGTTAAAAAGTCATGTGGGTGTGGCACTTGGGGACATGGTTTAGTGGTGGCCTTGGCAGTGCTGGGTTAATGGTTGGACTCGATGATCTCAGAGGGTTTTTCCAACCTAAACAATTCTGTGATTGTAACAGGCTGTTCTGCCTTTTGGCCTCAGCAGTGTCCAAGGCTAGTCCCTGGCTAGCATAGCCTTCCTGCCCCCTCAGACCCTCACCAGCTTGGGCTCTGTGTGGCAGATGTGTCTTGGTGCTGTGACGTGTGGGGTGTCCGTGTCCGTGTCCCCTCCAGTGTCAGGCTCGGTGTCCATGAGCAGCAGCCCAAACCCTGTATGTATGACCCTGGCTCCTGTACAGCACCTCCTCTGTTGGTGACAGTGTGCCCTGTGACCCACTGACATCTCCCCGACTTGGTTTCACCCTCCAGCCCTTTCCCAGAGGAGCACTGTGTGCTCTCACCACGGGAAGCTCTCCTGCTGTAATCCAAACCCTGGGGGGACACTCACTCCCGTCACAACCATCCCAGACCCGACTTCCCTTGGAGGAGGAGGAGGATTTCCCCTTCCACACCTGCAAAAACAAGGGGCCCTGACTCACTGCCTACAGGGTGCAAGGGCCACGAGGGCTCCACTTACACCTTGCTCATGGAGGTAGGAGTTGGGGCAGGGGGTACCAGGCACTCTGCCCATCCCTGTGGGATTTCCCTCCCCTGCCCTTTGGGTTTTCCCCATTTTTGCTCCATTCAGAAGGTGATTTCAGTGCAGTGCACTGTGGTCCTGTCATGGTTGAGCCCTGGTGAGCAGCTAAACACCACCAGCTGCTCCATGACTGAACACCTGCCTGCCGAGGGGAAGTGACAAATGAATTCCTTGTTTGCTTTGTTTGCATGCTCAGCTGTTGCTTCACCTATTAAACCACCTTTATCTCAACCCTCCCCCTTCCAGTTCTGCCCCCATCCCTCTGTGAGGACTGAGGGGCTGTGTGGGGCAGAGCTGCCCCCGGGGTTAACCCACACCAGGTCCCAAACCCGTACTGCTTTGCTGCATGTGTTTGCAGAGCATCATGCTGGACTCAGTTCTTCCCTGAGTCCTCCTCCCCATGAACCTCCTGTCTGATGTTCTGTGGTCCCCAGGAGCTCTCCGTGTGGGATGTATTGTCCTCCTCCATCCCCAGTTGTCAGGACGTTTCTCCATCCCCTGTCACTGCTCCCGAGGAAGTCGGGAGCTCAGCGTGTGAGCCCTGCCAGCTCTGATCTCTGATTCCCATCCTGCCCAGGCAGCTGTGTCTATTCAGCCACGAGCGGCTCCATCCCTAGACTGTGAAGGAACGGGAAAAGCCGCCGGGCTTCTCCTTAAAGGAGCCGTTGTCGGGAAATGAGGTCAGGGAAAGGGGAATGCTGAGCAGCTCATTGAGGGACCACGGCAGGGCACTCGCACAATAGCTCAGTGTCCTCCCCCGGTCCGGCTCAGCTCTTGTCCCACCCTCAGAGCTTCAGCTGGATCATTCGGAGCTGGTTTGTGGTTGGAGTGACTCAACCAGTGTCCTTTTGTGTCACCTCGATGTCACAGCTTTGCCATTTGCTCCCCGGCACACGGGGAAGTGAAGGCAGGAAATCAATCACAAATCCATCACCGCTGGCCCAGGAGGCACAGGAGAGAGCCAGGGCTGGGCTGGAGGGGGACTCTGCTTTCTGGTGCACAGAGCAGACACATCCCCCCTTGTTCCAGTGCTCAGGCTGTTCCCTGGATGTGGGAGAGGAGATGATGATGCTCATCTCTAACCCGGGTTAGAGATGGAGCCAGCTTGCATCTTTGCCGGTGGGCAAAATCATGCTGGGACAAAAATCCATGTATTGTGGGTAGAAGGCAGCAATTTCCAAATCTTCCCGAAATATTTTGTCAGTCCTGTACAAAGCCACTGAAATCTCAAAGCAGATCTGCTGGGGATGACCAAAGATAGCATCTTTGGGCCAGGGGTTCCAGCCCAACAATCCCTTGGTCAAGCCATAAATACTCTTTGCCCAAAATGCTATTAATGGTCGGTAATTTCAGTGTTTTCCTGTCCTCCTGCTGCAGCTGGCATACTGATAAAGCCCACCTGGATTTCCAGAGGGGTCTCTTGCAATCTCCTGAAGAAGCTGAGCTCCCGTGGGAGGAGAGGGAGGTTCCTACGTGGCTGCAACCCGGTATTTAACTGGCTAAAAGGCAGGAAACAAAACACAACAGGAAGGCTGAGAATAGTAGGAATATTTCTGACAATATTTCAGTAGGAAAAAACAGATGTGACTGTGAAGAGACGCAGAGGGTCCTCACCTGGATGCTTGGTGGCTTATAGGGCCACAAAGATGCTCTGAGGGCTGGAGCCCCTCTGCTCTGGAGCCAGGCTGGGAGAGCTGGGAGTGTTCACTTGGAGAAGAGAAGATCCCAGGGAGACCTGAGAGACCCTTCCAGGGCCTAAAGGGACTTGAGGAGAGCTGGAGAGGGACTTGGAGGGACAGGACAAGGAGAATGGCTCCACACTGCCAGAGGGCAGGGTTAGATGGGATTGTGGGAAGGAATTGTTCCTTGTGAGGGTGGGGAGGCCCTGGCACAGGTTGCCCAGAGAAGCTGTGGCTGCCCCTGGATCCCTGGAAGTGTCCAAGGCCAGGTTGGACGGGGCTTGGAGCAACCTGGGCTAGTGGAAGGTGTCCCTGCCCGTGGCAGGGGATGGAACTGGAAGGTTTTTAAGGTCCCTTCCAACCCAAACCATTCTGTGATTTTATGATCTCGAAGGGTTTGTTCTGCCCTCTGTGCTTTTTTCCCTTTTAACTCTGTGAACACAGGGATGCTCCAAGCTGAGCATTTCCACTTGGAGCAGAACATGGGGTGTGTGGGGTGTCAGTGCAATGTCAGCCAATTGCTCTGCAGCAGTTTAAACCCCATATTTCCTCTAAGATCTAGAAATCCCTGGGAAAGGAAGAAAAGAAGAGAAAAGCATCCGCAGCAGTGGCTTTCTTTTTGTATGAAACACATTGTGCTGCCTGCAGCTCTGGTTCCCCTGCCTGAGGAGGGACCTCGTGAGCTAAATCAGCTGCAAGCTTAATTCAGGAAAGGGATGTGGAGGATTCGCATGAAATGATAAACTGGAGATGTTTTCCCCCATTGTAAGTAAGAGCTTGAATGGAGCTGGGAGGGGCAGCCTTAAATGCCAAGTTGTCATTTCACAGCCCTCCCCTTCACAGGATGTTGCGGATGCTTATGGTTTACCCAGGTTAAAAAAAGCCACGGAATACATTAATGGAATAAAAAGGTGGGAGGATGTGAGAAAATTCACTGGTGAGAAAGATGAGAGAGTGTCGGTGGGGGCGTGAGGGAGCAATTAGGAGCTGCAAGGGGCGGAGGGGAAGGGAGGGAGGGAGGGAGCAGTCTGCCGGGTTCATGCTGTGTTGGGAAGGGGCTTGGCTGGGGGGAGAGACGGGCTGTGGGAGGAAGATGAGTCTGCCCAGAGGAGCAAGAAGCTGCTGCTGCAATCTGGGGCTCAGGAGAGGAATAGAAAGAGTGGGAGAGCCTGGGTGCAGAGCAGGCCCTGAGGGGAGAAGGGGCTGCTGGATCAGAGGAGGGTTTGCAGGGGGAGGAGGACAAGCAGTGCATTGAGTAGAGGCTCCCGCTTCCTTTCAGCCCTGTCTAGCTTTGCTACAGCCCAGCTGGCAGCTGGGGGGACACCCCCACCCCCCTCCTTCCTGCTGCAGCCCCGAGGGGATCCGTGCACAAAGCCTGGCAGCTCTGAATGCTCCCTGTGTTGTCTGCGCACACCAAATGCTTCATCCCTGCTCACTGCCAGACCCCCGAGGGGCTGTGACACAGCAGCAGCACCCACGCAGGGCCCACACACTGGGGTCCAGCTCCGAAAAAATGCCCACCCTGAGCAAGGGACATCTTTGCCAGCAGACCTGGAAGGGGAAGGGAGATGGTGGGTGTCCAGGTTTGGAGGCTGTCGGTCCCTTCCCAGCCGGGCTGTGTGTGCGACCTGTGTGTGTCAGACCCGCTGTGCACAGGGAACAAGCGCTGTCTGAGCCATCCCCTCTGCACAGCCCGCGTTTCTCTTGCTTTGCTGGTTTTTGGGGGAGAGGACAGACCCATAAGTGACGTCTCCTGCCCACTGTGCCACAAGTCCACGTGGGGCTGCAGCTGGGAGCGGGACAGGGAGAGACAGATGCACCAAGGAGGGGTGAGGGGGAATTTCAGGGGTGGAGGGTAAGAGAGGGGTGCTGGGTTTGTGATCGTTATTTAGCAGAGCCTCCAAAAAGCTTTTAAATCCTGTACCTTGTCTCTGCACAATTTCGTGTGCCTGCCTTCGGTATTTCAGGAGCTGGGGATGACAGCACGGAAGGTTTGCAGCCCTGAAAGAGTTAATCCCTCACTCCTGCAGCGCCTGGGCAGTAACTGGGATGCTGCTTCATATTCCTGAGCCGCTCCCCTCCCTTCTGCCGTCTCCTCCCAGCCGTAAAAATACATCTTCCGAGGCGCTGCAGGCAGGAGCGGGGCCGTGCCGGTGCTGGCCCCGTGGCCGTGCCAGGGCTCAGCCACCGCGCTCACCCCGTGCCCTCGTCCCCCGGGTGTCCCGGTGCCGGTTGTCGCCCGGCGGCTGCTCTGGTTCGGGGTTAGCGCCTGGAGCGCGGCGTCATGAGCTGGATGAGCTCAGGCTTTAAGCCGCGAAGGCTTCTTAAGGGTAGACACTGTCCGTGTCCCGTTACTGGGACACCAGCACCGGGAGGCTTAAATGGATAAGGCCGAAGTGTGGAGCATAGGGGGGCTCGAGGGCAGGAGGTTGGGGGCTGTAATCTCTGCCAGCACAGCCCTGTGAGAGCCTGGGGGCAGCATCCTGCATCCCACTGCCTGTCCTCTCCCGTGGGATGCACGGGGGAGGCGTGGGAGGCACAACCTCCTGAGCTCTGGAGCCCCGTTTGGGTCACGGTGTTGCCCATCAGGTGCTACTGTCAGAACCACACCTTTTCTCTTGGGTTGGGGTGAAAGCAGGTAGATGCCTGATCCCTTAATGGGATGCATTTTGCAGCCTTGATCCCGTGGTGAGAATGCCTCAGCCCCCCTCCCCCAGTGTCCTGAGCTCCCGTGGCTCCTCCAGCCCAGTCGGCTGCAGCCCCTGAGGAAGGTGGTCTGTGCCAGAGCTGGCCTGGAGGAGCTTCTCCCCCTGTTCTCAGCATCCCCTTGTTTTCAGAACCAAGCAAGACCAGCAGAGCCAGCAGGGTGACAAGAGATGGAGGAGCATCCCTGTGGAGACAACGGAGACCATCAGCTGCTCAAGCTGGACATTTCTCCTGGACAAAGGCAGAACACTGCTCGACCTGTGAGAGATTTCAGTAAGTAAAATACAGTTTCACTCTGGGATCCGTGCATGATATGGAGGATAATTTATCTTCCTTCTTCCTCCTGGGACTGCTAGTGGCAGGTTTTGCATCATTTTAGCTCTCCTGACCCATCTTTGTTCTGTCCCTGTAGACAGTTGAAGCATCAAAGGCTTCAGCCAAGGGGAGGAACCTTGTCTGTGGTTCTCCTGGTGGAGCAGATTGGGCAGAAAGGCAGGGACAGAATAAAGCCACAGCCCCCCCTACACATAGCTCAGTGCTGGGGTGACAGTCAGGGACCCCAGGTCTGGTCTTGCAGGGTGCTGGATCCTGGTGGAGTTTGCAGTGGGAACAACTCTGCCCCAGCTTGTGGCTTCCAAGTGCTGAATTGTTTTCTTGTTCTAATTTAACATATTTATAACACTGAAGTAATAGAGTGCTCCATAAAAGCCCAGTATCATCTGGGATTGGCACACAGCCTGGCTGTCACACAGCCCTGAGGGAAAAGACAGGCTGATCCCAGCCCAGGTAAGAGCTGGGGTGTCAGGAAGGGGGAGAAGGAAATAGGGTGGCTGGGAATGCTCTGGGAGAGAAGGCAGGTTGGCACCTTCCAATCTGGGAGAGCCACCCAGGGAGGGCTGAGCCAGCAGCAGGGTCTGGGGGGCATTGCTGGGGTCACCCAGCACAGGGCTCTTCCCTATGGGAACCTGTGTGTGCCAGGGTGCTGCTGGGAGCACTGCTCCCTCCTGGAGTCCCACTTCACAGCTTTTAGTTTTAATGCACTTTTCACAGAATCCCAGAATGGTTTGGGTGGGAAAGGACCTTAAAACCCACCTCTTCCCAACCCCCTGCCATGGGCAGGGGCACCTTCCACTAAACCAGGTTGCTCAGAGCCTTTACATTCAATAGCAATACTTGTTCAATAGTAATAATAATCCCATTTCTCACAGCATTTTGGGTGTTCCCGGGGTTTGTTATCACATCCGGGGGCTGGAAGCACTAACAAAAAGCCGAGTGAGCTGAGGAGAGCGTGCCCCCTGTGCCAGGTCAGCCCGGCAGCCCCTCCCAGCACGTGGCACGGCCACCAGCACCCCCCCCCGGCAGCGGCTGCGCCCGGTGAGGCTCTTTGTGCTGGGCACGATGCCTGCTCCCTGCTCCAAAGGCACCTCGTGGCTGTTATCCCACTCCATCCCAGGTGCTGGGCTGTGCAAACCCAGCGGTGCGTGAACCGTGGGGAACAACAGCAGAGGAGCCCTCGGGATGAGGTGGGTGCTGCCTGTGCACAGGAGCTTCGTGCTGGACAGAGAAAAGGGGGAGAAATGCTGCTCTGACAGGGGACAAGTGTTGCTGTTTCAGCCTCACAGTCCAGGGACTGCCCACCCTCCAGCCCGGGTGAGCTGTGGTTCTGTTGCTGCAGCGGGTGTGGGATGGAGCACTAGACACAAGGCTTGACCCCTTCCCACCCCCCTGGGGAAGAATGAGGGAGTCAGAAAGGGCAGGTAGGATAATTAAAGCATCAGTCTCTCTGCCTTCCCGGTGCCTGGGGCATCAGAGGGCTCCTTGTGGGGCTGTGCCACCCTCATTTTGGGGTGCTGGAGGGCTCTGCCAGGCTGATCAGGGCAGGCAGGAGCTGCCAAATGTCCAAGGCTGCTCTGAGCTACCAAATGCCCGGAAATCTGCAAATTGAGGGAGAAACTGGGGTACGTGAGCTGCATCTGGGCCAGCCTGGAGCCTTGTCTGGGAGCTCTGTATTTTCTTGTACCAGTTCCTTTCATCTAAAGCCTTTTTTCATGGCTTTGCAGCTGTGGGAAAGGGGTGTTCTTGGAGCGCTGTTTGAGAGCTTGTGTGTACAAAAGATGGAGAAATAAACACGATTTTTGGTACAAAAATATGATTTTTGCCTCCATATCATAACTTTGCTGGTGCAGAGATGAACCTGGAACCTTATGGCACTGAGCTGCAGGGACCTCATCAGGCTGGAGCAGCTGCCTGTGGTGCTGCCCCACATCTCAGGAGAAGGCTGGAAATCCTGTTCCCTGCACCAAAAATCCACCTTGGAACACCTGGTGTGGTGCCTGAGGGTCCAGATATAAAGTGGGCTCTGGTGGATGGGGGTGTCCCCCCTGCCCAAGTGTCACCCAATTGCCAGGCAGGTGGGAATTGAGGAGTACAGGAGATGCCCTTGCTGTCCAAATACTTGCCATGAGGGATATCCCCCAGGGATAAACCAGCAAGGAGAGCCCTGGTCACACTGCTTGAGCTTTCTTGTCCCCAGAGGTGTACCTGCCTGTGTGGCAGCTCTGTGACAGCTGTGTCCCTCCTGGTGGCCCCACAGAGGGTCCTCCTTCTTTGCTGTCACAGGAGCAGCACCAGCCCAGCCGCCGGCTGAGCTTAGAGGTCAAACCAGCCAGAACTGGGCCAGGCTGCAGCTCCCTGCTGCTCTGCTGGGATGAAGGACACCTTCTCCCAGATGGCCACTTTGGAGGGACAAATGTTCATCCACGTGGCCCTGGCTTGGTGGCACAGGAGGAGCTTGTCCTTGGGACTGGTCCTGTGTGGGAGGCTGGAGCCAAGGGGGAAAGGCTGCGTCCTTGGTGCATGGACAGCTGAGCCCGGGCTGTGTCCCTGCTCCTGGGGACACATGCACGTTGCAGAGGCTGTTTTGGTACCAAAGTCCTGCTGGCATCTCATGGTAGGTACCCCAAGGTGTGTCCAAGCCCCATCAGTGGCCATCCCTGTCCCCCTTCTGCTGAGGCAGCACTGCCTTTACCCCCTGCCTGTGGTGGGGAGCAGCCCCTGCTCCTGTCCCTACCTCCACAGTGGTGGTAGAACATCACCAAGAGAGGTCCTGGATGTCCCCTGGAGCTGTTCCAGCCCCTCCTCCTCATCCTCAGTCAACTTCTGTGCCTTCCCCATCCCCCCACAGGCAGTTTGGGGGGGGTATGGCCACCAGCCAGGCCCGTGTCCCAAAATATCCTTGCCTCTTCCCCACTCCCCTTTTCTCTTCGAGGTGTCCCCCAGCAGGTGTGGGGTGGAGCCAGCCAAACAGCACTGGCTCCATGGGGCTTTTGGGAGCAGGTCCCCACCGCCATGGACACACAAGGGACTGCTGGGATAATTTAAAAACGAGGGCAGAGACCTGATTATTGCCCTAGTTTGTGTCAAGTCTCAGTTTGGGTTTTTTTAGCAGCCTTTTGATGAGCTTGTCAATGACAAGCTGCTAATTGGGGAGTGGGAGGCCCATGCTGTCCTGTGAAAACAGGGGAAAAAAAGAGCCGGGATAAAATAATTGTTTAAACCTGGCACTGGGCCTGGCCAAGGGACCCAGGGGATGGAGAGAGGCCAGGCTGGGGTGGCTGTAGGGCTGGTGCTCACTGAGGGGGTGGGCACACCCCAAATCTCTGCAGGGGTTGGTAGAGACCCCCTGAGCTTCAGCAGGGGGATGTGTCCCATCGCCCTGGGGTGCTGAGCAGTGGGGGAGGACACTTGAGTTCTAACAACATGAAGCACCCACCAACCACCGTGTGGAGCTCCGGGCTCCACATTTTCTCATTGCACCCTTCCCAGTGTATTTATTGATTTATAAATTCCCTACATGCACTGCTGGGCTAAGGAGCACATTGCAGAGCACAAATTAAAACACAAATTATAAAAGGAAGGGGTAGACACGGGAAAAAACCCAGTATTTTTGAAGTATTTTTGAACGTTTTAGCGATACAAAAACCATTTTCTCCCTGCACCCCAGTGGACTATTTCATGCACCCCTCTGTGGGGACCACGGGGTCGGAGCGAGACAGCCCGACCCCCTCCCTATCTGGCACCCATGAGCCCCTTCCCCATTCCCCTCTTTCCCCCCTCCGGATACTGCCCTGCACAAAGGAGCCTTGTCTGCCTCTTCCTCTCCTCTCCCCCCCTCTGGCCGCTCTCCCTCCCTGGCGCCCGTCCCGTCTCTCTCTGCAGAGCAAAGACCCTCCTTCTCATTCATCTCTGGGGGGGTCCAAGCCCCCACGTTGCCCTTGCAGCTCGCAGGGACCCCCCTGGCTGTGCCCTGCTCTGGAGGTGATGGGGAGGGTGGCAGGGTCCCCACCCCCCGACCTGGCACCCACCCACATCCCGGGGACCGGTCGTGCAGCTGCCACTGGAGGGAGTGGTGGGCACTGCTCCCCAAAGCCCTCCGCTGTCACAGGGGCGTCCTCGCCCTCTGGCACCACTCGGCTTCACTGGCTGCCTTTCCGGGCTGTGTCACTCGGGGTTCACCGGGGAGGGCTCCCCTCAAATCCCGAATCAAATCCTGATGTGTCATGAACCGTGTGGGAGAGGAGGGGAGTTCCCCCGGCCGTGTCTCTGCTCCCCTGCGATTTCCAAACCTTGGCCAGCGGGATGGGCACCGTGACATCCACACTCCTGGCCCCTGCGAGGGGGAACATGCCCCAACACGGCGATTCTACTCCCTTTCCTTCTTCCAGATGCTCCGGCAAAGCTCTGGATAGTGTTCACATGGAGACAGGGTCCAAAATCGCCTCCCCAAACTGGGCATGGCCACTTTTGGCACGTGCCGAAGGGACAAGGACTGGGCAGGCAGAGCTGGGCACGGGCAGCACCTGAGCACTGCCCGGGGAACATTTTGGCCACCAGTGGCTTTTCTTGGCTTTTTTTTTTTTTTTTTGGCTGGGGTTTTTCCAAAGCTCTGCCTCTGCCCCAGCTCCCTGGGACTAATGAGGGCTGAGGGCACCCCTTTTGGGAATCATCCCTGCCTGGCTCTGTGCTTCCAGGGACTCCCCAGGGATGGGTTTGGAGAGACCAGCACTGGGTTCTGGGGGACAGAGGCAGCGTCAGACACAGAGACCAAGTCATGGGCTGGCTCTGCCACCAGCAGCTCGGTGACAGTGACCGTGGCAAGTCCCACCCACAGCACCACAGGGGCCACAAAAAGGTCCAGGAGGGCAGGAGGGCACTGGGGTGGACACACAGCAGTGTCCCCTTGGAGCTGGGCCCCTCCAGCCGCACCGTGTCCCAACAGCACTGCCTGTGGAGTGTCTGCCTGCTTTGACTTCACCCCTCCTGGCATCGCTCTCCTCTCCTGCCCTCTCCCAGCTCCATGACTTCAGGTCCTGGCTGGCTCCCCGGCACTGATCTGCTCCGGCACCCTGCCACCAGCACGGTTGGAGGAGGGCTGTGCCCTGCGGGAAGGACAGACAGACAGACAGACAGAGTGTTCTCCCAGCAGCTCCTGCCGCCGCACAGCAGAGGCCACCGCGAGGTCGCACGGGCTGCGAAAGGGCAAAATCCCACCACATCCTATTTTGCCCGGTCTCCCACAGCCTGGAGAGCGCTGAGGGCTGGTCCTGCTCCTCCACGTGATGGATGAGGTCTTGGCAGCCCCCGAGTCGGGACGGAGCCGGCCAAGGGCAGGCAGTGCCCGCCCTCCGCCCTCTCCTTCACCGCGGTCACGAGGTTTCAGTCAGCAAAAGGCAGATTTTATTCCATCTACGCACACGCTTTATTATGATTATAAATAATAATAAATCAAAGCGTCAGGAAGTGGATTTATCGAGCAGGAAGGGATGTGGAGCATGGTGAGACACCTCTCTCTCTCACCCAGGAATGTGAGGTGCGAGAGGAGCCAGCTGTGTCAGGGGAAAATAAAATCCCGGGGGATGTGATGGGGGGGCTGTAGGAAAGCAGGGCAGAGGGGCTGTGGGAACTTTCCCACAGACATCCCAGCTACAGACACCCACTCTCCTTGCCTGGCTTTTTGCACCCGCTGCCCCAGTGAGTGCCTTTAGGACCTTTTGTATCCCAAGTACTGAGATTTCCAAGGGTTTTTTGACTGCATCTGCTGCCCTCCCTTCTGAGGTGTTTATAGGAGGAGAAGCCCCCCACTGTCACTGGCTCCCAGGATTTTCTTCTGCTCAGGGCAGGCTCCAGCTCCCAGTGTCTGTGTCGAACCCAGGACAACCTCCTGGCTGCCTTTGGGGACCCCAAAGGAAGGGGTGAGAGAGACCTACATGAAAATTCAGCTTTTTTGGTGATTTTCCCCACTTTGTGCTTTGCTGGGTGAAGTCATGGCTGGAGGAGCTGCCTGATGGGACTCATCCCGTGACCACAGCCTGCTGCAGGATGTGGCCAAGTGACAGCTCAGCTCAGCTCAGCTCAGCTCACAGATCCAATGGGAAACTGGGTTGGCTCAGTTCCTTTTTTTTTTTCCTGTTGTTGTTTTGGTTTGATTTTCAAGGTCAATTGGTCCCAAAAAGTGACTGCTGTGAACAAGGGCCCTACAAGCTGGTGACATGGGGCCATCACTGCCTTTGGCATCTGGATGCTCCAGCCCTGCCAGGAGCAGGAGGTGAGCTGGGGACAGTCCTGAGTGGAAGGACAAGGGGCGCCTCCACCACTGTGGGACTTGTTCCTGGACCAGCAAGAGCTTCCAGCTCTGCTGCCTGTGGGGCAGCCTGGGGTTCCCTTGGTCCCATGCCATGGTTGTCACCTGGGAGGGTGACAAGGGACAGCAGGGAGGGGGAAAAAAGGTGCTGAGCTGATCCCAGTATGGGGGAAAGAAGGAGATGGAGGAGGGGGAGAAGCAGGAGGGCAATAGGATGGAGGACACGAGCCCCTTCTGGCTGTTAAGGGATGTTCAGAATATTCCAGGATGGATATCCTGGCCCAGACACAAGGTTCCCCTCTGCTTGGTGACTGGGTCACCTCAGAGCTTGCTGGTGAACGCACACCCCCCCCCCCACACACACACACCCACACCAGGCACACCTGGTTTGGGGGGATACAGCCCCTCACACCCCACACCAGGGGCTGGAACCCATGGCCCTACACCAGTTAAGAGAGTCCCTCAGTCCTTCCAATGGCTGGAGGTGAAAGAGCCACACACACACTTCCCACTCACTCCTATCCCCCATCCATGACCGTCCCCTCCTTTCCAAGGCTCGGGAGCGATTCCTCTAATCCCCTGATGGTGTCTCAGCCCGAGCGGCTGCCGGGGGCTCTGTTTTCCCACCCTATTTGCATCCTTTTCATCGGGGCTGACTGGGGCTGTGTTTCTGCCGGCCTCCCTTGTCTCAGCACCTCAGCTCGGCAACTCCTCCCTCTGCTCGCTGGGCTGGAACGAGCGTGTTCCTGCTGCCGCGTGTCCCCGTTAATTAGCACGGCTGACCGGGTTTCCTTCATCAGCGCTAATTGGCCAGGTCTGTGGCTGTGCCTTTCCCTTCCCGGCTCTCGCGCTGCCCTTGGGTGATTTTAGTGCGAGAGAGAAATGAAATGAAACTCGGCGTGCCTCCTCTGCACACATCCTTCCACCGACACCCGCAGCTGGGGGCACGGGGACACCGTGGGGCTCAGGGCACCGGGGAGGCTGCAACTCTTCAAACCACAGCTCTGCAAAGCCTCTGTTCCCCACCAGTGGTGATCATCCTCTCCTCCCCTACCCACAGCCCCCACCACCAGGCTCTAAGTGCCCAGTGGCATCACCAGCAAAGAGGGCAGCGATGCCCAGTGCCCTGGGATGGGCAGGTAGTGGGGACAGCCCGCAGGTGGCACCTGGAAGTGCTCAGCCCTGCTCCCCATCAGCTGTGGGTCGCTGTGATTGATCCCCACCATCACCCTCCTGGAGCTGCCCCTACTGTGCTCCAGGTGATCCTGTGTGGAAGGGACAGCAGCTCCTGGGCTGGGGGCAGAGGGCACGATGTCACAGGAGCCCCACAGCACCAGGTGGGTCCCCACCTGTCACCACCTGTCACCACCCTGACCCCGTGGCCTCCCCTGTGGTCTGGGACTGCCTGCCCCAAAGGAGGACGCTCTGGTTGGAACCCCCTCCCACGGGGGTGCACACGTGTGTGTGACCAGGACTGTCCCCATGTGCACGGGGAGGAGAGGAGGGCTGGGTCTGAGGGGTACAAGGGAATCTGGGGAGGGGGGGTGTCCATCTGAGAGGTGCATGGGGATTTTCAGGAGAGGCACTTCTCCGTGGAAGTGCAGCAGGATGGGGGGAGTGGGGTCTCTGTGGGGTGCAGGGGGATTTGGGGAATGTCCCTCAGTCAGCAAGGGAGGTTCGGGGGACGCTCTCTGTATGAGGGCAGACTCGGGGACTGCTGGGGGCAGCGGGTGGAGGCCACAGAGCTGCACCTGGATGGAGACATGGGTAGGGAGGGACGGGAGTACAGGAAGGGGGAGCTGTTCTCTGCTCAGCTGGAGCGTCCTGTGCTCTGCTGACAGCAGGGACCAGCCCCAGCCGCCTCCCGCCCCCATCCCCGGCTCAGTCTGTCTGTCTCTCGGGGCTGTTCTGCCCCCGCCTCCTCCACCCTCCCCCCCTCATCTGGCCAGCAGCAGCTTATTTTTCCCTCCACTGTTACGACACCCTGAGCCACGGGATGTTTTTCTTCAGCGTGTGTTGGACCCCCCACAGGGAGAGGGTGGGGGGATCTTCTTGGCCGGGGAGCTCTGGTCACAGGTCCTGACCCCTCCTCCCATCCACCTTCCCCAAGCACAGAGAGGGGAGCCCGGGCTCCACAAACAGGGAATCATCCCGGGCTTGGGGAAGGGAGAGTGGATCTCTGCTGGTGATGGGGAAGGTGATGGGATGGATCCCCACTGGGTCTGGAGAAGTGTGATCAGATCCCCCCAGGACTGGGGAACAGTGATGGGAGAAGGGTCTCTGTACCCCCTTGGGTTTGGGGAATGGTGACTAGATCCCTGTCAGTGATGGAGAGGGGCAGCTGGATCCCCTTGGGTGTGGGGAAGGGGCTGTAGCTGTGGACACCACCATCTCCTCGGTCATGACCCACAGCCATGTCACCCTCCACTCAAAGGCCTGGAGGACCAGAGGATGGGGGTGCCCCGAGAGCAGGCCTGGGGGACATAAGATTTGGGGTGCCCCAAAACCATCCCCACTGCTGGAGCCAGGTTGGGGCTGATCCCTCCCACCCCCACCAGAAGCAGCAGAAACAGGATGGGCAGGCCTCATCCGTGCCTCCCTCCTCTCATTGGAATAAACACCATCCATTCAGAAGAAACCATTTTATTATTTTTTTTTCCCAAAGAAAAAAAAGCAATATAAATATTAGAGTATAAAACTTGCGTGTAACACATCGACATTGGTCTATATGGGTATAAGAAGGATATAAGCATATATATAATATATAAGTATAATTCAATATTAGACACATTGAAAGGGCAAACGTGTTTTCATTTCACGTACACTCGGAGCACAGACCACATGGAAAGAAGATACAGAGAAAATTGAAAATACTGATGTCCACAAGTTAGTTACTGCAGTTAAAAATAACACGCCACTAAATACACAACACTCACTACGCTACCTCAGATTGCAGATTAAAAAGAAAATATAAAGACTACGATTCAGCTACAGCATTTCTAGAGGGAAGGGGGGCAGGTGGCAGCTGCAGGGGACAGGGTGGGAACAGCTCCCAGTGCAGCCAGAGCTGGAGGTGGCTGGATCCGGATGAGACACGGAGGATGCTCCTGCTGCCCTGGGTTTGGGGAGGGGGCTGGGGTAGGGTGAGCCTGGCTTAGAGGGCTGGATCTGCTCGGGTGAGTTACGTGTTAGTGATTAAAAAAGGAAAAAAACAACACACACCCCCTGGGAAACTCGGTGCGGCCCCTTCCTGGCCACCCCACAGCCCCTCTCCTCACTCTGGCTACACAAAGCCCCCCTCTGCCTCCCTGGAGGGCTCAGAGCTGCTTTGCTATGGGAAGCTGGCCTGGTGCAAGGATGATGGGCATGTGGAGAAACTCTGTTCCTCATCCTTTGATCCTCTCCGTGGGGTGGAAAGCCCAAAGCCAGCGGGAGCATCACTTCTTCCAGGCTGGCCCTACACGGTCCCATTCGACACTCCCTCAGTTATTGCCCCCGGTTTTGCAGCATCACCCCCTGCTTTTGGGTCCCTTCTCTGAATCTGGTCCCCAAACGCCACCAAAACAACCATCACTTACTCAGTCACCAACTCTGCACCAAAGCCATGCACGGGCAGCTCTGCGGATCCCACCCCTTCGGGCGAGACCCCCACTAAACGACCGCCTTATAAAAAACTGCCTTATCACCCCAAATTACCTTTGGGGGCCCAAATAAGAAGCAAGGAGTTTCCCCACCCCGCCTGACCCACCCCACCCCCTCCCACCCCTTCCCCCCGAGGCAGCCCCGGCGCGGGGGCTCGGGCGGCTGCCGGCGCGTTCACACCACGCTGCGTGGGCATGCGAGGACTTCTCCGGGTCCGTGTGGAGCTACTGCGCTAGTGCAGGTGTGAGGTGAGGGACGGGCATGCAGACACTGTGCAGAGACGGGAAGCGTCGTCCCCGGGTGTGTCCCCTCGGGGGGGGGGACCCGGCCGGGCACCCGCCCGGCCGCAGGGGAGCGAGGCTCTCTTAGCCTTAATTCCATAAGAAACATCGACTGTACATATAAATATTTACTGCAAAGAAGGTTTGAGATGTGTCTGCTCTTCGGAGACCCCTAGAACCGCCGGGGCAGCTGCCGCACACCTCGGCAACGCTCCTTATCGAATTCCCTGCCTCTCGGACATCCGGAGGGCTTTTTACTTTCTCGTATTTCAGGCCATTAGTGGTTACACTTTAAAAAAAAACCAAACAAACAAAAAAATGTTTAGGATGCAGCTTTGCCATATTCCCTTGATTCATGCAATATAAACACTTTTTTTTTTTTTTTTTTTTTTCTGGGTGACAGGTAAGCAGGAACTGAAGCACTCCCTACCAACTTCCAAATTCCAAAATCCATCACTATCATTATCCGGGGCGGGAGGGGGGTGAATTTTATGAATGGAAAATTTAAGAGCGAAGAACTGGAGCGTGGGCTCTAAGCTAAGAACTTCCTTTTCCATTCCACAAAAAAAAAAAAAAATTTGAAGGGCTATATAAATTAAAAGATCCACATTAAAATTATTTACATTGGGCAAAGCCGAGCACAAAGCCTCGGACTACCTGGGAGCAAATCGGATCCAAAGACGTGGCAAAAGACCTTCCGCCCTTGCATATTCTAATACCCGAGGGATCGTAGAAAACATTATTCACAGGGCACTTGTTTGTGTTCGGTTGAGCTTCCAGATTGGTTTCCATCACGAGGTCTGAGAGCAGCGAGTCCCTGCTCCCAGACCTGATGATGACGAGATACATTCGCAGCATTTCCTACTTTTGCATCACAAAAAAAAAAATAAAAATAAAAATAAAAAATTCACATTCGTCCTCCGGCCTGGGCTGTGGGGTTTTTTTTTGGGGGGGGGGAGTGCTGGAGCCGGCTGCCCTGTAGCTCTAAGGTCTCCTTCTTCTTCTTCTTCTCTACTTCTTCTCCTTCTTCCCGGATTTCTTCTTGTTGCCCGCGGCGGGAGCGGCGTTCTTGGCGTCGCGCTTGCCGGCGGCGTTGGTGAGGGTGGCGTTGCTGCCCGGGATGTAAACGTTCTGCCGGTAGTCGGGGACGTGCTGCAGGGTGAACTGGGGGCCGTAGCGGGCGCTCAGCCCCATCGTGCCGTTCCCGCCGCCCAGGGTCGAGTTGCCATCAGCAGCTTCTGTGGGGAACGCCAGAGGGGAGGGGGCAAAGAGAAGGGCACGTTGTTAAAGCCGGCCGGAGCCCCCCGGGGCATCGAACTGCCAAACCCACACCTGGGTGCCACCACCCATCGCACCCTGCGTGCTGGGGAGTGCGGCACAGACACCCTCCCGCCCCCCCGAAAGTGCCCGGACATATTGTGCGGCCACAATCAGCGGTAATGCATTAAGGGAAATCCGATATTTATTTATTTTTCCGCCGCATTTAAAGCCCTGCCCCCGGTGTTTCTCCAGCCAGGTTTATTCAGGGAGCAGGGCGCGGGAGAGGGGAAAGGAAATCTCCCCCCTGCAATACCGCCAAATGGCTCTAGGAAGCCGAGCACGAAGGAGACCCACGCCAGAGAGCGGCTGATGGTCCAGCTCTGGGGGCAGGGGGAGGGGAAGGCAGGTTCATTCCTGTCGCTATGCAAAGCTCCAGCACGGAGAGAGGGAAAGCAGGAGCGGGGAGGGGCTCAGGGCCCCCCCGGGATGCCGGGGCTCTGCTGGATGGTGGAGACCAGATGGAGGTGGGGGATGCGTGGAGGCAGGGGGAGAAACGAGCACGGGGGGATGGTAAAGGCTCAAGTGATGCTGTTGCCATGAGCTGCTGCATGATCTGCTCCGGTGCAGCTGCCTGTGCATGGCTCAGGGTGGGATCCTTGCACAGCCCTGCCCAGTCTCTGTATCAGAAGTTCCCATCTCAGCCTTTAAGTGCCTCATGCTCATGGCTAAGGACAGGCTCTCCTGGGAGGCTGGAGAGACCCAGCAAGGCCACCCAAAGAGCCCAAGGCAGAGCCCAGGGGTGCTGCTCCCCCCTTTAACAGGCAGAGAGACTGTAGGAATAAAGAAAAACAACGAGCAGAGATGGTGGGCTGGTCCCCTTGTGTTTCTCCTCACTCCAGATCAGCTCTGTGCACGTCTCTGTGTTGCTTTTGCTTTTCCCTAAGCAGATGGAGGTGACTAAACCAAGTAGAAAGCTGGACAAAAAGCTGGACCACATCCCACCAGCCCCCTGAAACATGGCTGTGTACACATTCCCTCGCAGGGGTCAGAAGTATGAAGCAACTGCAGTTTGAAAAGTTACAGCTGCTCTGCTGGAGCAGGAGGAGGGAAAAACACAGCAAGGCCAAAAACAGGCACAATGTTGTGCACTGGGGTGGGGGGACGTGGTGCACAAACACAGGGACCCAGCGTGGGGAAATGTCATTTCCCTTTCCCCTGGGAAAGAATTCACTGCAGGAGGATTTTTCCAGAGTCCCCATTAAATGGGTTCCAGACCCAGCAAGCTTTGAAGACCTTGGGCTGGGGAGATGCACGTCTATAAGCAGGAGCTTACTTCATTAACAACCAACTCAACCCACACCCATCAGGGTGTTACAAATGATCCCCATGGGACGAGATGACTGAGATGTGCAGGGATTATCTCACAGGTGCACTACAGACTCCAGCCATGAGGAAGGTTTCTTTTTCTGGACTGTCCCAGCTGGAAACAGCCCAGTTAGAGGCTTGGTGGACTTGGAAACTTTCTCTTCCTCGGGTATTGCTGCCCTGTGTCCCCCCTGGGCCATCCCAGCTGACCAGGGCTCTGAGCAGGGAGGGGCTGGGGGCTGCCAGCACCATTCAAGTCCTCATGAATTAATTTGCAGTCTCAGCACAGCTTTCACCAGGCAGAAAAAGCCATTGGTGAAGTTCCCAGCCTGCCCGGGTAAGGGCGAAGAGCTGTTTCTAGGTAACACTGACATTAAGGCTGAAAAGAAGAGAGAACAGGAACAATAGAGGGTTATAAATGGGCACCGAGGTGCTCTTGCCAAGCAAGGCACTTCAGCTCTTGTTGCTGGAAAGGTCATGCTCAGCCTTTACCAACAGCCAGACATTGTCCCAAACAGTCCTGAGGAGGAAAACAAGAATTTGGGCTTCAGCAAAAATAACCAGCTCAGGGCTCTATCCCCCAGAGGCAGCCCTGGAGCACGTGCTGCTGCAGCTGCTGGTGGGGCTCTCAGGAGACCCCAATTTAGTGTGTCTGCCCTGCCTGAGGGGGAGAAGGATCTCCTCGGGCTGCCTTTCCATCTGCTCTCCCACCATCTCATGGCACCTCCATAAATTCCCACTGGAAGCCAGAGTATTTTAAGGACAGGATGTCTGCCCTTTAGTGTCTGGTGTCCTGGAGCATCTGTGCTCCTTGGCATGTCTTAGCAGCTGCTTCTGCCCATTCAGATTGCTAAAAACACTGGCTTTTCATGTCATTCCCAGCTGCAAGGGAGGAAAATTCAAAGGAAGGATGCCCAGGAAGGGAGACAGAAGCCCTACAGGAAGGTCACAGCCCTGGGGGAAAATCAGTTCCCCAGGTATTCTGACTTGGGAGGGTGATTTAACCATTTAATCCTTGGAGCAGGTGGATCACACAGGCTTGGTATGGCAGGGCCAGCTCTGCCTCTTGCTGAAGTGAAGGATAACACCTGGCACAGGGTATGGATGCATCCAGAGCATCACTTGTGTCACTGTGTCCCACCTGCCACACCGGCTCTAACAGAGAGCTCAGTGGGTGACAGTAAGAGATAAGGATCATTTAAATAGCCAGGAAACATCAGCCAAGGATGGGCAGCACAAAGCTTAATGGGCAATTAGCACTGCCCCTAATCAAAGCCTGCTCCAATCAACACCATTGGCTTAAAGAGAGAGCAGAAAGAGGGGACAGAGAGCAGGGGTCACATGAAAACACTGTGCTAGTGGAAAGAACGTGTGCTGTGTCCCCATCCATCCAGCCAGCAGAGAAAGGAACAAGCAAGGGCAAGAAAAGGATGGATAAGGAAAAGCCATTATCTAGAGGATGGATCTGATTTACACCAACCCCCTGGGATGGCTGAAGCCGTGGGAGAGGTCAGGGCTGTTTGAGACTCGTGGACTGGGGGAGATTTGCTGAAATGGGGCTCCAGGGGCTCCGTAGAAGTCGGTGCTTAACTCGGAAGGGACCCTCTCAGCTCTGATCCTGGGGACTGCTGGAGCAGCAGTCAGAAAAAAACAGCTTTATTTGCCAGCAAGGAAACCGGATCTGGAGGCCCTGGGTGATGATAACCACGTGCAACCCCCAAAGGCTGTTTTTCCATGGTCTTCTTTTCAGAGCAAAGACACATTTTCACATTGTTTCTTTCCCTTGAGTGTAAACAACTCCCTTGCCTCAGACCTTCGTCCCCTTCCCCAGCCAGGGCAGCTGTCTCCAGGCTGCCTGGTGTCTGAGGAGCAGCAAAGTTCAGCTGCAGCAGCTTTCCAAGAAAGCAACTCCAAAGCCATCCCTCAGATTCCTTCCCTCCCAACAGCTCAAAGGAAACATCCTAAGCATTTTGCACGGGGTTTTATGGCTGTGCTGTTGCTTCTATTTTTAAATCAAGGGGGGAAAGACTTGGAGGTATTTATAAATAAAGGCTGTATAAAAACCAGCCTCTTTATCTGTGGTGATAATTGTACTTGTTTTATTCAAAGCCATGGAGACTGTGGGTGTGTGGGAACACCCTCCGTGCCCACCACTTCCACACAGCCATAAACCAGAACAAACCGACCCAAAATGACCCCAAACCACCCCCCTGTGTCTACAACTGCAAAGAGGCAGCAGCAGCCAGTGGGGAAAACCTTTGTGAGTTCATGGCTCAGCAGAGGAACCCGGGGAGCTCCTCTGGACACAAGATTTGTTGGGAATACCGAGTCAGGCATTTACTGTTCCCCTGGCCCTGCCACATGCAGAACATCCAGCCTTTCTACCTCCTCATCTCACAGCAAGTTGCAACACAGCAGTTTCATTTAGTGTGACCTTTCTGGAACCAGGTAGTTTATAAAAGATCACCTCAAGACTGACTGTCTCATGTAACACAACCACATCACGAGCCAGGTGACGTTCTGTCCACTACATGGGAAATAAAGTTTGAGTGGAAGTTTGTCCCTGTCTACAGCAATCTGCCTGAATCCTTCCTGACCCCCTCCTCTGCAGGGTAACACAGACAGCAGTGCTTTCCCACCAGCTTTGGGATCTGCTGAAGAAGGACTCTTGAAGCCAGACAAACCATTCCCCCTAGCATCTTATCTAACAGCATGAACCCGAGATGCCCCTGCAAGAGCAGTGTCGTGGTTTTCCCACCCGTGATGGACACCAACCGTTTGCTGAAGCCAGGATCATGGCTTGGAGCATCTCCGTGTCAAACTGGTTGTTGGGCCAGGCTCCAGCTTCCTCTCCATTCTGGGAGCTTTGGGAAAAGAAAACAAACAGCAAGTTACTGCAGTTCAGTCTGGAGGAGTGGGTTTGTCCAGTGCATGCTTCAAACCCTTCTATTAAATAAAACTCAGGAGTCAAGACCCTTTCAGAGGTGTCCATCCCTCACTGGGCTTCTGAAGAATAACCACAAAAAGCACTTGGGGACTCAGTGATGCTTCCAGCAACACCCACCTAACTCCTGCTGACTTCAGAGGCTACAGCCAGCACCTCCTCACCTCAAAATCCCATCAACACAGAATCAGAGAATCACAGAACGGGCTGGGTTGGAAGTGAACTACAAGATCATCTAGTTCTGACACCCCTGCCAAGGGATATTATGTAATCCCTTCCCAAAAATATACTGTAATATCATAAAAATTGCTGTCCTAAATCCCCAGAGGTGTATGCACCCTTGTACAACCAGATCCTCTGTTCCTCTTGCAGGCTCTGTGAGTGGATGCACCTTTCAGGCTGCAGCTCCACTCTGCAGCTTCATTTGTAAGACACAGGGTGAGAAAAACCCATGGCAGGGTGGGCTTTGGGATCATCATGGAGATGAACAGAGTCCAAGATCAGCTGCCAGCTCTGCAGAGCTGACACCAAACAGTGCTGGGGAGGCTGGAGCAACAGGGAGAGGAGAGAAGGGAAGTGGGCACCTGCCTTGTTTCCCTGGGACTGGCTGATGGGGGTGCTGAGCATCACAGATCCGCCTGGGAAAACTCAGGGGATGCTGTCAGGCTTTGGCTGAGGAGGTTTTGTGACTGAGGTTACAATCAGCAGTCTGTGTGCAGTCTAACAAGCCCTGCTTTCATGTTTGCCAGGTGTCAGCTGTGCTCAGCCACTGCTCACTGGTCAGGGCTGTGCTCACAGAGCCCCTCTGGAGCCTCCACACTTCCTAAACATCTCACCAGCTTCCTGGGTCCCCCTCTGCTCTGTCCCTGAGTGACCTCATCACTCAGAGCACCTCTCCCTCCTCTCCCAGCTCAGTGCTCTGACCACCTACAGCTCTTGCCACCCACTGGGATGCCAAGATTTGCCCCTTGGCTGTGTGCTGGCTCCCTTGGAATGAGGGCTGCTGTGCTCTTGCAGCTGGGAGCTCTCCTGAAGTGAGATGGGGGGCACTGGAAAGCCCATTTCCCAGGACAGTGTTCAAACCACCAGGCTACAAGGCATGGAGGTGGCCTCCTCCACTGCTGTGGTCCCAGTCCTTATGCCCAGGAGCTGCCAGACCCTGAAGCACTGCTCAGACCCAATGCCCTGCTCAGACCCCAAAACCCTGCTCAGACCCCAAAACCCTGCTCAGACCCCAAAACCCTACTCAGACCCTCAATTCCTGCTCAGACATGCTCAAGAAGCTGACACCCCCAGCTCTGGGATCTCCTGCCTGAGTGCTCAGCACCCCACATGTTGCAAATGCCAACATGGGCAGTGTTGGTGCCAACTCAGTGCCATGTGCTGGGCAGCAGATGGGCTCCTCACTGCCATGCTGAGCATCCCAATGCCCGAGTGCCCCTGCTGCCTGTGCCTGCTGCAGCCCTCACACACAGAACAGGCTCAATATGGACATTTTGGAATTGGGACGGACCCACAGGCACATCCTTGGAGGTTGTGTCTGCCACAGTGACCTTGCAGCGTGGGCAGCTCCGTGCCCAGCTGCATCAAAGCTCTGCAAGGAGAGAAGCCTTGAATGCACACAAGCTTTCCCTGCCCCTGTGAAATTCTCCCCTGTGAGGGTGGGGAGGCCCTGGCACAGGTTGTCCAGAGAAGCTGTGGCTGCCCCATCCCTGGAAGTGTCCAAGGCCAGGTTGGATGGGGCTTGTAGCAAGCTGGGCGAGTGGAAGATGTCCCTGCCCATGGCAGGGGGGTTGGAAGAGATGATCTTTAAGGTCCCTTCCAACCCAAACCATTCTGGGATTCTATAATACATGTTCAAGCCCCCTTTGAAACACAGTATCCGACTGTAAGGATGGGGGGGGGGGGCTGTCACAGGTACTCTGTGGAAAATCTGGTCTTCAGCAACTTGTCCAAAGACATGCAGGACCTGTGCCAGGACCACACAACACCTTCTGTATCCCCTGGCTGATCCATCCCCAGCCACTGTGCTCACACCCATCCATCTTCAGAGGATGCAAATAACCACTAATGTAGCAGAACCTGCCCTGGCACGACCCTGCCAGCAGCATCACTCCCAAAATACCTGCTGTCTGCCGCATCCCAGGGCGTCCTGAGCACTATTTATATCCCTCCTGAGCGCCGTGTGTGGTGGCACAGTTTCAAGGAGGCCACAAGCGAGGCGTGCCCGCCTCCCAGATTGATTCCAGCGCCTCTTGTGACGGTGGTGCCGAGTCTGTGGGTCCCTCTGCCCTGCCCTCAGTGCCCTGCCAGTGCCATGCAGGCAGTGAGGACAAGGTGGGGACAGCCCTGGGGCTGCAGTGACCTGTTAATGTCACAAACGGGGCTGGGAATAGAGCCCTGGGCGAGATCCAATAAAGGACTTAGGAACCTACACTCCATGGCAAACCACAACTCATTCAGCCACAAGTTAACCCCAGCAGCTCCTGCCCCACCCCCCCGCTGGAAGCTGAGGTTCCCAGGCTTTTCAGGGCTGCAGGAAAGCTGTCCAGAAACGACCCTGAGCCTCCTAGGTGCTGGTCCTGGCTCTGGGAGCTTCTCCAGTATGATGGTGGCACCCAGGGATGGGGGAAGAGAAGGAAAAAGAAAGTGCCAAATACATTTTGGGATTTTTGTGACTGTAACATTCCGGTGCTTTGAACTCTGTTCTGAAATTAGAGGCCCAGGTTCAACTCTCTCTTTGATGTGGCATCACATTTTCCACCTCCCAAAAGACTTCTCTCCTTTCCCACCCCTCCTTCAGGCAACAGGCTCCCCTGTACAGAAGTTCCTCCTGTCTCCTGTCAAAGCCATGCTCTGTGCCCTATGACAGTGGGAATGCACTGAGGGAAAGGCTCACTCTGTGCTCAGGGAATTCACCTGCACCAGGACCCCAGACCTCACTAAGCTCCCTCACCAGCTGGTCCTCACTCCCCCACCACAACAACCTTGGCCCCAGGGCTGTATGCAGGCACAGACAGGAGAGCTGGCACCACTGAGCACCACACTTGGGCAGGGCTGGGTTGGAAAGGCAGGGATGAAGGGTGGTGGTTGGTCCCTGCAGCCTGGGAGGGGCTGAGGGACACGGCCCAACCCCTCCAGTGCACAGTACAGGGGGAGCAGCAGCACCAAGAAATGCGTGGATTTTGCTCAGGTTGTTCTGAGCTCTTGGGTTAGAGTTGTGTGCCCCAGGGAGGGGTGGCTGTGCATCACCAGCCAGCTCAGGTCACCTCCAGAGGATGGGCAGCATTTCAGACCTGCTGTGAACTCCTGTGATGAGCTAGTCCAGTCCCTATGTTATGTCTGTACCCCACTGTGAGGGGGACAGACAAAGCCCTACATACCCTTACTGTCCTGTGGGATCACAAAATCACAGTGGAGAGGGCCATGAATCATAGAATCCTACAATGATTTGGGTTGGAAGGGACCTTAAGGATCATCTAGTGCTCCCAGCTCTCACACTTCCAAGCTGAAGGAGCTGTCTCAGCCTCTCCCACCCTGCCTTGGGCTCCAGCACTCAGATCAGTTTGGTGGCTCCCACATGGTCCCGTTTTTGTTGCAGTGGGGAGCCCAAAGCTATGCCCAAAACTGGGCACAGTGCTCCAGGTGTGGACCTGTGAGTGCCAAATTGAGGGCAACCATCTCTTCTCCTGACCTGTTGGCTACAACCTTACCAGTAAACCCAGCCAGTCTCCACCACAGCAAGGGTGCACTGGTGACTCATGTTCAAGCTGACAGCCCCCACATCCTTTTCTGCAACCTTCCTGCACCCAGTGCTCCCAAATTCAGCACAAAGAGCCCTAAAGCCATGTGCCTGCTCCCCATGACGCCACGCAGAAAAGCTATTTTAGAAATGCCTTAGAGTTGCAAAAAAAATGTTATTGAGTTAATTTCTCTAAGCAGGAAATTCAAGTGCCTCAATTACTTGCAGTGCAATCATCCAGAATTCAGAGGCACAGAAAAAAAAAAATACAAGGGCTGTAATCTAAAAACACCCAAAAATAACTTCTCGCAGT